>NC_044190.1:31045631-31372232 GCF_900880675.1 Sparus aurata | reverse complement strand
CAACAGCAGGTCTCAACGGCACGAACTGATGCCAGAAATACTGTTTTTCTGTATCCAGGCTTGGTTCATACCCTTCGTACTTTACAATTTGTACACTGCAGTGAAGAGAAGCCCCATGGCTCTCATTCGCCGGTGAATGACAACTCCAACATGAATTATGCGTCACCGCTTGTTCCCGTGGATGGCGTTATTAGGAAATACCTGTAACTGCTGTAGAGCAGAATCGGGCTGAACAGGATGCTCAGCAGGACGTCTGTGTGAGTCACAGCTGGAACATCAAACCCCCCCAAAAAAAGTCTGACTCGACTCAGCGTCATAGCTGCCTCGTCTGAGTCAAATGCTCCCCACGAAGGAGAAACGTGTGACATCAGGTCGTGACGTAATCACCTCATATGTGTTGCTAATGAATGCTGAGTCTACTGCGAGGTGATTCCATGCTGCCAATTCTCCATTTAGGCAATCTCAGACATCATCAGGTCGAGGCTAGAGCTGTAACCCTGTGAGCTCCCTGCACACCCTCCCCTCCACTCTTTGGTCCACCCGCTGAACTTGTCGGTACCTCCCTGATGACATGTATGTGACGGAAAAAAAGGGAGAATACAGCGGTCGCACACCAATTCCCCGTTCTGAATGAAAAAAAATAAAGCATCTGGAAAGGTCCTAGTGGTTCAAATAAGAAAGAAGCACCAGCTCTACTCGCTCCGGTCTACATGATAATGTGAAAAAGACATTCAGGGCAGTCAGTGTTGTCACACTGCTTTGTGTGCACGCTGGGGGACATGTTCCCTTCAATCCTATTCCTGCCCACCTCACTTTTATTGTTCCTGGTTATTTTTTGAGTTCATGAAGTCGATGATAAAAAAAGATTGAACTTGTTTTTTTTTTTTTGGTTTGGAGTCATCGTCAGTTTAATGGCAAGAAGCTTAACAAGCAGCAATGAGTGATGCACGCAGACGGCCCTACGTGACCGGTGCACACTGTCAGCACTGTGTGAAGCCTGCAGTGCGTATCTGACACCGAGGGCAGAGGAAGTACCTCCACCAGCTCTTCATGCTCTCAAAGCATCGAACTAAAACATCGGCTAATTAAAGTTCTCTGAAAAAGGTGCTTGAATAGAACATCAGTCAAAAACAAGGCAGTAAAGCCCTTTGTGGTACAGATGTTAACACGACATCTACTATTATCTCGATCAAGGACGCCAGAAGTGATTTTGTGTTTACATAAGGTGCATCAGTAGTACGACAGAAGCTGAGACAGCAAACTTCCAGGAGAAAAAAAAAAATGGGACTGGAAGGGAACTGATTTTTGGACTTTCAACTGCAATCACACTAACATTGAGACTTAAAGACAGAGTCAACACGGACCAAGACATAAAGCAAACACATACTGTATAATAAAACAAGTGTACAAGTCTTCAAACCTATTGGATAATGGATCAAAGTGTGGGAGTAGCCAGACATAACCTTGTCGGCAGAAGTAACAAAAAGGAACATTGGTGCATGATAAAAGTTCAGCACAAAAATCCTGAGTGCTACATCCATCAAGTAAGAAAAAAAAACATGACAAATTCAGTTTGGCAAAAAAGGCTCAGCCGTACGAATCAAAATGCCTCAGGGCTGCCAGTAGTCTTGCTCGTGTTCAAGACAAAATGATCTCCAAAGGTCCCCCGCAGCTGAGTGACCCATTAAAGGGCTAAAATAACCCGAGGGGGTCAAGGTAAGCCACCTCGTCAATCTGCGGGGGAGGGTTAAATCTTTTATATTCTCCATTCCTCTCCATTCCTGTTAGCTTGTGCATAATCTTGAGCAATAGCACCACACATGTTCTGTGTGCATATTGCAGTTGCAGACTCACATGCGGATGAGTGAAACTTTTTAACCAGTACATGTACAGTAAGTGTACTTGTACTTTACTTGTAAGTACTTGACTTAAAGATGTTAGAGCGCGATGCACAGCGGCCACAGCCATAAAAAATGCCTGTACGCTAATTAAACAACAACAAGGCGTTAAAAGGTTTTTGGGTTTTTTTGTATCAGGATGAAACATTGTGTCTCAGAAGGGTCTTTCACACATGTGCTGCAGCCCTGAACTCAAGTGGTCATTAACCAAAGGAGCCTTTATAACAACCCGTGAGTCCGATGGAGCCCACGTGTGAACGGAGAACATCACTGTCTAGAGATCTCCCAGTTTCTGACACGTGTCTGGCGTGAAGCCGGAGGGATACAACACTATTCCAACGCAGAGCTTCTCACACACAGTCGATAGCTTTTCATCCTTCATCTTCAATGTGCTTTGAACAAAACACTGCGGAGTACTTTCTTCATCGGGTAAACCAAACACAGATTACCAGTGTGTGAAAACATGTCCCACACTGGCAATTTTACTGTCATGTGCCACAGTTTGAAAATGCGACTCTGGACAATGTCCGAACCCGATTTTCAAGACACCTGCCGCAGAGAGCGGAATGGTTTCTGACAAAAGAACTTTTGAGCAAGCTCAAGGAAGGCACCGACGATTGGAATATTGTGATCCGTCTCTAAATTCAGCTCAGATCGTCATCCCCGATCACGTTCTTGCATCTCCTCCATCCAGCTGTAAACACTGCAGACATTATAAAACAAAACTACATTTCTCTGATTCTTCACACCCCGAACACCTCCCCCCGTCGTCCTTACAGATCTATCCTCTCCATTTCGTTTATCCACCCTCGTTCGTTCCTCCCTCCCTCCCTCCCTCCCTTCCATCCTTCCTTCCTCTGCGGCCCACTTCTGCGCAGAGGGAATGGCAGCAGCAGCTTCAATAATTCACTTCTCCTCAGAACAGGTTGTGTTTGCATTGCAGGGCGCTGCAGGCGAGAATAGAGAGGGCGAGGGGGGGAAAAAAAAGACTAAAAACAAGGAGGAATGAGGAATGAAGTCGAAATGGATGAAGACTTTGAATAGAAAGATGGAACGTAAGTAAAAGGGGGAGAGAGGAAAAAAATTGCGGCGGAGGAGAAAGCCTGTAGTGAGTAATCACGATGTGTAAAAACAAGAAAGAGAACGAATAAACAGGGGGAAATTGTTTCAGGGCCACAAGTCAGCTCTTTCCAGTCTCTCGTGTGTGTCCCAAAAAAAAAAAAAGTGAGGACGGGTAAGATAATGAAAGAGAGAGGAGGAGTGTTGCTATCAGAGAAGATGTAGAGAGAGGATCCCCATGCAGAGAGGAAAAAAAGATGAGGATGAGTCTGATAAGTGTAAAGCAGCAGCAAGCCAGCACCTATATCCCTGAAACATTTTCCCCCTGCTACCCGTGAATAGCAGAGGACAGCTGTTTCATATCCACTGTGGTGTGTTCCATGTTTGAAACACGTTATTTCGAAAGTTGAACCCTTTCAGTTTGGCAGACCAAAAACAAAAGCTATTCAAAATCCGACGGGACTGATTAACCACACTTGACGGCAGTCTGGTTCAGGAGAAACTACTTCAGAAGCGCAGAGTTTTTCTTATTGTGTTGTGTTTTCGTGCTGTTCCACAAGGTTTTACTGGTCGATGGTCGGCATGTAATAAACCTGGCCTGTACTGCATGGTTGTTCACGCTTGAAAAAAACATTACTCAATGAGAAATGCTTCGACTAACTGGGGCTAACCGGAACTGAAATAATTACTCGAGTAATTAAATCAAAGATGTGCTGGTTCCAGCTCCGCAAATGTGATGACTTGCTGGTTTTCTTACTTTTCTACCATATTAAACTCGGGGGGGGGGCTCAGAAAGCAGCACTTACATTTGGAAACCTGTGAAGATTTGTAAACATCTAATCACAGACATAGGAGAACAGCTGCTAAGTTCTGGAAAAGCTGAGCGATTAAAAGTAGGAACTAAGTTCATATGTGATTTCACATTAGGGGCAACTTGGTAGCAAGACTGGTAGACTGAGCACCCCACGTTCTGTCAGCGGGGATGACCAACCTGTCGCTGTTTGCAAAGTGTGGAGAAAATAACAAGTCTACAAATAAAAAAAAAAAATCAAGTTTTGAAATTTTCAAAAATAGTGGGATTGCCCACTGGCATTGAAATATTCAGTTTGTCTGTCAATAACACATTACTCTGTTGCTGAGTTTGTTTTATGGAACCCAATCAACTGGAAAAAGGTTGTGACTAACCAAAACAAGCCTGGCTTTTCGTTGGTAATCTTGCTGCTGCTGGCTTTTAAAGCACTGAATGGTTCAGGGCCAAAATACATTTCTGATCCGCTGCTACGTTCTGAACCATCCAGACCTCCGAGGTCGTCAGGTACAGGTCTGCTTTCAGTCCCTAGAGTCAAAACTAAACATGGAGAAGCAGCATGCAGTTATTTTTGGACCTTTCTGTTTGCCACTGCCTTTCACTGAAGCATTTTTAAGGCTTTGAGCTGCACTGTGACTTTTTATTTTTTTAGCCTCGTCATCTGAGTTAATTTTCCTATCTTCTGGAAAAGATGCAAGATCTACGTCAGGGGCGTAGTAGGAAATCTGATTGGATAAAACCAAAAGGACATACAGTGACATCAGATGTGAATTCAACTGATGGGAAATGGAAAACTGAGTTGTCAGAAAGTATATCAAGTATTGTATCCATCGTTATTGTTCAGTTGTGTTCCGCGGATCAAACTCAGGTCTTTAGATTAATAAAGATCTTGTAGCTGGGACCTCTGCTACGCCATCATCACATGCTGCCAAGTTCAAAATGAACTGTTAAAACATGCGGTCAGGATCGTGACTGACTGCCGTACAAGTACTTTACTATGATTGGGTTTTTTTTTTTTTTTCTCCCGTGATAAACATGAAAATGAATCCACCGACTTCAAAGCTGTGCTTCAAAGTAACAGGAACATTCACGGAGATGTAGCGGAGGCAAAGGTACAATATTTGTCTTTCTAATGGAATGAAAGTCATACAAAAGGTCAAACCAGCGACCTTCCGATCACTAGACGACTTAATCTACCCCCTGAGCTGCAGCCACACATGTCAATAAATTAACTTTTAGTACAGTGATCAACTAAATGCATGTCATTACGGTCTAACGCTGTTTAAAGAGAATATCTTTGGGTTTCAGGCTTTTGGCAGAAGGCATCACCTCTGACTCTGGGAAATTGTGATAGGCATTTTAAAAAAAAACAAAAAAAAAGATTAAAAAAGATTTGTTTCTCCGTCAGCTTTCAAAGACGGAAACAAGCTCCTCGTGTGTCGGTGTGATTCTGTTTGAAGTCCTCGCGTTGCACCTGAACAGTGTGATTCACAGAGGAGCCGAGTGTAAAAAATGCCCTACAGCAAACTTTTCAAACGCGGTTTGGGCTAAAGCAAATAAAGTTTAGCTCCCGCCTTCTCTCACTTTCTCGTTCCCTCTGTTTCTTTCTCATTTTCCGGAGCCCCGTGTCGGTCTGGCTCTCTGTCTCTAGGGAGGCCTTTCTTCTTTTAGCTGCTCTGTATCTGGCCCTGCCCTTTCCAATGTCACTCTCGCTGTGTGTCTCTCTCTGTTTTTTAATGTGAGCCTTTCACTCGGCCGTGTGTCCTTTCTTCCTTTTTGCTTCCGTGAGTCAGTTCCAAGTCACTTCGCTGAATGTCACAATTCAATTAGAATTCACGAGCGTCGCCGATGTGTTAATACCTGAGGTGGAAGGGTGGTGTTGATCTGGTAAATAAATTAGGGCGACGCGTTTCGGAGAATGCGCGGTTTTCATGTCGAATCAGTTTCACGTAAACAAAATGAAGTGAGTGATTTCTTTCTAGATCACTTCAAATCCTCAGATGCTTCTGAAGAATGTGTGCATCGCAGCTGCTCAAAAAAAAACAAAAAACTGTTGCTTCTGTCTGCGTCACAGCCATGAGATCAGCCGACGAATCAGAATATTGCTGAGCGTGTCTCTGGTTTCATTTCGCTGGAAGTGTGAAATTTACCTGATGCATTACCTTGCTTAACAGCACCTCCTCCTCAGATGAAGGATGTCTGGAGAAATGATTTCTTGTGTGGGATAACGTGTCCTGGCTGAGCCACAGGCATCACAGTGATTGAGTTAGAAATAATATTCTCACACATGCACCTGCAAATAGCTGCTCTCATTTGTTTTTTCTTATTCCCCCCGTCCTCGGCGAACAAGCTTCCACAGCTTTCTGCCGTGAGAGCTGTTTTTTTTTTTGGTTTTTTTTATTCTTTTTTTAACATTTTCACAAATTAAGAATTTGATTGTCTCCATCTCTCAAGATTTTGATTAAATCAAAGACTGCTACGTCGCTTCTTCGTCACAATTTATTGGACTGATAACGTTCTAGCGCTGACGCGCTTCCATGTCTGAGTGGCTTCCATCAACTACAGCAGTGACGCCAACCGGGGGGGAAGTTTCACCGGGGGGCACGAGTGAAACAATTGTGGAGAAGCTGTATTAAATTGAACAAGCAAAAATTCACACGCAAATAGGATTACAAACTACCAGTTCTCTCTTGAACAGGACAAACACTGCGACCAGAATAAATCAGTTGTACCCTGGGTTCAAATGGTGTTTAATCAATTAACTAATTAAATTAATGAATAAATAAATAAAGTCGGGGGTAAAAAAAAAAGTAATATTTCCTTTCTACCAATAACCTTTATTACCATCTATATTTCCCACTGATATTCCTGAAAGAATCTGACACCCCTCCACGGAACCATACCATTTCATACCCTTGAGGACAGCTTGACGTCTTGTCTGTCTGCCTTACTTCACTCCAACTCACGTCTATGCTCAGCAACAAAGAAGGTTAATGTTTTTAACATTGTGTGCCCTCCCTATGAAAAATTGCACCCTGTTGTCAAGTGTCTACAAATTAATAAATCAAGCTAACACTTGCCTTCATGTCTCCCCAGGTGATGGTGCTAATTAGCATTTTATTACCAGTATAAAATGTCATATTTGTCGTATTATCTAGGCTAACTTTGGTGCTCATTCATAGGCAACAGCAAAGTCAGCGTTTCATGCACACAAAAAAACTAGCAAGTGAGCAGAGACGATGAAATATATTATGGAAAGGAACAGATGAATGGTTGAAAATCCGGCTTTTGCTAAAATCCACTGACGTGATCTCATTTGGAACCCGACAGGTGGCGTGGATGAAGGGGCATTTGAGCTTATTTGGTCGGGCTGTGGGGGTACACCATTCAAAAAAAACTCGGCTGGGCTCCGTGTGAACTGGGCAGCACGGTTTGCATGAAAATTCAGTAAATGCATTCTCATTTTTCTGTAGCCGTAATTGCATTCACCCAGACCGAGCCACCTTTTCCGCACGACGCACCTTCTCCCTCTGCCCTCGTTTCCTGAGGTTTCCTGCCGGCCCAGGCTTCCTCCCCCGGCGTCAGCCCTCCACCCTGCTTCCCAAAGCCTGTCTGCAGCATTCAATGACAGCGCGCACTATGTCCTATATGCGGTAAGCGGAGAGGTGGGTGGATGCTTGCCACGGAAACGGCGGATGATAGCGAGAGGATGACAGGGCTTTGGAGGAGAGCGGGCGTTGGGTGTGAAGAAAGGATAGAGTGGGGAGAGGGGAGGGCGAGGAAGTGTCTGTGGAGAGGGTTGGATGAAGGCAGAGAATTACGATGGGATGAGGATGTAAAAAGCAGAGAATGGGTACATTTTCAACCCCATTTTGGCATGTTAAGGGTAGCTTTATGGACGGCCGGGAAGGCAAAGAGGATCAGAGAGAGGGGAAGGGGGAAGAGAGGAAGATGACAGGAACATCTTTCTTGACAGGTACAACTTTTAGAAGATGGGTAGAGACAGAATGAGGGAGGACGGGGAGGAGGAGGAGGAGGAGAGGGATCAGGATGTGTAGCTCGTGGCAGGTAAATTGCTACCCTGACAACATGGGGACTTTTTAACATATCCGCCAGATTATCCCCCCCCCCCCTTTCCTCCGAGCCAGCTGAGATGCATGGAGAAAAAGACGGGGAGAGTGTGAGAGCGGCAAGCTAAACATTTCAAACATTTCAAGTGCCAGACTTGGGAAAAAAATGAAAAATAAAAAAAATCCTGAAACCGTCATGAGCAACGAAGGAGGCGAGGGAGGGGGAGGGTCTGCTGCTGAGGGCGAGCGAGTCAGAGAGAGTCGGCGTGAAAGAGAGCCGGAGAGGGAGAGAGGGAGAGGTCTCCTAGCGGCACGCGTCGCTGAATTATTGAGGCCGGACGCGTGTTGGAGCAGAAGATAGATTTCCAGCGTTGATCCCTTCCTGCTGTCTGAAAGTTTAGTTGGACACGACCAACTCCGGCAGTTGCGGCTGTTTTGTTGTTGTTCCGGAGGGGGTTTTTTTTTTTTGGCGCCGGGCATCGCAGGGTGAGGCGGAGCACACGTGGGAGGAGCAGCCTGGTAAAAGTGTGGTTTTGGCTGTGCGTTTTTTGCTTCCCGACAACCTTTTAAGCCGGAGTACATCTGCGTGATAAGGTTTTTTTCAGTGGCAGTCTGTGTGACAGATATATCAATATATCATTATACGTCTGTGCTGAAGGTGCAACAGGCAGCGAGGACGGCTGCCAGCATGCATAGCACTTTGCACACAGTGAAACCCTGCCATTTGCTCGGTGTGAGGCAACGATATCACAAATATCTTTACAGCTCCCCGAGG
This sequence comes from Sparus aurata, assembly GCF_900880675.1. Classification (NCBI taxonomy): domain Eukaryota; kingdom Metazoa; phylum Chordata; class Actinopteri; order Spariformes; family Sparidae; genus Sparus; species Sparus aurata. Next base: position 31,363,622 of record NC_044190.1, on the reverse strand, counting down.
AGATTTACACCTACTGTAAAGACTGGCACAGTGCGCCGACACTTAAAGATACAGATCTTCAAAAAAAGATAACCACTTACCTCTTAGTCTGAACAACTTTTCACGAAGATAGGTTTGGAAAAAGATGCAAGATTGATGAAAAATTGTTCTCCCTTCGCTCAGCAGCGTGTTTTTTTGTTTACTGTGACTTTACTCGGTTGTCTGACCTTCACTGTGCAGAGTGACGTACGTGAAATTTGAGACTGTTTTTCAAATACATCTGCTGGGTGCAGAATGTGCTGCACGTACACGCATGAATTTGTGACATCCCGACGAGATGGGAAGCCAATCACGCTTCAATTTGCAACTTAAAAGTCTGATGATGAAACTCCAGACTCCAATCCCAAATGCACGGTGGATGGATTTGGGATTTTTTTTTCAATGGGTCTGCAGGATCCATGTTTGAGAACTATAAAAAAAAAAAAAAGGTAACTTTGCTCAAAAAAACTCCTGATATTATTCATTGAATATTTGTCTTAAAGGGGCTCTGTGGCTCTTGCTTTAAGCTGGTAGGTAGTTTATGTGAGTGGACTCTATTTCTCAGCTAACATTAGCTACTATTGTTTTTTGTCAGAGGCACTGTGGCGCGGCACTTGACAACGTGTATAAAGTCATGGAAATCCTACGCAAGTCCTTCATAATAAGCAGTCCAGCAGTAAAAGACAACTTAAAGGGGCTCTATGTGACTATTTGCAGGGATTTACATCAGGGTTCGTACACATTTTTCAAGGTCAAATTCAAGCACTTTTCAAGCACTTTTAAGGGTCATTTACAACATTTTCCAGCACCTTATCGCTGGGGTAAAATACATATCTACAGGAATATACTCATGATTATTTTTTTCACATTTTATCACAAATATGTACATTGTATTATGCTGTAAACATCTAAAATGCTGTTTCATAATAGCAAAAACTTTAGAAATTAAAGGAGAACACAAAGTTTTATCCAAAAAAAGGGAAGCCACTTGGCATTCTTCAGGTACACTTGCACCAAGACAAAGAGAGACCTGAGAGCACCCTGTCATTTTCTTTTTTGACATAGACTTTTATAAGCTGTTCGCTTATTCATCAAAGTTTAATATTGAACGTGTCATCAGTCCAAACTGCATCAAAGTCACCTTCTCCTCAGCCATCCTTCTCTATTGCTACCAGGCTGCATGTGTGACGACACACACACACGCACACACACACACTGATTTTATTTCTCCTTGTAATAAGCAAATTATCCAGTCTGATCCCAATGTTGCAAAGACACAGAGTTATAATGTCAAGCACTTACAAGCACTTAAACGAAAATCCAAGCACTTTTCAGACCTTGAAAACACAACATAGAAATTCAAGCACTTTCAAAGATTTCAAGCACCCGTACGAACCCTGTTACATGTATTCATCACTTTTTTATTGGCCACACCAGAACAGATTTTCCGCGACGGTCCAAAGGATGTGACTTTATACAAGTTCAGTAGTCTCTCCTGTAAGTGCCTCGTTCCGCTTCGCTAACAGAGAGCTACAGTAGCTAATATCAGTTTAGAAACTCTAAAGTCCACTAACGTAAACTAACCCCCAGCCAGCGTTCACCACCATTATGCATTCAATAATGGAACACCAACAGAAAATGGCCAATAGGGGCCCCTTTCCCCAAATTTCATCGAGGGCCCCAGACATTTGCTTGGTTTTCCTCTCCCTGCGGTGTGCCTCTGGCAATAAACGTTGAAAGCAGCAAATAAACTGCACCTATTTTCACTGGACCTTCAAAAAAAGAAAAAAAAAACTCCATGAGAATAATTTGAAAGAGGCTCTTATTCCATAAAGAAATCTCACAAAAGTTTGAATCCCAAAAAGCAGACATTCGAATAGAACTTTCTGAAAAAGATCGAGGGCCAAAGAGTGAATTGAGCGCTGAAGACAAAGGACAGGAGGGCGAACGAGACGGCCGTGAAGAAGAAAGAGAGTGACAGTGCGAGAGAAGTGCAGGAGGAGGCAGACGGTCTCTGATGTAAGCCATGTTCTCGCCGCTTTTCACAACCGTCCTGTCACCTTCATGAATAAGTTAGACGGCAAATGTTCCCTCCCTCTCATGTCCGTGCGCGCAACACACACAGCACATGCGGAAACTCGCACGCACGCACACACACACACACACGCGAGAGCCTGTGTACACGCAAAAAAAAAACAAACGGATGCAGAAACATAAAAACACCTACGCTCCAACAAGCTTTTAGTTTAGCCTCTAGTACAGTATATTCAGACATTAAGCGGCCCTGCATTCCCGAAATTGTGCACACACACGCAAACACACACGCTTTTGTGTGTATTCCCTCCTGTGGCTGAGCCGGTGAGAGGCTCTTGATAATGTCTGACAGAGTGACAGCAGTACAGAGGAGAAAAGTGAAACCTCCCTGACAGTTCTTCCTCCTCACAGGGCACCCACGTCGTCCTGTTACGCTGTGGACCACTCTCATCCAAAGAGGTCTGTGTGTGTGTAGGCCTTTGGTTTAGTGTGTGTGTGTGTGTGTGTGTGTGTGTGTGACACTGACTAACATCCCGGTGCAGGGAGATGAGAGTGGGTGAGAGTGAGGTAATGATCTTTGAGTTCAGCGAAAGGTAAACGCAACGAGAGATGTTTGCGCACGTGCATGTGCGTACGTGCACGGGACTCTTGCACGTGGGCTCTCGTGCGTGTGGATGTGATCTGCATGAACAAGAATGACATCGTCATAATCGGAGGGAGCGAAACATAAAGACGCGAGAGAAGAAGTGAAGGTGAACAGATAGAACGGAGTGGGGTGGGTTTGCAAGATGATCCGTGAGCAAACAATTTGGATAGGATTCTGTCAGAACTTCAGTAGAGACGCCACTGCTGGAGCCTGCGGTGATCCTCATCGCTCCGAACTTTGATCTCTTCAAGTCCGACTTGAAACACAGAAACATTCAGAGGAATATGATCAGTCAGTGTGTGGAGTGGTAAATATGCTTTACCGACAAACAAGTGTCTGCCCGCTGTAATCGTCAGACAACAGTCTGTGGACCACCTTTCCAAAGCCCCCAGTTTTGCGTCATCGCCGACTTAGTTCTTTGGAGCCATAAGCGACCGTATTTACACAAAGGGGTTTGAGCTGGGGAGGCTATCCTGATTGGTTTTGACACACTGTGGAGTGAAGGTTTACCCCGAAAGCTTGCCCTGCTTTATTTGCCATTTTACTCTCAGCGGGACCATAGTTTACAACGTGAACGTTGTGCTGTATTGAAGAAGACTTGAATCGACAGATTGAGACCATAAACTCATTAAAAAACTGTTCACAGAGGTCATAAATCAAGTGAGAAGTAGGGTCATTTTCTCATAAGCTCACATACAATAGGACCTCTTTTTGAAACCAGTGGATTTGTGCCCCCTGATGGCCATTAGTGGCCTCACAAAGCTTAATTTGATGGGATTTTGTGCACAGTTTTCTTAAAATGTGCAACTAAAAGCAACATTATGTAACTTTTTTTTATACCTTTTTAAAATAAATAATTTTGATGGTAGTGTCTTGTAATAGAGTGAATGGTGTCTCCACCACCCCGCCCACCTATCACTTGTTTCTGCATTATGTAACTTCAGTGAGAGGGGAGGATCACAGCGTTACATACATCTTTACTTTTCAACACAACACTGTGATGACGTAAGTTTTGTTTGTAATTAGCACCTACATTACATCTGACTAATTGTTACATATTGCTTTGATTGGTTAGTTCAACATTTTATGACTTACACTTCTTTCATAAGTTACAGGAGAGGGTTATCTTTATGCTTCAGTCCAGACATGAGAGTGGCAACAATCATCTCATTTAATTCTGCAGGTGAATAGGCGTACAGTATATCCCAAAATGTCGAACTGTCCCTTTAAATTACAACTCCTACTGAAGCCTTCTGCCTTGTCTCCCTCAAGTCTTTTTCTCCTCTGAGTCTCTTCCGTCTTTCAGCAAACAAGTCAAATAAAATGTTTTTTGGAAAAACAGCACATCATCTGCATCACGACTGGTGGGAGGAGCCACCCACTGCCCATCGCATTACTGGTAAGACAAACAGAAGAGGCAGGCAGGCAGCTTTACACTTTGGTTTAAACTCACACGGTATGTTCTCATACATTACACCAACACTTGTCAGACTTTGCTTTCTAAGGAGATATATTACTATCTCACCTCGCTCGGGCCCCCAGAGTGCCAGGCTGCCCACCTCTACCTGCTGCCTGGTGCCCACCCCGGGCTCTGACTGTAACTAGTGGGAGGCAGGGTGATAAATCAGACCTCCCAAGACGTTGTCTTAGCGCTCTGATCCTTTAGCCCCAGGTAGCAAGGCTAGTGTAAACCACAGTCAACGTATCACTTTGGCCATAGGCCTATGGCTTTGCTGCTGACCTGTGGGTTAATAGAAATGTTGCCAGGCTTTAATATCCAGTCAGCCATAGAGGAAAAATAGGAAGCCAGAAAAGGAGAGGAGAGGAGAGGGGAGGAGATCAAGGGAAACGAAAAGTGGCAAAGAATGAGCTGACTTCGCATCAAAACAAGGAGGTTGCATTTTGCAATGTGTGAATGTTCCAGAGGGCTGACCCCTCTAATACAAAGGCGTCAGGGCCCACGCTGCCACACAATGGACCTAGTTAGCGTGAGGGAGAAAAAAAAATGGGAGCAGGAAGAGATAATTAAAGCACCATGTGCGCTAAAACTTTTAGCAGAAGGGATGAGATCAGAGAGAGTGACAGCGACACAAAAAGAGGGAGGGACGGGGGGAGACAAAGACGGGGGAGCAGGCAGATGCCGCCGCTCGCATGTAATAGGTAAAGTGGTTCATGTCGAAATGTTTTAATTCTTAATTGTGGTTTACGAGGGATGAATCTGATATACATTACAGACAATAAAGGCACTTGCCATCACACATCAGCTCTCCTACCCTGCCAGCCTATTATCTGTCTATCTGTGCTGTGCAAAGAAGAGCTCATCTAATCATCTGGCACCACAATCACGCTTCCAAACCACTCAATTTATCTGTCCAAATATTGACCTGATTCTCATGTTTCCTCTCAGTTCTATCTGTCTATCTATCTATCTATCTATCTATCTATCCAGTGTGGACAGTCAGAAAAAAAGATTTTCCAGCTCCACTAATTAAATTCCAAGGACTTTAATTAAACGTAATATAGAGGGAAAGGTCGTTCAATAATTGCTGACATTACCCATCACATTTATGTGGAAGGTGCACTCCGTAATGCAAGAAGAGGCGTGTGTGTGTGTGTGTGTGTGTGTGTCTGTGTGTGTGTGTGTGTGTGTGTGTGCAGAAAAAGAAGCGCAGAGGTAAAGAGTAGGAGGAGGCTTGTAGGTGTCAGATAGTGGGAGGTAAAAGATTTTCGTCATCTCCACCAGCCCGATGCCTCAGTCTCTTTCTATCACCGTCTCCTGTCCCCCTCCTCCGTTGCCTCAGAGCCGACGATAAATTATGGATGCTTATTAGAAAAGGGCAATATTCAGCATCTAAAATAAACTCCGCAGCGAGAGACATAAAAGAGCGACACAAACAAAAAAGTGCTGATGTGGGGAGAGGAAGAGTTAAAGTCACAGGGGGGGGGAGCCAGTGGCCGGGGCCGGTTCAACCTGGAACGATCCCTTTCTAGGTCAACGCCGTTCAACCCCGGCGAGCTAATGAACTTACCTCTGCATTAAAGAAGATGCTCAAATTGTAGGTGCTCGTCAAAACACACACACACACACACACACACACACATTCACACGTGCAGACTGCAAATAAAAAACAAGCAAAGTACTCCAAAGTCGTTCGTTCTTCCTTGGGCAACATCTTCAAAGTGATGTTAAATTTGTGCGCGATGTAGGCATATTAAACTTTTTCACTCTCTGCATCTCTTGTAGTGCTTTGTTCCATGGCCGGTGGCGAGGCCTCGCCTCCTGCTGCTGCGAGCGCCTCACTCGAACCACCTCGAACGATGTTGTGCAAAATCATTGATTTAAGTTCATTAAATTTCCTGTTAACAAGCACATAATGACGCATCGCGCCGCCGACTAATGCAGCTTGGGTTCCATCTACAGCGCCGGCTAATGGTTTCGTGTGACTTTGTCGAGCGATCAATAATTTGGTGTCCCTGTGAACTCGGTTGCCTCCGCGGAGTGTGATGTGACGCAGCGCCAGAAAGACGGAGAGACACCTCCCTCCTCCGGTGCACTTTGTCCGGATTGACGTCGGAGTGCTGCAGGCGAGGACTCAAATCCTGCGAGACCGTCTTGAAATATTCTGAACTTCCCCCCTAATCCTTAAGTATGTTAAAGAGTTTGGCGCGTGTGAGTGACGCATCATGCTTGTAATGCCCGGGATTACAGTACATCCAGATTAAATGAAACTTGAAAAATCTCTGTATGTGTACGTCAGAATGCTTGTGACTAATGTGATGAGATGCATATAAAAAGCTTATCCCCAAAAAAAAAAAAAAAAAAAAAAACAGTAGTGGAGAGGAGAGGAGAGGAGAGGATGGATTTTAAACCGGCATAACAAAGCTTAATGTGAAACAACATACAGTGTGCAGCTCTTCTTTCCTCTTTTGAAAATACAGCACCCCATTTCCTCCCGCACGTTCGTCCGTCCAGTCGCCGCTTGACAGACAGGCGTTACGAGCTTTTATGACAGCCTATCAAAAATCCACAGAAGCACAATCAATACCACGCCGCCGCAAGAGGAGCGGTGACTGATCCACAAAGTCCCTGCTGAGCCAGCAAACTGTTGCAGTGGGAAGAAAAAGTGTGCCTGACTTACAAACACGTCACACTCGCGCGGGCACGCGCACCTAACCGAGGCTTCACACCCGTGCACGGACTCACACTCGAAACACCTGCACGCACAGACTCGCAGGCGTGAGCTGACACACCAAAAAAAACACACACAGAAAAAACTCACGTATCCAAACGCAACCCCCCCCCACCCAGAGGAGGCTACAGTAAATGAACCTCGCAGCCGTCCAAAGCGCTGACATCAATCAGGCACGCTTGCACTGACTCGGCTCCCGACGGACGGTGAGTCGCATCTGTCTGCTAGAGCAAGTGCTAAACAATTCCAAAGTGAAGGAAAAACCATTTTATGCATATCTGCGCGCCAGGCTCGTTGGCACCCTTCCCCGATCTTTCCTACCCAGGGGTTGTTTTGCTGCGACTGTGCGGATCGCGAAAACGATTTTTTGTTCTTATTGAATGACTCCCTTTTTTAGTGCCAATGGTTCACCTACACGAAACGGTTGCAGCGCAGGTACCGCAAAGCTGAGCACCACCAACACAACGAGCCACGTGGGAAACTCGGCAGGCCTGTGAAAGCTGTCCAGAGCGATTCCCGGACAGCTCTGGGGACTTTTTTTCTCCCCCCCCCTTAAGACAAGTAAGGAAACAAACCTAAAAGCGACGCCTGCCTCGTACGCTCGCACGGACTGCACACCTCTCTGCTCCGACCCAGCACGTATTTGTGACAGAGCCCATGAGGCGCCGATGCACACGCTTTTTCATGACAATCGGTGCATCGCCCTGTGAGAGAAAACCCAAAAAAACTGTTTCGTGCAGTTATTATGGAGGGGAAAAAAATAAAAAATAAATGAGGACAAGAATGCACAAGGGCAAACCAGAGATGTGAGCCTTCTGCAGGACAGCGTACAGTAACTAGATCAGAGGAAGTCACTCCACGAGGAGACAGCTGATTTAAAAAATGAACACACGCGCCTGGAAGAGCGACTGCTGGCAACCGAGAGGAAGTTCTGGAATGCATATGCTGTTACGTTTCCAAAATACCTAATATATGTCAAGTCAATTTTCATTTTTATTAGGACGTAACAGCGACTTAAAAAATAGATCCATAGTAAATCCTGGCTCTCTCAGATCGGATGAAGAGGCCTGCACCTGCCGGGTTAAAACAAAACGATCCCAGGTGAGAATGTGAGGCTGTGAAACTAAAAAAATGCACTTCCTAAAATTTCACCCAGCTCTGTCGGAGCACACAGGCACGGCTCTGTCTCAGCTGTGAGTCATGAGAAACAGAACCGCTTTGGTTCAAAATGGCGTCAACCGGTGGTCAAGACAAACTAAATACATAACGAATTACAGTCTTCAGAGCGAAGAAGGCATCATTCACACCGAAACTGACACCGGCAGTATGAAGCGTTTGTGATTGGTTAGCCCGGACCTCTGCGCCCGGCCTACATGCTTCATTCAGCACATGACAGACTGCCAGCGTGTGTCAGCGTGTGACGGCAGGCTGCGGGATCACTTATGACAACGGCGCTCTAATGCTACTACGACTAAACAGGGCCTTGTTTTTTTTTCGATGGCTGCCACATGCCTTCAGACGTCAAAGTCAGCGTATCAAAGCTGACAGATCAGTTTGTGCGTTCCGCCTCGCCCCGGAGGGACAGGACGGATGGCGTATCTGGACAGGTGCCTGTAGCTGAAGAAACCGAGCCTCTGTAGCTCAGCGAGAGCTGCAGGGGACAAAGTCTCCCGCTTCATCCCTCAAAAGCACAGTGTGACGGTCCGGTTTAACCCGGCAGAGACGGAGCCTCGAACTCGGGGAGCCGTGCCAGCGTTTATCCTCCTCTCCAAACCTGTTGTCTGCGCGTGAGCTTGTGAGTGCAGCAGTGGCCAAACCGTAACCCCCCCCCCCCCCCCCCCCCCCCAACACACACTCAGTAATAACCATAAACCTTTAAACAATAACTCAAAGTCTGATCATACTTTGTGTAATAAAGCACTAATCTGTGGGCATATAATGTGGATTCTCGCCGTAAAGATTAATATCAGCCTTAAAAATGGAATTAGATTGGATTTACAGCAGGTGGGTTTCCTCTCCGCCACGGCGCTGGATGTTTTCCAGCCGCCTCCTGTGACTTCTAAGAAGTAATATCTCCCTCTCAAGTTAATTTGCTGTCGATCTCCCCCCTTGAGCTGTTCTAGCAGTAGTTTGAACGCCAGTTATTATGCTGCCTTCCCATTAAGCGCGTGGTGCTGAAACGCGGACAATATGTGGCGCGGAGAAACCCTTAATTAAGGCTATGGGCTAATAATTGAACAAATTAACATCCATGCTGCTGCTGCTGCTGCTGGTGGTGGGGGGGGGGGTGGTGGTGGTGCAGAGGAGCTCAGTCAGCCTGCACTAACAAAGCATGCCATTGATGTAATAACGGGGATGCATTTGTAGATATCAGGCTCTTACCGTAAACTCCTTGGCCCCAGGCGAGAGGGCAGACGCTAGAAAATAACAAAATCCAGAAAAGCTCCATGTTCAGCTCAGTTCCCTCATAACCTGAGAAAAGATTGAGACAGAGCAGAGAGTGAGACAGAGACAGGTGACAAACAGGAGGCGGCAGCTGGAGTGATTGTTATCTAAAAAAGCCAGAACAGGTACGGGGCCAATTGTTTTTTTTTCTTTTCTCTCTCTCTCTCTTCTCTTGTTCAACCACGTCCCCCTGCAGCCCCCTTAAGCCGTGAAAATAATATTACAGAGCAATTTGGCGCCCGGCGGCACAGCCCGCGTCGTCTCATTCAACTTAAAGGCAGGAGTAATTCAATCACAAATGGTGGATTAGAGAAAGTTTACAAGCAGGGCTCTGTGTGTGTGTGTGTGTGTGTGTGTGTATGTGTGTTGGAGAATTTGAGATTGACAGGATTGTCTGCTGTTTAGCGTGACTAAACCTCCTGGTTTGGAGGAGCAGGTGTAGTCAGGACAAGGATTAGGACTGCAGTGTTCATGGGGGGGATTACAACAAGTGGGGTCATGCTCCTTCGACCCCCCCCCCCCCCCCCCCCAAACACACACACACAGCACCTTTGCTTCTGATCAATATAGTGTTTCTGCAGCAGGGAGAGGGAGGTATGTGTGTTCCAGAAAAAACAACAAAAAAAAACACACTTTTTTTGTTTGGGTTTGCTTTATAAAAATCGATCAGCATCAAAGGGATGAGAGGCAGCAGGAGTCAGGGGGGGTAATGGACCCTCCGGTGTGACTCCTCCGGCCCCGACACCAGGATTTCCTCCCTCCCGACGTCTGAGCTCTCGCATTTTGTACGCGGCCGCATTGACAGGTCGCATTACGCAGCGTGCCGTGATCAAAGTTTCATCACACGGTGCATGTGAGTTAATACCCCGCATTAATGTCAGGGAGCGCTGCGTGGCTCCTGCTTATTCTGACATGACTGCTATCGGTATGTTGCGTGGATGTAAAAAAAAAAAAAAAAAAGAGAGAGAGAGAGAGAGAAAGAAAGATGATGCAAATTAAAGAAAGGCGCCATGGAGCCAGGGAATTTTGGGAGTTTGTCCCCGGTGAGTCATCGTGTGGTTAAAAGCGTGGATGTTACAGATGTAGAGCGGTTAGAATAAATAACCTACTGTGTGTGTGTGTGTGTGTGTGTGTGTGTGTGTTTTGGGGAGGCTTTCAACAAATATGTGCACATTGGATTAGAAGAGCGCACAGGCAGGATGCAAAGTCAACAGATGGATGATGTGATTCAGATTTTTAAAATAAAAATAAAAAAAAACATCCCCAAACAGTCGCTGTGCAGGAGTGTGATCCTCTCTACCTTGTCTCCGAGGTGGCCGTCCTTCGGGTCAGTCTGCTGCCCGGCGCAGTGCGCGCTCCTCCCCGGGCTTCAGCGAACAGGATTCCTCCGCTCTCCGTTATGAGCGACCACAGACAAGAAGAAAGCAAATGCGTGGAAAAGTTATATATCCTCCTTCAGATGGGCGTCCGGTGTGAGCGTTTACAGATTCCCGGAGAGTCTGGTGACGAGTGTCTGCTCTCAAACGTCCTCCTCGGAGTGTTAAACTTTTTTTTTTTTTTTTTTTACGCACAAAGAAGAAGCGGAGCGGCGGGATGTCAGCGGTTCCACAGGAGAGTCCTTCTTCTTCCCAAGGATGAAAATATAAGAAGAAAAAAAAACACTTTCCTCTTTGGAAAAAAAAAAACACTCAAGGCAGGGCTAGTTTAGCCAAAAAAAATAATTAAAAAAAATCCTCCTCACAGCCGTCTCCTGTGTTGTGGATGTTCTTACTTTTTTAAAAGGCGTGGTTGAGCCAGCTTCACTGCCTGTCTGTCTGTCTGTCTGTCTGTGTCGGACCGGTGACAGTCTAGTGAAGCCCCCTCTAACACAATCATGCGCTCTGGAAAATGAGCTCCCCTCCGCTCGTTCAATCAGCGCTGTTGTCTGTCTGTGGACTCCAAGTGATGCTGGCCAAGTGGAATATGTGCGCTGACTGAGAACGACCGCCCCTGTCTGTGGAGGGAGAGAGAGGGCTCGGAGAGACGGAGGAGGGGAGGGGGAGAGGAGAGGAGAGGAGGACAGAGGCTTTACACATAGATGCGCCGGAGCCTCCACAGCTCCACACTGAACAGGTTGTCAAAAGAACAGCATCTCTCTCTGTGTGTGTGTCTCTCTCTCTCTCTCTTCTGTCTCTCCTCATCCAACACTCACTCTGGAAGAGAAGAGAGGAGGAGGTTTTCAAGCCTGTTGGGTGCCACAGGATGTTTTTAAGAGCCGATGGAGGGCAGCGGTGGTGTTTTTTTTTTTTTTTTTCTCTTGTTGTCGAGTCTTTGGCGGAGTTCACCAGCTGCGGTGCCACCAATCGTCGGTGCCAATTAGGACTGAAAGGCGGCTCCGAAAGTTTTTTTTTTTGTTGGCCAAATGGAGGAGCCCCTTAACACCACCACCACCAGCAGCAGCAGCCCTCCTCCCCGCGGACCAATTATTTATGACAGCAAAAATAGACTGACTGTTGAACCCCGCACACACACACACACATTAAAAGCCTCTACACACACACACACACACACACACACCTCCCCACCCTCGCGCTCTGTCTACACTCACAGGCATCATAGTTGTGCCCCGGGCTTTTTTTTTTTTTTTCTTCAAACATCCCAGCGTGACCACAAGAGGGCGTGCGTCAGCGCATTACCACTATTGGGATGCGCGTGCAGTATGTGTGTGTGCGTGCGCGTGTGTGTGTGTGTGTCCTTGTATTTCTGGCCTCAACACGAGAGATCACGCAGCAGTGTGTCCCTGTGAAGCTGGATTGAATAAAACAGACACTCAAAAATATCAAACGGCTCTTGTCATCAGGGCAGAGCGAGCAAGCTGCCCTTTAAAAGACCAGAACGAATATTCAGTTTATTTAAAAAGGACTCTGTTAGTGTGGGATGATTGCAAAGTGCTTAGGCAGAAGTATGTATATATTCATTTGTTTGTTCGGAACAGTGGTATGGAGGACTGAATGTGCCAAAATCTGAAAATAATTTTAAAGAGCTTTATAATAAAAAAAAAAAGCCATTTAAATAAAACTCCCCCAAAATAATATTGAACATACATTTGTTAATAATATAATTATGAATACATTTTGACATAATTATGCTTTAATTTGCGAGTGTATTTATATAGTATAAATTCAGCATTTTTCCATTTTATTTACTAATTTGTAAATAAATGTATTTACTTATTAAATTATTAATGACAAGTTAAGTTATACGTCCATCGAGGAAACTCAGTCTGTCCCTCAGAGTGAAGGCAGAGCAGCTGGAAACGGACACAGTCATGTCAAACGGAAATCCAAAAGTAAATACGTTTTTGGAAAAATAAACATAAACATGTGAATGAATACATTTAAGAACGAATGAACTGATAAATAAAATGGAAAATGAAGTGGCAAAGTAAGCAAAAAAAAGTTTAATTAATACAAATGTAAATGAATACAGTTGGAAATTAAAGCCGAAATATCAATTTATGTCACATTTTATATATTGATAATTAATGGCTACATGTATTTTCATTATTGTTTATTGCCATAAGTATTAATTTATCAAGCCATTTTTCTTATTCAGTTCTGATTTTGTTCATTTCAGGCCTCCGTAGAGCGGCTGATCATAGTGGAAGATGAGGCCACTAAACAAATCAAACACTGACAGCAGACAGTAATCATCGCGTGTGCCTGAATGTATAATAAGCGACCTTGCAGACGGGGAGATATTAAAACTGTCCAGCCTTCACTCATTTTCCAGGCTCGTTTATTGCATTATTGTTCAAATAATTCCGCTCGACAAAGAAAAAAAGATTCACACTCTCACCTTGGGTATCGGCTGCAGAGGAGTATTTGTTTGGGAACTGTTCCGTCTGACACGCTGAGTGGGTGGACTGTCGTTTCAGATTGATGCGCGTGTTGGAAAAAATTCATGTTGCACGGCGACACGTGGTCGTAATCCATTTTGACTGCATCGTCTCAGCACGTAGTGCGACATTAACATCCAGCAGATAACTCACCTGTCACTGTTTCACCTGTTTGAGTGTGCGATCTGTGATTTATGTGTTGTTTATCGACCGAAGTTTTTGGAAATGACATCATCGTTTTGTCTAGCGCATCGTGTGCAGGCTGCGAGCAGACATGCGGCGCTTCGCGGTTTAAGCTGTTGACCCGCTCCACAGGTGCAGCTGCCGGATGTGTGCTTTGATAAAGTGCACCTCGGTGGTTCTGTTCTTTCTTCTGCTCAGCTGCCAACATCTCCCTCTGAATTTGCCCGGGACTAGAACTAGCAACCCTCGGGTCAAACGACCATCTGTCTTGTTCTGCCGGCTGTCGGAGCCTCTGATGTTAAACTTCAAAGTGTTCTGCGCTACTGTACTCCGAACGCCTCGTGCTCGGATTCTGCTGAGCCAGGCGATGTTAATTAATCCGCACGGACGCTCGAAGCGCGTTTTACTCGATTTGAAACGTTTCCAAATCATTTCTTTTGCATCAGCACACCTACACCTCCCGCAAACTCTAACTGAACTTGGACCTCATAGCTTAGCGTACACTGGAAGGCTTCGATGCGGCTTATGTTTGAAGCACTGATAAGAAAATGATACGTGAATTTGTTCCACGTTCTAATTGAAGAACTAGACCCAAACTGCTTTGTTATTCACTGGAGTAACATTCATGAACACCGGGAACAAAGTTTTTTTTAAGAAGAGCAAACTTCCGACGCAGGTTGTGCTGTGCCTAACGTAGCAGTTAACATTTGTGCACTTCAGTCATTTCTGGGCAGCCGTGAGCAGTAAATACACCTAAGCAGAATCAAGACACTCAGCAATTACTTAGCGCTCTCAATCCAAATGAATCTTTTGTTCCGCGTAAACAAAATCACGGGATCTGGCTCAAGAATCCGTCTCTCTGCTTCCTTCCTCTTTCCATTTCGCTCCTCGTCCTGGGCTACAGCCAGCAGTCTTGGCATGTCTTGCTGAGAGCGAATCATAGCTGCTTAAGGCAATGAATCTCAAAAGACAACATGTTGTAGGAGCAACCTTGGGTGGGAGCCACACACCAAAACACAAGCACACACACACACACACAAACACACGCACACTGTGATCCCACCACATGAAGCCATGTTTTTCTCAAAGAATTGCAGAAGGCTTCTGAGCGAGGCAATAATTGCAGCGGGTGTAGAAGAGCCAACAGAGAAGTGAACACAGACAACAACAAAATATTACAAATGCTACATTCACTGTTGTTTTGGCTCCGCCGCACACAAACTTGGATGCACCTCTCACCTTTCAGTGGCCGCATCAGTGCTTCGCGTGTTACGGGTGCAGATGTCACACATCGGTTTCCCGTAAGTACCGTGCTTCTGACCCACCGTCTCTGTGTTGAGTTGATGTGGAAGCCTCGTTTTCATCTATTTTTTTTTTTTTTATCATAATTTTCAACTGCCATTGTTCCCTATGTAACCTGGATTATTTCGGACCCTACACCACAGATTAATAGGACAAATACAAGGCTGTGATAGTATTTAATCCAAAACTCACTGTAAAGAACAAAACTATCAAAAGTCAGCATCTTAACCTTACATCACACAGAATATCTGAGAGTGTGTGTGGGTGTTGAGGAGGAGTCCTCACTCACGGAGCGTAGTTCTTCTTCTCAGAACCTGTTTCAGTCGTTTTCAGCAGCAAACTGAGTGAAGCGGAGGACTTTGGAAGAGTGACACGCGTCAGGTGGGGTTGTCTGCTCACACACGGACCTCCGCCTCCAGCATCCCACAAAAAAACTGAGACACTATTGAGATGACATCATTATTAAATTGGGAGATCAACAAGAGAAATGATATAATGGGAGTAAAATGGGAGAAGGGGTTAAAAACAGACATCCGCGGAAATCAGGACTGTCTGCAGGTGCGGAGGAACGCAGTGGCGGTTCTAGACCAGTTTTAATAGGGGGGCGAGGTTGGGACCGGCTTTTTTGTTAGGGGGCACATAAATCCCTCATTCAGACAAAGCAGTGTTTACAATTTCAGCAATTTTGATTGGGTAGTAAACTGCTGAGACACTTTATTTCTGCCTTTCCCTTCAGTACAAAATCATTGCAAGAAATCTGTCATTGTATTATTAATGCAGACTCCCTGTCAGGGGGGCCACAGGGGGGTCCAGACTCAGAGTTACAGGGGCACTGGCCCCTGTTGGCCCCCCCCCCCTAGAACCGCCCCTGGAGGAACATGTATCACCTGTGCACTAAACATACAAAGCAGGGATCCACTTGTCAATAACTCTATAGCAACGAAATGAAAATCACACAAAGCACGACTGAATTGTGAATGAAATGATTTGAACTGAAGAGACATTCTTCTCAAACAAAGAATCGTGGTGGATATTTCTACACTGACCTTCTATGAAAACTGGCAGAATAATTTCAGCTGGAACCGAACAGAATCGGAGCTTCAAGACATCAATCACTGTGTATCCCATCTTTGCTTTAAAAAAAAAAAAAAAAAAACAGTTCTCAAAAATTATTCATTGGTTTTGTTTTGCACCACCAAAAATCAGTAATATTCCTGCAGACTTTGAGGAAACAGGAGGCGCGCGAGGTAAATTCACTTACAGCGAACCAGCCGAAGACGCACAGATGCACAGGAAAGCGTAAAATAACAAAAAAAAAGATAACGAGGTAACACAGGTATTACAGCCTGCAAGCTGGAAAGAATATAAATGAGCATTTTCTGTTGGTATAATATGAGAGCAGTAGAGTAATTTGAAGCTGTGTCGCTATTAACAACTTTTCAAACGGTTATTTTCCATTTGAACATTGAGCGCATCAGGAGTAAAATCCCTACAATAAACGGCTCGAGACAAAAGAAGATCTCTGTTGGTGTCTCCGCAGTAAATGTGATCTGTCTCCAGACCACAGTCTTATTTCCGCAGCCCATCGGAGCTCTGCACGCAGTAATGTGATCTGAGGTGCTTGGTTAGATTTTTTTTTTTTTTTCCTACAACCATGCTCTGTAATTGATGTTCCCATCAGTGTAATTCAATCAGAGCTCAAAGTGCTGTATATCAGCACCAAGCACTTCCCCACATAGAAACAGCTAAATGGACAGAAAAGATACACTTGAGACGGGAAATAATTTCATTGTCTGTGCGTGTGTGCGTGTGTGTGCGTGTGTGTGTGTGGCGGAGAAAAGAATAGAAAAGCAATATAATTCCGTTAGACAGAGGTGCGATAACAGGCATCTCAACTAGACAACTCAACGCGTCAATACAGAGACGAGGAAGGAAAGTGGACGCTGCAGAGGGCCGCGAGGATTCTGGCTCCCTGAGAGAGATTAAAGACGTCTGTTGGAAAAGAAAAGGGAGTTTTTTTCTTCTTTTTTTTTGTTACATGAAAAGATCCAAAGATATTTTTTTTATTCCTTAGTCTATGTCCACTGGAGGAGCAAATTTCATTGGGTCAAAAGGAAATTTGCATCAATGTCATGGGACAATCGTGCCACCAGCTACTCAACTTGGACGAAGGGAAGAAAAGACCAAACAGCGCAGATTGGCCTCCATAGTATGCCGCAACTCGCAAGCGATTGTTGGTAGCCGACCGTACAGTACATGCATGTCCACGACACAACAGAGACGAGGATGAAGGTGTTTCCTGAGCGTTTAGGACCCTTAAGAACAGGTAGCTGCGACTATTGCACCGAGCAGGGAGGTGAGATTTCCCAGGACAACACGTCAGTCAGACCGGGTCAGGACGGCCAACAGAGAGGCCATCGTCTGATGTTATGCTCCGAAAATGGATCCCAGGCTACGTTATAGTGGCCATTTTCTTCTGCTGTTATCATATAAAATGATGGTATATGTGTCTTTTTTGGATGACGGGATGGATGTTATATTCTCAGCCTCATCACCAGGACAAAATGTTAGAGGCTAACATTGCTTTAAACCACTCAGACATTCACATTTTTACTCATATGTTCACATTCACATATTTATGACTTATGTTTATGACACTGGATGCTTTTAATGAGACCTCAAGACAATTTTCAGCCACGTCAGTGGTGACAGAACCCTGATATTTTAGAAGGGAAGTACATCTCCAGAAGTGTTTTTGGCAATTAAAACAGGCATTCTTTTAATTTTTCTAATCCTAACCAAGTGTTTTTTGTGCCTAAAGCCTTACCAGAGCATAAGCATAGTGATGTCACAAGATAAAAAATCTATTGCAAGAATTGAAAAGTTTCAACACATGTTTTGCAAAAATGTATACTGCCAACATTGATCCTAGTGATCGGCTGTATATGCTGTGTTGGGGCTGAGGCAGATGTGCGGTTCAAAAATGTTTTATTCACAACCATACTTTGAGGCAGGGAGCGAGGAGGGCAGGCTGGTGAGGAATGATGGCAGCAAGGAGAGTTTCCAAAAGCACAGGTGAGACTTGCAGGCTGAGCAGAGAGGCACTGGGGAATCTGAAGCAAAAAACGTAGCAGGGAGCCACTTGAAACTCTGAGAAACACTCTTTAAGGCAAAGAGAGCACTGGAGTCGTCACCGAACGCGGCGGAACGATCTGGTTCTGGAGCGGTGGAGAGATCAGGGTGGTGCAGCAGGACGTGACGAGCAAGCCACACCCACAAACACAGGCGCTGGACGGGGCAGGTGAGGGAAGACTACAACAGGGACACAAAAAACATGACACAACAAGGCTGAGACGGCACACACTGCGACATTCTCAGCACTTTACCCAAAATAATATAATCAGATGTAAGCCCATTGTAATCAGCATTTTGATAAGTAAATAAACCATGTAGACCATGTAAATACAGACTGGTTAAGGTAAAGTTAAGTTTAGGACAGTCAACGAGCCGCCCTCTCTTCATCTTTAATTACTGAGCTAAATCGATGGCTCTCACCGGAATGACATTTCTCGCAAACGACAACTGCATAATTGTCCATTGTGGCGATAATTTGCAGGAGACCGGCATTGTGCGCTTCTCACATGGCGCTCAGTTTCCTCTTCCATTACGCTCCCTCTCTACCTCCTTAAGGGCAATTTGACAAACTGGCAGCCATCTCTTTCTGGCAGTTTGTAAGACAAACTATTTTGAAGATACGACCTGTAATTTATCTTTCGACGGAGGGGACAAAACTGCAAAGGGTAGCAAAATGGAGCACCGATGACTAATAGACTGGGTACAGCTTTATAAAAGAGAGGACCACTGACAGATGGCTAATCACTGACGTCGACCAAAAAAGTTTGCTCTTTCGCTTTGTTGTCTTTGTAATGTCTCCCCTCTGCTGAAGTTATGGTGCATTATGCAAAACTGATCACCGGTGAAAAAACGCTTCCCCAGCGTGTAGTAACAGAAATCCTCTAGTCCTCTTAAGCTGATGGATAATTTGCCGCACCTACACAGCCCTCCGAAAGACAAAGTAAACAAACAAATCATCCGTCACAATGTGTAGCCATCTTCGAGTGAAGTGTGTGTGTGTGTGTGTGTGTGTGTGTGTGTGTGTGTGTGCGCGCGTTGAGGATGCATAGCTGTCCACCGGTGTGGTGTGACACCAGCCGGTCCGTGTCAACTTCTCCACCCACCCCACACACACATCTGCGGCAAAATACACACACACACACACACACACACACGTATGTCCAAGAAGGGGTCATTTTTCACCGGGTAATTGGCAGCGAGGCACATTGCCCTTGGGATTCGATAATTCATAACCTCCTCCCATCCGATATCGGATAGCGGGTAGAAATGGGCTGAGACAAGGGGTGGTGTTGCGCAGAGAGGAGGGGGGGGCTGCATCATTAGAGAGGAGAGGTAATGGCTCTTATTGATTCCGCCCCGCCGGGCCCCCTCACCATTTCATGTTTAAAACAACACTGATCCTCATTACCCAGGCAGCCGCCACAGCCCTGATAAGGAAGAGGGGGGAAAAGAGACGGAGGCGCGAAGTGAGAGGAGAGTGAGGAGAGTGAAGGGGAAGAGGAGGAGACAGCGTTATGGCGAAGAGGGGAGGAAGGAAACGAAAGGGAAAGGAGAGAGCCGGGCGAGGAAGAGTAAGGGAGGGAAGACGGAGACAGAAGGTGAAAAGGAGGAAACAATCAGCTGAGGGGAGGGAAAAGGGGTGAAAATGGGAGCACAGCTTGTGTTTTGCTGTCTTAATGCCTCAGTTTGAGTGGTATAAGTAATTACTGTCACCCTTTAATGCGTGTAATTCAGTATTACTTGTTAAAATCTCTCCCCCTCCTCCTCCCTCTCTGCATCCCCCCCCCCCCCCCCCCCCCCTGCGGCGTGTAATAAGGCTAAAGAATTGACTCAAACACAGACTGCGAGGATCTGTCTAATAATTCTCTGTGCTATTATCCTCCCTTTGCAGCGAACGCACAGCTCTCTCTCCCTTCTCTCTGTGCGTCTTGGCCACGGGCAAACACTATCATTACTGCAACAGTGGTATAAGCCCAGCTCCGGAGTGTCGCTCTCTCCCTCCCTCTCTCCTTACTCTCTCCTTGACTCTTTTCTAAATTTGAGGTTTTATTAGGAGGAGGTAATTTGCCAGCTCCAATTGCTCACAAACTCACAACTGGGAGGGGTGGGGAGGGCGGGAGAGCAAATATTGTATTCATTTCCAAGCCTGTGCTGGCATTCAAGGACTCGCTTATTTGTTTTTTTCTCTTGTTAGTCAGTCGCGTGTCCACCTCGTCCGTGAATCCGGCGAAAACGAGGCTCTTTAGATTGGAGATCGCGGTGTGCTCGTGTGTGCGGATATGGGGGGTCTCCGTCGCACGCAAAGTCTTCGCAGAGATTAAGTCGAGCTGGAGTTGAAGTCCTCATCAAAATTTAACACCGAGTCATTTTCGTTTTTTGATATGTATCCTGTTAAAAAAAAATAAAAAAATAAAAAAAAGGGCTCCCGGGGTCAAGAATTAACATAGATATGAAGCTCATCCAGCTACCTGAAGCTTAAAATAGATGAGCCGAGGTGTGAGCCGCTTCGCACCAGCGTCACAGTCCTACTGTGAGCAAAATGGATAAGATGGCACTATACCGAAGTGCTGTGTGCTCTCAGCAGTGCTGCCACATTCAGTGGTTCAACCGGTTTGGCACGGATGCATTAATGGTATGTGGAATTCAGATTGGCCTGTTTGGATGCATATTGATTCACACACCAGAAGTACCACAGGCAGCACGTATTGATTGGGCAGCCATCGCACTAACACATCAAACGTGTACAACAATGTCAAACATTTTAGCGAAGTACGCGCTCACAGGTAAACACTCACACGTCGCACATAATTGTATGACAGACGTTTACTCTGATATTGTTTCATAATGCCGTCACAGGCTGTACTAAAGTGTTAGGGTCATCCAAAAAGCTTGAATTATTTTTTTTTTGTTTTTTTGTTTTTTTCCCCGCATCTCAGTATTACTTCAAATGAAGTTGTATCCTTTGAAATGTTTCCCACTCGGCGTCCTCCCAGCCATGCATCACAGAGGTATTCAACACTAGTCTTACTGTTGATCCCACCTCCCACATAATCCAGATAAATGGGTTTAAAAAGCGTGCAGAAGACCTAAAACTGATGGAAAAGAATATGATCCAGTAGGAGCCCACACATCAATAACTGTGGCATATTGTCGGAGAAGCAGACACCTTCGGCAGCTCTGTCTCGCTCCTCTAAGAAATAATGTCTTAAATTCGGTCTCATACTTGTGGGACACGCTTCTGCTTGGCGGGAAAGAAGACAGGTAAGGTGAGTAGAACAAGCTCAGCTGCTGCCTGGCGTGTTTGCTTTTCTGATTAAATTGTTGAGCAAATGAAATTCTATAGTTGGGAGACGAATCTTAGACAGTAACAGCTGGTGTGTAAGCAGAAGCCTTCAGCGCCTTTAGACACCTCCAGGTAAATAATCACCAGCTACCACTTGCCCAACACCCCCGTCTAGTGTTAATGGGCTGTGGGATACAACCTGAGCCCTGCTTGTTTTAGTTTGTATTACAGTAAATTGCTGTCGGAAGTTTTCTGAATAAGCATTAGCAATTCTTGTTTATGTATCCCCCAAATGTGCAGACAGCTATCAACAGACAACACGTTGCCACTCCCCATTTGCTAAATAGCTCCATCAGAGGCCTTAAGCTTGGAACTTTGACTCTCAGCTCATCCCCATAAAGTCCATTTTACACATTGAGGGGTTCTGTGGTAAAGAAAGCCAGAATACTACAAAAATAACACGCAACATTCCCTTCTACTTTGAAAATATAGCTTGCTGACAAACATTTCACCTATTCTAACATCTCATGACCCTTCAACTGTTATTTAAGTTGTGAAATGGACACTGTTGGCTCGGTTTAGGCATCAGAAGTACTTAACTGCATTCAGTCACGTTGCGTATGTTATGTCACTTAAACGTAACTTTAGAAAGAATGCATCTTTAAACTTGGCCAGACAAAGAACACAAACCCAGGTGTAAAAGGAGAAAGGTCCTGTGTATATGCCACCCAGCCACCACAGTTGCCTCCTGTAATGACGGTTCTTTTTCTATGAGTTTTATTAAGACTTGCAGTGGATGATGAGAGGACATTGGACACTGATCCTTGGTAAATTTCAAGTCAAACTAGGTTTCTCAGTCATCCAGGTCATGGTAATTCTAAGTGCTGTTATCGTAGGCAACTGGATGTTTCATGAAGATGTTTCAGCTCTCATCCGACAGGCTTCATCAGAGGGGGGAAATGCAGGCTTTTAAACTCTGAGTGGGAGTGTCCTTACAGAGTGTCATGTCATGAGTATTAGTTTCAACACTACTGTCGCTTTCACCCGCTCACTGTTTGAAAACCTCTGGCTGGGGGGATTTAATTACCTTTAGGCCTTATGGTTTTAAACGCTTCCAACAAGCCAGAAAACATAGACCAAACCCCAGTGGACCCGACTAGCCCCAGGCTGCCATACTGCTCATCGCGTGATGAAGGGCCGGTCCGCTCTTATCCTCCTGCACGGACCTTGCCGTTGGTTTCTGTTTAGTTGGGTGAAAAATCCGCAGAGATGAATGCTAGCATTCATCGTCCATCGTGGTCTCGAAGACAAGTGCCCGTAACGGCGTCACATGCCTCCTGACAGGCTCATAGTAGGTAAGACCTGCCATCTTGAGGGTTTCGGGAAATGATCTGGTCAATATCCAATATCAACACATCAATCCATCTGAGGTTTTGAGGGGTTTTATTCTCATATAATGACAAGAGACAAAAGTGTAGTGGAATGTACTGTGGTAATTCCACATTAGATCAAGTGATTTTATTGACTGACCGCGGGAGTCCCTCGCTTTGCATTAGTGAATTCAGGCTGCATTAGCTGTGTAACCAAGATGAAGAGAACGCGCACTGAAAAAAGTCACATCTCTCGGCAGCTGGTTGTTGTTACATCTATTGTTATCCTAATGGCGGACGAAAAGAGAATATTGATGCCATCCAATTAGACTGTCTTTGCAGTAGGGGAGGAGGCGACGCTGTTGAGAGCAGTATGGCGGATCTCTGCGAGGACTATACTGACTCGCAGAGAGTGTTAAACCACTTCAGCTTCGGCTCCTTGAAATTCCTGCTATTTTCTCCCCACACGGACTTCAGAGGCTACCAAAACAATCAGATGTCTCCCTGCCCGTGCCCTCACCCCTGCCTTCTCTCTGATGCCCTCTCGCTCTGCCCTTGTTCCCTGACAGCAAACTAGAAGTCGACACTTTACACTCCCTTTCAATTACGGGTCCTTTTCTAACGCTCGCTATCCCCACACAGGCCCTGTTAGAAGGGCAGAAGAGGAGCAGAAAAAGGCAGTAAATTGGAGAGGTCGACCCCCGAGGGGATAATCCTTGTTCTGTGGCGTGTTGAGGGTCAGCTCTTTGCATCCTGCATAGTAACAAGCAGAACATGAGAGTGTGAGAGTAGAGAGACAAATTATTCCGATTAGCTATGCATTCTTCCATCCATCTCTCCCAATGCTACGCTGCCATCCACAAATACGCACACACTCACACAAAGCCGGACCAGCCAGCCAGCAGATCCTGAGATAAGCTAGCTAAAAGGGCAGAGTGCCCACAAAGCAGAATGTGCACAGAAAATCATCAGCAGACTGACATGTCGGTCCCCCTCTTCTGACCTCGCAGATAAACCACTAGCTGTATCAACTCAGTCACGGCCCGAGACGCCATCGTGCCCCTCAAGCACAGCGGCTGCTTTCCTGCATCAAATGCTTTGTGCGAATCCGACTCGGCCATTAATAAATAATGATTTTGCCACAAAGAGTCTGTTTAGGTCTGTGCATTCCCATCTCTTGGATGTGCAGTTGCCACCCTCCCGGTGTGTGTGACTGCACAATGGTGAGCATGTTACTTTGTTACTAGCGGAGACGCACTTACCGCAGAATGACTCTGAAGATGGTAGTCAAGTCGATGGCATCCATGCAGTATTCGTCCGCACGGTCAGTTACCTCACAGAAAAGCCAGGTTATCTCCCGGATAGGCTGTGCTGGAGCTGGCAGTGTGCCTGGAGTGACTGTTGGGCGTGAATGTTTCTCTTGAAACAGCTCCTTTTTTAGGCATAATGGGAATTCAAATATTGAGTCTGTGTGCAATTGACTCTGGTATGTGCAGAGAAAACAGAGGTCAAGTGAGGAGAGAAGTTTTTCATTATGCGCCTGGATGAAATTAAATCTCAAACCTATATTCTGCACTTGCCTGGGTCATGGTTAGGTTAGATTCCCATTAATTATCCAATAAGTGATGATTTTAAGTATTGGTTTAGCAGATTCGACCAGACATGGGGTTGTGAGGCAGGTTTGAGGCACTGGCTTTAATCTCAGCACTTGCAGTTGATACTATCACCCAGAGCGTTGTCATTCTTCTGCAGACTTGAGCTCCAAATGAGTTTTTTAATCTCCTGCTCATTAAGTATTCTATTAGTCTTATGAAGTGGGGATGAGACAGACACTGGACCGCTGTGTCGTCGGACGTTTTCTGAGGTTTTCATCTGCAACGTGTTACCGAAGAATAAAATGTGTTCGTGACAAGTTTTTGTTTTTGTGTTTCCTGAAAAATGAATAATGCATCACTTTACTCATCAGCAGAAGTTGTTACTTACATCGCTTGTTACGTCCCAGCTCCATCTGGGATGCCTTCCGACTGCATCGCCTTCACACCAACGCTCTGCATCTTCGGTAGGAAATAGAAAACAGTGCATTATGGTTTGTGAGCTGCCAGCCTGGAGGTATTTACTGACTGTCGACAGCTAGCTTAGCCCTGACGACTGAACGCAGCTTTCCAGATGTCCTGTCCTCAGCTGAGGCATCAGATGGTATACCCTCCCAACTCTGAAGCCAGCAGGATTCCTGAATTTCCAGTTAGCAGTGGTGGGCTTGCAGTTGAAAAATCAAAACCTGTTTATAAGATATAACTTATGAGTCACAGGAAGAGCTATTCCTCCAAAGGCTGTGTGACTCTCTTCCACCTCCACCTCCTGAAGCTACAGCTATCAGATCAGTGAAAGCACCGAGACTAGTGGGGCTTTTCCACATACACCCGCCTCCTGGTTTGACTCCGTTTGACTTGGCACGTCAGCCCAGCGTGCCAGAGATTCGCATCTGCATCTGTGTCTTTTACTAGTGACACGCAATGAATAGTGGTCAGCATAGCAGCTGTAACCCCCCCCCCCCTTCCTGCAGAATATCGATAACACACCCCAATAACAAACGTACGTCTTGCAGACGTCGTACGTCTAGAGAAAACGTTTGCAAGATGTCGACCAAATGCCAATGCCTCGCCAACGTCTTGTCAATTAGCAAACTATTTATCGAACCAACATCTGTAAGACATACCCGTGCTATTTAGGTACATTTAGGGTCATGGGCATCAACTCCGGAAACAGCTGGCCATAAACGCCAGTGGAAAAGACCCATAGATCAATATCAACATTCACAAACACAAAGTAGCAGAGATGTGATTATTTTACCATTATGTAATCATAAACCAAAGTATTGGACACATTTAGTGTTAAGATGATGATGGCAGTAGATGTTTAAAACCAACTCAGATGTCGTCATCATCACATCATGATGGAAGGATGAGAGGTCAGGGGATCAGTTGGATGCATCACCTCAGAACTCCGAGCATCTGTACAAAATGTGTAGATGTTGAAAACCTTGTACCTGCTGGTAGCGCAAGAGGAAAAGTCAGGGGGTCACTTAAGACAGTATGATTCATGCTTTGAGCGCAATGAATATCTCTCCAGAACTTCAGGGCAATCCATCGAATAACTGTTCTGATAAGGTAGTGGACCAACATCATCCGAGGAAAGCCAGAGACACGGCCTCCCTTTGTGACCTCCAACATGTTGAACTTCGCAGGTCAATGACTTATTTTTCCTCATGTGATGTATTTCCTCATCAGGGCAACAGTTTTGACTTCGTCAAAAGGAAAAATAAGTCCCCTAGCTAAATCTTACCGTCATTGTGGAGAAAATCAAAGTGTTAACAGGCCTGAAACAAAGAGAATCAACTAGACAGAAGCGGAGGATAGAGAGACAATGCGAACACAACTCATCTTAAACCACCCAGGAGTTTAGCTTGGATGTGTTAATTGAGTGCTACAATAAATAAGCACGCATCAGATGAGACCTTCCCATTCAGGCGTTGATCAGCTATGGGAGAATGATGAGAATCGACTGAGAGTCTCAATTTCCAATCGCAATCACAGTGTGACATCTCTCTCTCTAATTAGGACCGCAGAGAGGGAGAGATGAATCCAATCGGGAAGTGGTGCTGCTTTGAATAAGTTGTTGTCTACTTTAATGGTCTCTCTCTTTCTCTCCCTGACCTGTAAACGATGTGGACCCTGTTGAGCCCACAAACACAGTCTGACAGCAGCTATCGTCTGCCGCTGGGTGAATTACATACCACATACAGTGCTACTTTCAAACAACTCTTTCATTTGCCTCACTCGGACGGTGAGCGGTTTGGCTCCGTGCGAAATGCAAGTCATCCGTGAAGACTGAATTTGTTGCAGATGGGGAAGCAGGTCTGTGTTTAAGAATGACCCTGCAAAATATGTGTTTCAAGATCGTGATGATATGAAGCTCTGTGGCGTCTGCGTGTAGTTCAAAGGGTTACACTTTATTTGACGATACATTTTAAAAGAGACTTATGATTTTTTTTGTCTGTTGTGCACGTGCATGTAAAAAGATTTTGAAGGTAGCCGACAGAAGCTCTTCTCTCCCACAATAAACAATGCTCCTGAAACGCCTCGTCAGTGGTCTCACCTTTTAATTCTGTGACTTTGTGACATCACACCACATCACCATGTCACACATTTGCACCCCTCTTGGCAAGTTTGGCACTTAAGAATTGATTTAACACAGCCGCTCTTTTGTCGTTATCGGTGGTGTGAGCTGACCAATAAGGGGACACCAGGATTTCAGGAGGGGGGCCTTAGAGAGACAGGAGCTTAAACAGAGCGTTTCAGACAGAGGTGGAACATCGGACAGTTTGAGAACACTGATTGTGTATTTTGAGCATTAAAGCATGTAGACCTATTCTAGTTGTAACCCAAAATAAAAGTATGAACCGGAAAATGAGCATTATATGGAATATTCTCTTTTAAGGAAGGGAAGCACAATTACAAATGATAAAGCATTCTTTGACAGCGAGAAAGCAGGACAGACATATGCCACCAAGACAGGTTTGAGGAAATAAGTGGCCAAATTGTACATAGAATTCATACACAACTATGCAGATTTTACTTTATTGAATAAAGAACATATTATTTCTTACAAAATATGTCCAAAGGTTGGATTTATTGGTGCGAAAATATCTGTATGTTGTAATTAGGTTGACCCATCAGGAGAGAAAAAGTAGAAATAACTGCTTAAAAATATACCCAATTAGAATGAAACGCTGGTGACATAGCCGTGCCAGCTGTTATGTTGTGTCATCTTACTGTATGGCTAATTAGCACATGGCAGCAAGTGTTTAAACCGGCCCTGTAAAGAGACGTGGGTGTCTGCTTCACCATAGCAGTACATACTTTTTTCCATTGGACAGTTGTTATGGAACACGTATGGGACAAAATATTATTAATCGCTGTAGCTTACGTCTTTATTTAGCCACGCAGTTAGTATGGCTCATGACCAAATACCTGCAAAACTGATTACATTCCCATCAGCCTCATTAGTGCTCCGCGAACACCAATGCTAATCATCCACACGCTTTCATTATCAATGGTTAGCATATGTTTTATGCTTTTAATGTGTCTTTCCGATGAGAGGCCACAGACGGCACACTGCACACTTTGTTCCATTCTGCAGCGATGTGCGTTGAAGTACAGCGGCTTCTCTTCTCCCCCGCTGTCCTCGCTCCCAACCTGAAAGATGTAGCCTTCGTCGTCTAAAATAAAAACAGACGACGAAGGCTAGACTGTCCACTCCACTCCTCCATCTAAAGTAAAGCAGGCAGCACAGAGGCTCGTCAGGTGTTCTCCATTAGTGGTTAAAAAGCAGCCTCTCGCTCCCTGCTGGCTGTAGCAACTAACATAGCAACACGGAGGCATCGGAGTGTGCGGGCGTGCGAGAGACAGAGAGAGAGACGCAGGACATGGCAGCAGTTAGAGATGATTTTGTTCCATTTTTCTGGGCAGTTCATTACATTTTTCCAAGGTAACTTTAATCATGTTTTCTCTAAAAAAAAAAAAAGAAAAAAGAAAAAAAATCTACCAGACATCACCCAGCGCCGACTCGTCCATCCAGACGTCACAACAAGCTTTGCAACCGAACGTGTGGTCCCTTTTCTAATTAATGAAGCATTGCTCAATTAAAACGGCAAGATGTGAAAAAAAACAAAAGCAAAAACAAAATGACATTCTGGAATTTAAACGAATCATTTGTTCTTTGTGATGTCGCTGCCAGTGTTGTCCAGGTTCTCAAACATCTGTTAACAGCTTTTGGCAAAAACAAATACACAAGCAGTTTCTTTTCTTGAGCTGGTGCAACTCAAGCAATCCCCCGTCCCCTAGAAATGATGTTTATATGCAAGTCATTTGCGATATTGAGCACATGTGGGAGGGAAATGTTGTGCAGACTGGATGTGGCTGATGAAAATGAGGAAATGGTGAGAGTTAAAGTGAAACTCTTGCCAAAAAGTAACCAAGGCTTTATTTGTGATTGTATATGAGTCAAGCCTTCGTGTAAATGCATAATTACGATGAAAGAGGCACTGTTAAGATCTTTTTTTTTAGATCCAGCTCCAATGGTGAGTAGTTCAAAAACCTTCTTTTTAGTAAACTCTGCGTACAAAAACAATGTTCTCAATGCTTGTGTTCATGTGAAGAGACCCTGTTGATACTACGAGCAAAGTTTTTTCATGTTGTGTCGAGCCTTCTTAGTGTTTTAAAAATAGCGATTTTGATGCTAGTGTACGAGTGCCCCTGCACCCCATTGAAAATTAGCTTGCCCGAAAATGAAACTATGGTAAATCTTAAAAGTGCCTCTTTTGTCGTAATTATACATTTACACGAAGGTTTGACTCATATACAGTCACAAATAAAGCCTTGGTTGCTTTTTGGCAAGAGTTTCACTTTAACAAATCGTTAAAGTTGTTTTTGTTGTTTTTTTTATGGTCAAATTATGTGATCTTTGCAAGACAATACTAGCTGATAAACATTTCACCTAAACAATGACTTTTCCCTCACCTGGAAAAAATGCAGTTGTTGCCTGAACCTACTGTTTCACAGGACTCAGGATGCTAACAACTGACGTTTCAGGACTGAACAACTAGAAAAGAAAAGAAAAGAAAAGAAAAGAAAAGAAAAGAAAAGAAGTGGACCCTGAGTTAAACAACAAGAAAAGGAAAGTACTCATTTCCATCTATATGCTAGAAACAGAACTGAGAACAAACATTTCTCTGGTAGAAAAAAAAAGTAATTGGAAAGTCCTGATGCCAACTCAGAACGAAGGGGTCAAGATCTGTTCAGTTCTAAATGCAGCAGTCTGCTACAAATTAACCCACGAGGATTATTTAAGCCGGGAGTAAAGAGGCTTGGTAAAAGGAAATAAAATGGCATTTTGGTGCCTTTATAGTGGTAATGGCCATAATAAAACCGCAGGAAACTCAAGCAGTAATGTTAATGGCTCTGGGGAAACCCAAACTGCCGGACTAAATGCTGGCAATATAGGTTTCTGCAAACCACAGACAAACTGAAACTGTACATCTTATGTGTGGAAGCTTTACAATCTTTTTCAAAGTTTTCCGCTTCAGCGTGTCATTATGAAGTAAACGCTGATCGCATGGTGTAATAGATACAGGAACATGAAACCATCAGCATTTACACTGGATCCCAATAAACCTTGCTAGCGGTAAGCTGCCATGTTGTCTGCTTAACTTCAATTTTATATTGCGGCAGTGCCTCCTCGTCAGCGCCATCTCGTTCCGGACGAAATAGGCGGCTCATGCACACGTTATCACGCACACTGTAGAAACGTTGATACGATACACAGGGAAATTACAGATGTATTTGTGGTGTGCAAAAATGCACCGTGCCAACATTTGATTGTGGCGACTGGGCTGCCCGAGCATCCGAATGCAAAGTCAAAGTCAAATCCAGCTTGGTAAACTGACCTGTGAGTGTTCCTCCTATCCCTCATGGCTGTGAAAGTGATTGCACGAGCTACCTTACGTGAAAACGCAACAAGGGTAGTACATCATCAGTTTGTTATGTGTTATTTTTGGGTGTCCCTGTGTCGCCCCAGTCAAGAGCGGGATGGTGCTGTTGCAGTGAAGCCTGTGATTTTAACTCAACCTCTCCAGATTTTCTTTAATATATGCCCAGTAACTTTTTACCAAGATTGAAGCGATATGAGACTTCGTATGTAAGTGTATATTTTAATTAGATTACACACATAAACACTGTCGGGTTTCGTGATGATTTGCTTTGCATACACCTCAGTGTGTGTTTTTTAAATATCAAGCATCTTATCAAGCATCTCTTTTACACACACACACACACACACACACACAGCCTCTCCTCTGAAACCCAACCTGGATTGGGTTTGTCTAATACCATGGATCACTCTGGATAAATAAATATGCCTTCCCACTTCCTCCCAGCTCACACACACACACACACACACACACACACACACACCACGGGCATCTGTAAATTGTTAGCACCCGCTGCCTGTAATGTGATATTACAACAATTAGCAATTAGACACTATACGGCACTGGTGCATTGAATTTATGTTTCTGTCTGGGGCCTTTGCAGATGCGATGGTGCTGGGTGTCATCGGGAAATTTTATCACCGCTTGGGTAATGGAATCTGCGAGGGAGGTGGGAGGGGGTCTGAGAGATTGTGTTGTCAGGGTTTCCTGACAGACGAGCGGAGCTTCTCCTTTCAGAAAACCCCGCCACCACCACCAACCCCACCCCGCTCCTGCTCCTTCAATTCACTTTCAACTTAATGAGCTTTATTTGTACGAAAGTTCACAAACAATATTGCGAAAGGCAATTACAAACAATTGACACATAATTTAGATAATGATTAGACCTTCTGAGAGCGCACGCTCGCTGATTCCTGTGCGCGCGACGGAGTAATTCAATTTAAGGAAAATGACGAAATGAAAATAATTACGGCAATGTGACAACTCGTGGACGAATATGGGAAAAATGAGATCAACACGTGAATCTTCCCATGTGTTTTTCTCCTTCACATCAGGAACAATGAGCCAAAGGACTTTCTTGTCCAGGTTGTTATCAGCACTGAAAATGATAATACCACAGCACATTTGTATCATCAACCTTGAAGCCCCGTAATTGTAACCCATTCGGCGAGGATGAGTAATTTCTCAGGTGATTTTCTGGGGTCTTATTATTTATGACCTTAAATTATTCTTGAATACTTGTGCAGGTAGGTGATAACAGAAACATATGTCAGTGACAACACCTGCAATGTGTGATCAGCTACAGGGAAAGACAAAAATAGACATGAAGTTCCTGATAAACAATGTTGGAGTTTGATTTTCCAAAATTAATAAACTTCTGGATGAAAAGCAAAAAAAAAAATGTTTCAATCGTATATGTGTCACTGTGAACACACACGTGCAGATACACACACACGGTGGCCGTCTCCCCGTCACTATTAAGTTGCCAGATTAGCAGCAGATAAGGAGAGCAAGTGAGTGAGGACGATTATGTTGAATATGAAAGGTCATGAAGGATGAAGAGACGAAGAGGGAGGAAGTGTGTGTGTGTGTGTGTGTCCATGTAAGTGTGCAAGTGTGAGCGCTTTAAGAAAATCATGAGATATGCAAGATGATTAGAGGTCAAACTTTCCCTACAAGCATTGTGTGTGTGTGTGTGTGTGTGGAGGGAGGAAGACGTTGTGTTTGTGCCATTCTCTCCATGTGCGCCTCTCGTTGTGTACGAGTGTGTAAACCCTCTGAGGTGTAGTTTAAAGGCTATTTAACATTTAACAGCTAACACCATAAAATAGCTAATCCAAACCTGAAAAAGAAACCTCACCCCGGCTGACATTTACCCACGTAGATGCACACCTCCGAGGCACAAGCACAAAGAGCAGACGCTCTTACACAAGGGCGCTCGAGCAACGTTGCACAATATTGTGTGTTATATTGTGCTTTCACACGATCCAGTAACATGTAGGCAGCCGGCCACATGCTAGATGACTTGTTAGTTACGACCATTACATAAATTGTGCGTTCAGTACATGGACGTGGGAGGTGAGGGTGCCGGACATGCTGCAGCACCCTGTGAAATAAGGCATAATGAAAATAAAAACATCGGTTGGTAAGAAAACATGATACGAATACTTTATTTGATCATGAAGCCTTCAGTTCTCTGGATAATCGGTCAAGTGAACTAAACTGCAGACTGGAGTCCACAGTGACAAGTGACAGATGTGCGTTATATACACTCGTCTCCTCTATGTAACATCTGTATATAAGGCTGTTGATCCCTTTTACTAACGTGCATCTTTTGCGATCTGATCACAGTCTGACAGTGGTTTTGCACCTAACATTCGTCTCAACATGCATCTCGAGTGACCACTTGTGATCTGACCACAAGCAAATAAACACAAATATCACTGGGAAAAAATGGAAACAATGTTTGTTTACACAGTGAAATAAATAACTCCAAAAGTATTACATGTGCCGAATTTACAAGTAGGCCCGGATCATTTAGAATTCGTCATTGACACCAGCTGATAAGTGTATTAAGTTCCCTTTATCTCGACAACTCACAAAATTGAGAGATTTTATCAGGGAGTCTGGGGAATTCCTCTCCCCTCTCACCTCCTTACTGTTGTTGACTGTAGCAGCTGTGGCCACCTCGACATACGGTGTGCTGTCGTACGCGTTTGCCCCTCCTGTCAGCCGTAGTGGGAAACACTTTCACAGTTGTAAATCGTCTTCATTACATGAATGTAATCCTGGCCTCTCAGCAACAAACGGGACCGACCTCCGGCAGCCCTGGTTTTGCAGCGATACGATATTGTCCACAGCCAACATGAAGCAAACCGCACCAGTGTCACGCCACATTAGCATGCCTTGGTGGGACAAATGTCCACCATGGCTTCTTGCTAGCCTTTGATATGCTAGCTATGTTGTTGAACAAGCCTCCTTCAGGTTGTGATGAATTTTCAAGTTCAGTTTTCTTTTTTTCTTTTTCTGTGCACGTCTCTGCACTTACATAGTGGATACTGAGGTTAATTATGGGTTATCCAAGATCCATTTTCTGCCTGGATTGGCTCCTAACTTGGGACAGAGAGAACACGGGGGGCCGCCTCTGACTGACGAATCTGTGCGAGTTTGTATATCTATTAAATCAAGCTGATAGTGGAGGACTCTTGATGTTCAGCGGCAGTATGTGTGTGCATAGTAGTTGTGGTTTATATGCTTCCCTCATTCGGTCCTTGAGTAGCTTCTTCTGTCTAAAGAGGCAGCAAAAAGTAGGAATGCCGCTTTGTTGTGTTTTGTTTGTTTTTTACGTCAAACAAGGACATCAAGTCTCGAGAGTTTTTTTTTTTTCCTTTGCGAAGAGCTTCTTTTCTCTCAGCTGCTAGCTTCTAATAGATCTCATGGCACAGATACGCAGCTTTGACGCTTGTGACTCGACAAAAAACAGCAAACAGCTAGCGGAGCAATAATTGGTGCTGTTGTCTCAGTGATATTTTTTTTAATTTAGAAAATATGCGCTCGAGAAGTAACCGCCCACATTAAAGAGAGCACAGAGAGACAGAAGTTGCAGCCCTGAGGGAACAGCGAGTTTTGGGTCTTGATGTGCTTGACATTTATGGGAATGGATCACAAGCGCAGTCTGAGAAAAGACCAGACGCGATAAGATGCAAAGAGTTTATTTATTTTTTGTCTTTTTTGGTGGGGTGGTAGGGGTTTTAGACACCGTTGACTGAAGCCGTGTGGATCTGAGGGCATGCAACATACAAACACCTTTCTGAAGAAATCAAGAAATACGTGTTTCGCTTAGCCGATATTAGTCAACTTTTCAACATCAGAGCTGGAATAAGAGGCAAGTGTTAACGCATATCGCTGTATCACTTTTCGTTGCCATTATTACCGAACAGGCGGGTGAAAAAACTACGTGAAGGTGACTGAAAACACAGTGAGTGGTGGTCAGACTTATGCAGATGATTGCTTTCACAAAAATGGTTTTGCAGACGCACTCTTCCCTTCACTGCCTCCCGCTTGGTGTTTCCAGCTATAACAAGTGTCAGTTACCAGCAGCGTTCACGAGTCTTGTAAATGCTAAATGCTATGAAATAAATTAAGTAAGGTTTTGGAAAAATAAAACAAAAAAAAAAAAACACTGACAGTGAAAGATAGACAAATGACACCAGTAGGTTCTGCTAGTAAAATTCCAGATTACAGTACATGTGAGACACAGTGTCACTTTTGTCAAGTTTCTGAGACTGAATTAAAAGCTCAGTCACCACGAAAGCTACACTTACACACCGAAGACGCGATCATCGAACGACCAGATGATGTCACCCAGTCCTGACATTTCGAGATGGGCGGCAGTTCGATAAAGGGATCATCTTTCTTTTGGCTGTCTCTTTAACCTTGAACTGCGTGTTTGGAAAGTAAAGCATATCCATCATGAAAGGCATAAGGTTGAATCTTGCAGGGAAAGTGGGAAGGGGGGGCCTGACATGCAGCAAAGGGCCACAGGTCGGACTCCAACCCCGGGTCACTGCAGCGATGGCAAGGCCTCCGCACACAGGATGCCCCAGATTTACAGATTTTAGGTTGCAAAACTGGTGGAGTGCCTCTTTAATTTTGTATTTGGCACGGTATGCAAACACTTAATCATGTGTCGTGTTTACTGGACAACACATGAAGTGTCATTTCGTACTGAATACCAACTACAGAGATGCATTACAGTTACCAGACTTCCAATCAGTTGTCAGTAAGTTGATAAAAGGGGAATTTTGCCAAAATAAACACTGCGGTCTTTAAATCCACTGACGCACGAAGTGGGAAGTATGTTTTGCCACAGCTGTCAAGGCTTCTTCTTCAGTCCAAACTGGATTGAACTTTTTCTTTTAACCTCTGGGCCTCGGAAACACACCAAGCTGACCAGCCGCCGAAGTAGAGCAGAACATTAAACCAATGAGTAAGAAAGAGGGGGAGTGCTAAAAAGGAAACAGTTGAGAGATAACGGTTAGGAAGACGAAGGATATGCAAGAAGGACGAGCAGGGAGAGACTGAGAGAGAGAGAGAGAGGAGATCCATACGAGCTGCCCAGATTGGCTTCTGTTTAGAGAGTTGAGAAACAGGAAATCAATAGCGGCGGCCACCCAGGCAGCCGAATAATGGAGGCTTTACTGGGGAACACAGCTAACGATGACTTCACATTAATAAGGAAAATGCTGTTTTTGGGCTGCGGACCGGTTGCGGAGTGAAAAATAGACACGGAACATTCGATGTTGATGGTTTCTTAGTGCAGGTAATTAAAACATGACAATGTGTTGTTTACCCTGTGGCTTTATCTCAAAGAGGTCTAATGTAAAATCAATACGCTACGAACAAGATTGATCGGCCGAAAATGTTGCAAAGGAAACATTAAAAGGTTGGAAGGGAGAGCTTTCATGGTTTCTGCAAACAATGAAGAGGCGTTTGAACCATTTTTGGTAAACTTTAGTAAGACTAATGCACCATAAGTTGTTTTCAATGTGTTTCTGACTGTGGGGAACGTTAAGCCCCCAGTTTCTTTGATCCGTGACATTTAGTGTGAAGAAGAGAATCTCATCTGCCAAAACACAAAATCCCTCTATACTAAGAAAAGTTAACAGCAAAGTGAGGTATATCCATTAGTAAAATATATGTAATATGCAGCAATTCTGCATTCAAATATCTAAAAGTGACGAGACCTTCATTGTGTCATTTTTTTGTGTCGCTTACTTGCCAAATGTTTCCCACCAATGTTCAAACCCGGAGAAATCCACTCAATTTTCCCCAAGGTGATGGTGCGTTTTATTAGGTTTTTACGCCGGTGAAAGAGACTTAAGGCATAAACATCAACAGCGAAGGGAGTCTGATGGCAGGAACGCTTGAGTGTATTTGCATTTACTTTACCGTACACTAGCCAAGAGCTAACATTAGCAAGCAACAAGGGTGTGTGTGTGTGTTTGTGTCTGTGCGGTTAAAGGGATATTCCGGTGTAAATTTAATCCATGGTCTAACACACTGTGAAACTGTGTTAGACTCCCTCTCGAGAGATAAAGTTAGCAGACCGCTAGCTAATGTAGTTATAGCATCCTCAGAAACCGCACGACAACAATACATTGCAGTAAATGCAGTAATGATCATCATTGAGCTGCGGAACTCTACTGCATTCGGTAATCGACTCACAGGGCTTCCCCACAACAAGGAAGGCTTCTCGGGTGGTGAGTTTTGTTTATCTTTTCCGACAAATCCGGCAATGATATCAAATGTTTGATGCCTCGAAATATGGGCTGGGGCCCTATTTCTAATGTTGCTGAAGTTTGGTGCTGTTCTGAGCATTATTTGTGGCTTTTTGATGGCGTTTTTATATTTGGACCCATTTACTGCAATGTATTGTTGTCGTGCGGTCGTTTCTGAGGATGCTAAAACTACATTAGCTAGCGGTCTGCAAACTTCATCTCTCGAGAGGGAGTCTAACACAGTTTCACGGTGTGTTAGACCATGGATTAAATTTACACCAGAATATCCCTTTAAATTCATACTCGTTCATGTCCTGTTTATCAGGTAAAGTACGCTTCCCCTCCAGATTCAGGGGGAAGTCAGTCAGTAGTCAACATCAGAGAACATAAACACTTGAAAACAGAGGTCAGGTGTAAGGATTGCTGCTGCAGTCAGGTTGATAAACAGGAGTGAAGATCAATCATCTTTTTAATCCCAAAAGTTTAACAGTAATCTCTGACTTCTCCTCCTCTAGGTAAACAGTGCCAGATCAGAACAGTATCTGAAGTGACCCCGGGTGTTTATTTCATAGATTAATATAGAAGAACTAGATGGAACAGCTGGAAGGATGGCACCACTCGCCCAACAAGTCGCCATAAAAGTTTGCTGTTCCTGTGTTTGCTTCCCGGTTATGCGACTCATTGACGACGCACAGTTGAGTTTTCCCCTCAAGCCTCACCCGCTAGTTTCCAATCGGCCCGTAGACTTGCGTCACAGATTTTTAAATAGCTTATCTCAGCTTAGTGAAAGTTTTACAATTATAAAACCTCCGTGGAGTCGCAATCAACCTTGTTTGCAGTTCTTGATGTTATGTCAACAGTTTTACATACGTCTCTTTCAAAACAGTGGAGAAAATGGCTTTCGGGCCTCAGTGGATTTTTTTGTTTTTGTTTAGATAGATAGCTCGCTAGCGGCAGAAGCTACATGTCAAATCATACAGTAAACACAGCAGGTAAGTTCTAAACACTGCAACTAGGGGTCTCTCAAAAACGTAACAAAAGATGTAAGGAGCACTGGCTCATGGTAGTTGTTGTCTTCATTGTTAAACACCCACCATAGCGAATAAAAAATTTATCTATGCGACTCCGGCAGAATATATAGTAATGTTTTATCCATGCTGTCTTCAGTCACGTTCAACTTCCTTCCTTACTCTCCGAAACGCATCGTTACCTTGAATAAAATTACAGATGACTTTTGAACATTGTTGCAAACATCATTTTGGCTGATGTATACAAATCGACAAAAACTATAACAAAGGTTAAGTCGTTTCAATGCAGAAATGTAACATTATATATTTAAGATTAAGACAGTTTAATGAAACTGATCTTCTCACTTGGACCCTCATCTATTATAGGCCCTGTCACTGTACTACCGACCTCCCAGTTCATCAGTATTTCTTCAATGAAGTCTCTTCCTCTCCACTGGTCCAGTAACTGAAAAGAAGTGTGCAGTCAGCTTCTTCCTTAAAGGTCACATTCAAAAAAAAAAAAACTCCAACTGACAATAATGTCTACACTGGGACTGGATCTGCCACCGTCGCTGCTAATTTCCTCTTAAACCCGACCAAATGTCAGCAGCGCGCCTGTTTGAGGCTCCTTCAGCACAGAGTCAGCGTGTGGTAGGTAAAGATGGTCCGGTGGTAATGAGTGGTGCTGGAGTCATTAGCTACGGTATGAGCGGGGCTTAAGCCTCATGTGTCTTTGGGTAGAGTTACACTCGAAGAATATTAAAAGAAATACCTGAAATAGCACAGATATAATACAGTGATAGAATACAATAACAGTTTCAGCAGTGAAACGCCAAAAAGGGGAGGTCAAAAAAATTACTAAGTAACAGTTTTCACTCAAAATCAATCCCCAAACTGATTTGTAAAGCCAATATTCACTCAATCGACATGTGGTTCGAGCTTGTACACCTACTCAAGACAGGGTCTAAGCATCTCTTCAAATTAACTGGGGCTTCAGGGCTTCCTGGGACTTGAGCTGTGTGGAGCTGTTTTGTGTTTTCTTTCTAGTTGTCCCCATCTACTTTCGCAGTTGTTCAGGAGAAAACTTCAATGTCTTCTGGACTTGAAACTTCGCTGGACTTTCCATCAGCATGTGGGTGAGGGGACGACTGAAATTTTCATTTTGAGGGGAGTTTTTTTCCTTTAAAATGTGTGCTCCATGTACTAAGTGTTATTATTGTGTTTGTTGGCACAAAACTGACAAATGAGTTGACGTGGAGAACATCACACACCCAACAGATACAGAGCAACCTCATACCTGATAAAAGTAAGATTCATTCTACATTCTAGCTTTGTGTTTGGCCTCTTCCATCTCCTGGCGTGAATTTCGGTGCTTTGACATAATAAATATGAATTTGATCCATCTTTAAACCAACTCTGTCCATTTTGCAGTTAGCGATGCCCTCCCCTCCTGTCATGGACGAGCCGCAGTACGCAGCTACACTTATTTTAATAGAAAATCTATCGCTTACAGCAGCTTTTATCTGAAAACACTCTATGTTGAAGTTCCCAAATGTTGTTTTTATAGACATACTCAAGCCTGTTATCTATTACCCAGAATAGAGGAAATGACTGTAACTGCTATTAACGCAGGAACTCTTCCTGCTCTGTCGCTGCATCGAACAAAACGAGTCATTTCTCTGTCTCTCTCTTTCTCTCTCTCTAGCACAGATTTTTGGATATGATTTAATAAAGCAGACAATTCAAACTACACGTCGCCTCGAAATGTCCTGACTCACTGTCTCTGAAGCCACTTTGTGATGGTTTCTCTCTCTGCGTTCCCAGGGAGATAACACGTGTGCCTCTCAAGTGGATTAAAGTGAAATTTTAGTCACACAATCTTTTACTGGTGCACTCTGTTCACAGCTAAATTATGACACATCTGAAGGGTAATACTCCTTATTTAAGACGCGCTGTATTATCCGACATCCTCTGTCCATAACGAGGAAGGAACGTCACCTATACTTAAGTGGATGTGATGCATCGGATGTAATAACAGACGCGCTTTCGGGCTGACGATACCTCCTCAGATGTAATAAGACTAATGAGTGACTTTACCATCGGCACTGTGCAACACCGGCGCTGCCTGGAAAGCAGACTATGACGCACGAGAGAGCGAAACTGATCCTGTGATTACGTTGTCACCTTCCACTGCATTTACTGTATATCTGAGATCACTCTGTCTCTAATGTCTGATTCAAGCCGCCGCCTGTTGTTTTGAGGTCGGCGCTCCACTCGCACATGCACAGCGCTTACTGGCGGGTCTGAGGAGAGAAGCGCAGGGGAGGTTGCGACGGACGAGGCGCGAAGGCTGAAATCGAGGACCAAGAGAGACAAGAGTATTT
Source organism: Sparus aurata (assembly GCF_900880675.1). NCBI lineage: Eukaryota > Metazoa > Chordata > Actinopteri > Spariformes > Sparidae > Sparus > Sparus aurata. Next base: position 31,323,921 of record NC_044190.1, on the reverse strand, counting down.
AGCAGAGAAAAAAAAATCCAATACGAGGAGGGCGTATATCACCCGTGTTTGCCAATCAAGGCGGCGAGAGTGGCAGGCTCGCTTGTTTGTCGAGCTGTAAGGAGATTACTTCGCACCGGCCACAGCATCTTATCCCCCCCCCCCCCCCCCCCCCCCGCCACAAATCCCTCTCTAACACCAGGCAGCCTCCAGCAAACACAGATCTCATGCTCCTTGTTGCCGCCCAATCCCGGCTCTGCGCCTCATCCTGTGTGTCAGGATATAATCAAGACAACATAAAACACAAGAGAGGGCAGACGGCGACAAAAAAAAACAAGAGAGAGGGCTTCTGAGAAGCCTAAAAGGAGGGACTTGAACAATGAAATCCAGACAGATTCGAAAGAATGTAAGGCAGGAAATGTGTACCCGTCATTAGAGATACATTTGTGTCAGTGTCCAAAACATTTTTTAAAAATGATTCCCACATTACAAGGTCCAAATGTCAGTTATCATATATTGTATTTCAACAAATGGCCCCCCTTTTAAGAGTATAGAGGGAGCCTCCCCCCCGCAATGGATTATATAAAATCAGTCTTTTCTGCACGTCAGAGGAGACAGTGCGGAGGCCAACACTTAAGCCGAGGAACCTTGACAAGAGAAAATCAACAAGGGATGTAGAAGAAAGGAATAACAAAAGGACACAGAGTTTAAAGAGCGCCGAATGCCGTCTGTGACCTCACAGGGTTGTTCAAAGTTTCAACCACCTTGACAACAGAGAAAGTACTTCACATTCGGCGTGCTAACTTCCACAGCGTTCGGAGAGCGAGGAGGAGTGTGGGAGACTGCGCTAGGGCTGGCGGACGGCCAGCTCCGACGTTTGAAGATGCCTTTTGATCGCGGCTACATATGTTTCTTTTTTTTTTCCACAACATTAATTAGCGCAGCCAGCCCACAAGACTCATTGCTGCCATCAGAAGCCGCTTTAGTTAAAAAAATTCTCCATTGGCGGGCAAACATGTTCACACACACAAGCACACACACACATAAACAGAAATGTTAAATACATGAGAGCAGCTTTACAGCAGCCCTTGTGAGCGGTAATCAGACATTTACATCAGGTTGGCAGGATGTTAGGACGTGGCAGAGAGCCAACTCGATGTCACGAAGAAGCTTCGACTCTCGACCAAACCCTCACCTCACACATGCAGTCAGTAGAAATGCACATTATGCGAAACGTGTACGTGTTCATCCCACGTCCAGACTTCCTACGAGCAAAGTGCATAATCCAAGTTTGAGGAAAAAGATGAAACAGGAAACCCTCCCCCAACAGTCGCTCATGTTGCCCTCCATCGTATCAATAAGTACACGAGACATGTTTAAACTTTATCTATCCAGTTTATTCTTTCTCGATAAAAGAAAAGGTTGGAAAGGGGAAGCCAAAAGAAAAGCAATGGAAACAAAAATATTGAATTTTTTCCACGTTGATCTTCCAGTTGCCGTAACCACATTACAACCAAGTAGAAGAAAAAATAAGCGGCTCTACACTAAAGTGTAAGTGAAAAGCAAAAAGGGGTTAAATAAGGTTTTTCTTTAAGATACAGAATATTCATTCATTATTCATCTTCTGTTTATTCCTCCCACAGTCCACCAGGAAAACGTTTGGAGGGTAATTATTTGCTGATTTTTAAACTTTCAGCGCTCTGCTCACCCCGGCAGCCACCTCCCTCGTCTGAAGCGAGAAAAGAGGGAAGGGGGCAGGAGGGAGCAGAGGGGAAGGGGAAAAAAAAAAATAGAGCAATCAATACGGGGGAAGATGAGAAAAGGATGGTGAAAGGGCGGGAGGAGGAGAAAGCACGTGAGCTCGTCGTGCTAGCTGTGACTGGAAACATGTTAACGCACTGATCCAAGGAGTGAAAAACCCAAACAATATGAAGTCTCGTATCAAAGCTGGCGCCACGTACCACCTTAGAAATGTGGATAACTGAAATGAGGGCCTAAGACATTACGAGTAAACCTGAACTTTTAACAACCGTCACCCATTTTAAAACAGGAACCTTCTCAACTTCAGTCCGAACTCGACCTGTACAGCGAACGTTTCTGCCTGCTCGTGCTCAATGTGAACAACAGCCGAGCACGCGAAACGACAGGAGAAGTGTGTATTCACAAAAAAAGCATAATGATGTGTGGACGTGTAGAAAGCAGTCATTTTAGGTCCGATCGTGCATCGTGTGCACACTTTAATGCACGTCGCGTATTGTAAATGTCGTCTTCCTGGCGTTTTGTCCAGCGCGCGTAATCCACGCGTCGCTGAAAAAGAGTCGTGTGTGTGTGTGTGTGTGTGTGTGTGTGTGTGAAGAGGACATGTCTTCATGTGGGAGGGCTGTGGAGGGGGGAAAAAAAAAAGGAGGGAAAGACCGAGCAGAGAAGAGGAAGACAGAGAAAATCCGCAAACAAATTGAGTCCTGATCAATCGCATCCCAGAGGTGAAGACGGATCCGTGTGCAATCCGAAGACAACCAGCTCACTCCCACCTAAAATTAAAGGTGGATTTACACGTTCAGCCCAGTTTCATTAGCCGTGGTGGCGTCCTCAACAAAGCAAAAATGCCTTCGGAGCAAACAAACAAATAGTGGAGCAAAGGGTGTCCAGCGGTAGAAAAGAGAAGGATGCAAGTTCTTGGGGGGGGGGGGGGGGTAGAAGGTGAAGATTGGGCTTTGATATCCTGATAACCTGAGGTCGATGATTAACAGGTGTTTCTAAAAGTTTAGGGGGAAGTGGACGGCCAGGAGAGTAAGACACTGACTTAAACTGAGGCTGACTAGCTCGGTCCATGCTCGTCTCAGAGAACAAAGCAGCTCTGTCTGATTTTGAGGTAAAGAGCACAGGTTGGGTAACCACCCCTTCATCCTCCTCTGCCTCGTCGTTCTTTTTTTCTTCTCTTCTTTTGAGGTAAGGAGTTTAGTCATAAACTGGCTTCCAAGACAAACATTTGTATAAAGCGTCGTATTTCTTCTCTTCGTCCTTTTATTCATTCTTACTCTGCTCACTCGTGTGTAGCCAGGAGCTCGCGAGTAAGTGAAGAAATTCTGTATTTCCTTTGCTCTTTATTGTTCTGTCATTCCTGGGTTTGGATTTTTTTTTTTTCCCCAAAAAGGCATCTTAGCAGCAGGGATATGATCAAGCCAACAGAAGCAGAATACAACAGGAGTAATAGTGGGATTTTCCCCCCCAAAAAAAGGAGCGAGCATAATTTAAAAAAAGAAAAAAAAGTGGAGGTTTGTATCCAAAAAATCCTGGAAAAAATCTTGAAAAAACAAAAATGAAAGGAGAAAAAAAAAAATAATTATGTAATCCCTGTTAGTGCTAAGACACTGTCTGAACACCGAGATTCGAGGAGGGGTGGGGGAAAGTCGCTCAGGAGCATTCCTCACCGATGCGCTGGCATGAGCGGCCCACCTTGCGGTCGAGCTTGACCATCTTGAGGACGGCCTCCTGGCGACCACGGCCCAGGTGGTCGAACAGACACTCGTGTTGCTCCGGGAGCCGGTGGAGCATACAGAAGACGTAACCTGGAGGGTGGGTGGAAGAGAGGGAGACTGGTTAAGTCTTGGCTCGGCAGATGTACAAATATCACTGTGACACAAGATATATAAACATCTCGGTAAGCATATCACATGAAGGCTAATTTCTGAAAACCACTACAATCCATACAAAAGCAACAAATACTGTGCACGATAATAACCTCCCTTCAAATACACCAGCCTTCCTTTTAAACAGCCAAGGGCAGATAATATTTAAAGCTCTGCAGCCGCGCCATTGTAAAAGGTCTGGCAACCAAAGAAGACATTCCGGTTGATAGCTTCCTCTTCTGAATCCACTGAACAAAGGCAGACAACCCTCATCTCTCTCATTGACTCTCTGTCTCTACTGTAGCGCTCTCGACAAAAGGCCCTGCCACTGTAGGAGGCTCGATAAGCTCAGAGAAGCTCGTTAGCTCTCATCGTCTTCAATTCATTCATTAATACACATAATAACACTGCTGGCATTCAATGAGCGGTGATTAAAAGCCCAGTTTGACAGCTGGTTGCTAAGCAATTATAACCTCTGTGATTACGGCGCACACAAACGGAGTGGAAAAGGGAGAAAGTTGTGTAACATTCGGGTCTTTAAAAAGGGATGTTTCTAGCAAATACATATCAATGTATTCCAAATGCAAAAAACAAAAACACACACAAACATGATTCCCTCTAGAACAGCCAATAGCAGAAGAGTTTAGCTGCCTGAAAACAATTGCTGCAAATTTAAATGCACCCACTTCTAAAACATTCAGATCCCTTTCGCTGCGCTACTCTCACAAAGTTAGAAATAACAAACTGTCATTTGGTTGAATTCCCACATTAGACACCCCGAATCAGATATTCTCCACCCAGCCCTGCTGGTTGAGGTTTTTGTAACTTCACTGCGAATCAAGGTTTTAAAACATAAATGAGCTGGAAGGACATTTAGTGATTCGAGAAATGCTTTGGGGTAATATGCTAAAACCCCCTGTGTGTACAGTGAGTCTCAAGTATTCAACATTTTGAATGCATTAAATCTAAGCTGTCTTGCATATTTATTCTATCTAAAAAGGTAAAAATGAAAACAAGAGTACGGGCAGCTGTAAAAGACACACATACACACACACACACACACCCTTTTAAATATAAACAGTTATTGTTGTAAGGACGTTTATTAATTGGCTAATTATTGAAGTGGTTTTCACCATCCCCGCCGCTGCCAAATGGATTGCAGCCATTCTACGATTATAATGTATGGTACGACTAAGTGATAATTTACTCGACCTACTGTAAACTATGAATACAACAGCTTACTTTCACACTTTTTTGTTTTTTCGTTTTTTCACGCTGGAGCCACGTTCAGTGTAGAAAGTAAAAAAATTAAACACATCAGTATTGAGATAATGCTGATTTAATTTGCATAATGTTGAATTTTGGCCTTATAGCTGAAGCCTGGTCACACTCACTGGTAAATACTTCTGACTTGGAACAAACCACATTTACAGCCATCTGTGGAAGAATGTACCTAAGTACATTTACTCAAGTACGGATCTGGGGTACTTGTACTTTACTTGAGTAAAGATTAAAATGTTTACGCTAACTTTCTAATGCAAATCAGGTGTTATTCAAAATGTGGCGATTTTTTTAACTGGAGGATTACATATTCCTTTAACTGTTGAGTAAATTCTTCTGAAATCCCCATACACATTAATGTACCAGTAATACAGCGGCTGTGGCTCAGGGGCAGAGCCATCGTCTTATTATAAGAAGGTCGCTGGTTCGATTCCCCTGGTCTGCATGTCAAAGTGTCCTTTGGCAAGATACTGAACCCCAAACTGCTACTGAAGTGCTGGTCGGCACCTCAGCCACCGCCATCATTGTATAAATGTATGTATGAGATGCTGTAAGTCGCTTTGGACAAAAGCATCTGCTAAATGTGTGATAAATGTTATATTAAATAAAAAACATAATATATAATAGGGAACAGTTTTTACTCTGTATCACACTCCCATGCTGACTATAGCATTCATGTGAAGAGTAAGCTGTAACAGCAGATATCTACAGAGTGTCACAACACTGGATCAGATATTCCGCTGGAGCTACCCCTTCTTCCCTCCATTTAAACTCTGAAAAGCGTTTGTGCTTTCATCTCATTATCAGACCTTCTTGGCTTACACTGTGAGACATTCTTCAGAACCATTAGCAAAGTAATCTGCAATTACTGCAATAGTCAGAAATCACTATAATTGCCACCATTTCCCCTTCAGTCTGTAAAGAGCGTGTTTTCATAGTAAGCATTGGACTATTAAGGACAGACAGCCCATGCATTAAGCAGCGCCTGGTGGAAGAAACAGGCGAGTCAATTTCCAATTTAGAAATTATTGCGTGGGTTTAAGCAGATGGTCTTTAAGCTGTGAAGAGCTGTGACTTTTTAAGTACTTTAATTTGTATGCAAACAAGTTGATTAGCAAGCCAAGTATTGGTTTAAACTGCATTAGTGTTCGTGGTAATTGGCTTATGTTTTATGTGCAATGTGAAACATTCAGGCTTTCTGTAATGGTCCCCTAAGGCGACCGAAAGCACTCTGGTCATTGACATTTCTGTCAACACACAAACACACACGCAAAGGTAGCTGATGCATTTTCCGCCGCACTGGATGAGAAATTTACTGAACTGTCAACAAGTTCACAAACAAGACGTCTTCGTGTATTTATGAGGCCAATATTAACCGAAGAAAAACTCATTTATAACTTTGTGCACATGCAGGGAGTTCAGCCCAGGTCTTTTATGTCAGCTACCACTATTGAATGTGTGTGCGAGCCTGTGCATGTTCCAGTCATGTGCACTGATGTATGTTTTACGTGTGTGTAGAGGTGTATTGTCGTACCACAGCGACAGGAACCCAGCTCTTGCTGTACCAGCTCCAGTTTGGTTTGGCAGCGATGGCAACGTTTGCGGCTCCGCTGTTTGGAGCCGCTGCGAGACGAGGATGATGATGATGATGCGGACGAAAATGACGACGAGGACTCCTCGCCCTCCGGCACCTCACCCACTCTCGCTCGCTTCTCGGGTGAGACGTCGCTCTCTGACTCTGAAGCTGAAGACACAAGTAAGCACAGGCTTTTGTTATTAGTTTGTCAGTCATTAGTTTGTTTTATACTTCATGTTTTGTACTTTTCACAAAAGCATGAGTGTCTGGACACATTGTTGATGAAGTCTGGAGCTAGATACTAGATAAAACAGTAAAACCTTGATAGCTGAATAGTGTGTATTAGACATCTTTATTATATTTCCTAATACTCTATTCAATTTACACCTGTCTCCCATCTGTCTATAGTCTATTGAAGCCAGTATGTGAACAATGACTTATTAGCAACCTGAAATTATTATTATTATTTAAGATGTAAATGTATGAAAAGGCAGAGACAGCTATGAAGAAGTCAGTTTTCTATTGCAGACAGACACAAAAGCAAATGAAGGTTAATCGACCTGCTAGAAATGGTTTTACATAATTAATCTAACAATATAGCTGCAGCCAAACCTTCTCCACTTTTTATTACTCCCCTACCCACATAATAATCCAAAAGGCATTCATCTGCTGTGTGTGCAGGGCAGAAGCTTTGACTGGAATTTCAAGAGAAAAAAACTTAAGACATTCGATGACTCTTCATAACAACTTTCATTTAAATCATAAAGACGTCATGTCTGATTTATATGTGACCTGCAACTGTGAGAGAACAGACGATGGCACGCCGGAACAAAAGCACCTCTTAAATAAAAGAGGCGTTTCGGGGATTAATGCTCGTCCTGCATTAGTAAACAGTCGACCCAGCACATGAGACTGGAAGAGCATGCGGCGAGTTCCACTAGATGGCTGGAATTTAAACTCGGCTTTTCTCATCAATCCTGCAGACTTTTTCCCCAGTCCAGCCGAATGCTGATCAGCGCTCAATAAATCTCTGAGAACTAGGCCAAGCTGAGCAGCCAGATCCCCCTAGCCTGCCCCATCGATCCCCTTGTATGTGTGAGTGTGTGTGTGTCTGTACATGTGCAAGTGCATGATGCAGAAAAAGGAAGAGAAAAAAAAGAAAACTGCCTGCCTGCCTTATGTTATCCTGGTGAAACTCTGTGGCCAATTTACACAGACCGACACGACAAATTGAAATGCGCTTCAAAACAACATTCAAGGGCTGTTAACTGATTCAGACGTGTTACACGTTGCACAGAGCAAAGTCAAAGTGTATCCGAGCTTTGACTGAAACACAGAGCGCACCATTTAGAGACACTGTCATATGTGAAACGTCGACTGAGCCGCTGTGTGTGCATGTGTGTGCTCGCATTATCCGGCAGCATTAGACAAGGGATCAACATGTTCACACACCATCGCTGAACCTTGCCTGCTCTGCAGTTGTCTTAAGTCATGTGCGAGTGCTCACGTGTGTGGAGGTGAAAGCTCCATAAGGGGAAAATCTACACAAGAAGAAAGTCTGCACCCGTCTCGTTCGACTTGTTCAGTGGCGCTCATGATGCTTTTGTGTGCTCGCATGCGCGTGTTTCAGTTTTGATCTGAAGTCCATTTCTTGAATTTGTAGAATCAGACACAGGACCTTCTTGTTGTGATAGTCACTGAGCTACAACGCTCCTTTCTTTTTGACCTTTATTATTCTTAATCTTTTTTATCAAATGTCCGGTTAATTCTTTGTAAATACTGCATATATGTTGCCAGCATTCACATAGCAACCAAATGATAGGCTTCACATTTGCATCATGCTATTGCATCCAAACTATCCTCCCCCTCTGCGGTTTCCACCGGAGGAACCATTAACCTGGCCCTTTTGAGATTAATTCAATGTCAATGAAGTCACAGCGTCCTCTGATCCAATGCCTTAAGTGGACATGACAAGCAGACACAGTAATGGACATCACAATGGCAGAGCTGAGGCGTACCTGACTCAAAGGAGCGTTTTGTGGGAGTGGAGAGTGAACTGAAGACGGCGTCTGTGCTGGATACTTCTGAAAAGAGAGACAAATTCAGCAAAAGGAAGAGAAAGAGAGGTGAAAAAGTAATATTAAAGAGGAGAGAGGACATAAAGACATTGGTTTCCTTCTTCTGAGACTTTGTTGGGAAGAATATTAAAAAGGCTGCTCGATGTGATGATTTAGAACAGACAAAGAAATATTTCAACAATAAACCATCTAAGAAAAAAGAGAGAATACAATAGCACAATGTCGAATAAAATCCTTACATTTATACAACACATACCACGCACACACTTCCACACATACATACTCCAAAAATAGAACTCGTAAAGAAGCCAAGCAGACGTGTAAAAAAAAAAAAAAAAGCTAAACTGCAACTGATTGACAGATTAGGTCACGTGTCGGGTTGCCCTGAAAAGGAAAACAGTTTATAATCGTAAAAAGCCAGAGGAGCTGATAGTGAGTCGTCTAGTGGTTGCCCGGATACCGCACTACCCTTTTCTACACACGGTAGCAGGATAAAAAAGACCATGACTGGAGAGTGTGGAATCCTTTATTATGCAGCGAGCCTGTTTTTTCAAAGGGACTGTGATAGATATCTGCGACGGGGAGCTGGCAGCGTGCATGTGTGCAGACTTGAAGCCAGCCAAGAGACGACTGATACAAAACTGATACAGGTAAAACAGTTTGTTGAAAATTCATCAGACAAATGTGAAGACTTTCACTTTTTGAATATATACTGCAGTCATTGTATTTATAACTTAAATACAACTGGACTTTTCCTAGAATAGTTATATTCAGCATTTATTCAGGTAGTAGTAGTTTTACTTCTTCACTCTTAGTAATATTAATTTCTGTTAATTCTGATACATTAAGGTTCCAGCTCGGAGTCCTGGCATCTATCTTAAAGTACAGCTATGGTTGATGGATAATCAGTTATTCATTTAAAAGGGTTGCTTACTGAACTTAACGACTGGACAAGTGGAAGTTTTATCATGATGGTTCATCAGTGAAGGAATTTTTGTGTGTGAATTACAGTTCGGCAAGGGTTTCTATCTAAAAATCAGCATCACATGATCATGTGCATCACTGAAACTACCACTACCTTAACAGAAGAGCAGGCTGCTGTGGGGAAATTTTCACCAGTTCCACACATCTGCTTGGTAGCCACTTTATTGTCCTGTCCTGTATCGGCCTCCACAAATAACCCTGTCACCGCACAGCTATGACCGATGCTCTGGCAATTGTAGGTGTCCTCCTAAAACCTTCACTTCTGAACGGATAACCTTTCCTATCATTCTCTCTATCTGTGCCATGAGGACAAATATAGCCAGGGCAGGAGCACTGCAGCTGCTCCTGCTTCGGTTGGCAGAAACAAGTAGCAGTCTTCTCCAGGAAGAGACACTCTCAACTTAAACTTTTAAGTGTTTGTAGTGGTTTTTGACTACTAATATTTGTATTTAAACACACACATTACATTCCCTTTAAGTTGTACACTTCAGAAAAGAACTATCTACTCATCATGGGTTCAACAAAAAATAGGGCAAATAATATCTCTCAGTGAACAATGGCCCAAGGAAAGTCACTCACAAAGAGCAAATAAAGAGGTCACGGCAGTATGTGAGAAGAAAAGGAAACCGATTCATTCTTGGGCGATAAACTGCTGTCTTACCGTCCTGAGCAGGTAGAGATGACGCCGCCGTCTCTTCTGGCGAAGGTTCTTCTGATGTGTTAGGCACCGACATCAGTGATTGACTAATGCTGCTGTTTGTGTCATTACAGAATATGTCTGCTTGGCTGCTGCTGGAGCTCGAGGAGGCCTTTGAAGCACAATCATCGTCTGGCTGTTTCTTCTGAATGTCTGTGGGGAAAAAAAGAGAGAGATTACCAGATCTGGGGCGTGAAGGGGTCGTTAACTTGGGCAGTAGGCCAAGCAAGTGTGGCATAGGGGGCACTTGGTTGCATCTTTGGACGATGCTCAGTTTCATTTACAGACAGTTGTACCATGTTACAGTTAATTCATTATTGTGTAAATGGACAGTTTTCTACTCACTGTTTCTGTCAGAGGCTAAACAATAGCCTGACTGAGACTTGAGCAAAAGTCCCACGCTCGAAGGTTTCTAAAGAGTCATAAATTACAAAGGACAAATCTCTCACCTTTTTGTCATAAACAGTTACTGCTTCCTGGTTTTTTTTATGCAAATGCCAACAAAAATGTCAACTTCCAGTTGGAGACGGGCAAGGTATACAGTTTATAGCGGAGGTAAAAATGGTAAAATGCAGTTTGAAATGATCTTTTCTTAAAACTACTACATAACAATCTGTACAGTAAATAGAGTTATGGGTGAGGATATCACTGCATGTTCCCCTCCCGATTTTCTTTTTCAGACTTTTTCACCACTTTTCATAACTTCAAGGCCCGTCTCTCCAGAACAGCTACAGAAGTGAGGTCAGTCTTTGACCCCCGGCTTGCTCTACGCAAGTCTACGATAAGACACAAGATCGGGCGACCAAACAAGCACACAAACGTGAGAGCTTACCTGCAAAACATTTTGAGCAGAGATTCATAGTTTTGCTCGACCTGAGGAAAAGAGCAGAGAAGGGGGAATGTGTGAGTAAAATTGCTTGTATAAAGAGTTCCAAAAGATATGCAAGCGCTTTTTGCTGGTGGGTCTCCATACGGCAAGAGTAACGTGTTTCCATGACCCCGAGTCCCAGGCTGAGACTTTCTCATCTCTATTTCTCATCTGGGATTGTGGTAGGGAAAAAAAGATGAATAGTGCGATCCAGGCTCCAGTATTAAATTATTCACTGGATCCAAAGCTGCTATGTATGAAGCTATCAGGGGCTAAGTTCTAGTCAAGCTTGGAGGCTGCCTTAGCTGAGGTGTGACTTTTTTTTTCTGTACATCCTGCAACCTATACAGGGACATTAAATATTAAACTACCAAGTAGAAATTAAAAGCCATACGCTTATTTAACGGATCTCCAAGGCTCTTCAAGTTGCAGACAGTAAACACTCTTAATGTTATTACAGATGCAGAGAGGTCATTTTGATTCGACATCAAGCAATTTCCAAATGAGCCCCCCCCCTCCCTTGATCAAATTTACCTAATTTAGCTTTAAAAGTGAGCTGCAAGAAAGTCATCTTTCATTTGGTCTTGAATGCATTTTCATATAGATTTGTCAGGAATATCATTTTGCCTGTTGTATATCTTGTAACAAACACCGACTCTGACAATGTGATACCAATAGAGGAGAAGGTGGTGGTTTGTGCTTTGGCTTGATTTTGCAAACAAATGGTTGATTTACCACAGAAATCTGAAAGCAACCAGCCTGCGTTGGCAAATGCACACATCCGACATGACACCCACTCAACTGTTCTTAGAGACATGAATGGAGAATATCACAAACTTCATCAACTTTCCCCTCTTTACCAGCTACATTGGCCTCTAGTAGCTGAATCACTCATGGATTTCAACAGAGGAAAATAATCTGCTACCTAAACGTACTTTTCCCTTCCTCATCGTGGATAAAGATTGTTTTCGAAATCGCTGTCGTTACAGGGTTGATCACTGAAGCCTTTGCCGATTTCAGTGGCACAACTCTTTCACAACAGATGGCTCTGGCTTTCCTCTGAGAGGGCTCCTCTCATTTCCTCTCCAGCCCTCGTCCTTGCTGTCTGCGCACCGAGCGTGACGGTCGCTGCTATCAGTCACATTCTATTTATTTTGGGTGCTTCGTTGCACACCTTTGTCCTCATTTCTAAATGTAGGGTCAGCTGCAGTCAACCTGACGACTGTCCGTCAGTCTGCTGGTGTGTGTGTGTGTGGTCTTGGGTATAAAAGAAAAAAAGAGGAAAGAAGAATGAAGGATAGAGGGGAATCATCAACACGGGACACAGGTAGAGAGGAAGCCGATGCTGGGTAAACAACGAGTCACATCCTGCTGTCGACTTTTCAAATCAGAGGTAATCAAATCACTGATTAATTAGGGAATTACAAGAGGTAAGAAAACGCAGGAAATAACATGCGGGGAAAGAAACTGATGCATGCTTGTTAAGCTTGGTGAAGTGCACACAATCAGGCTATTTCTTGGCTGGCCCACTGCTGTTACTAATGAGAGCATCTGATTGGAACAGACAGGAAGATGGGCTCTGTCGCCTTCGTGCTGCAGTTTGAGTGACACAAGCAGTGAAATTAAAAATGACTTCCTAAATACAGATAGAAGATTGTTAATAGAGAACATGCACTGACATTTTGTCACCCACACACATCACTGAAATAGTTATTAGACAAACACTTACGGATGTGGAATAAAATAGCGACAGAGAAGTGCTCACCAACCCGGAGATTACACTCTGCAGGTCCACATATGTATGGAGCTGCAACTATTAGTTGATTAATCAGTTTGGTGATTGAAAGAAAATTATTTGCCAACTGTTTTGATAATCAATTAATTCCCCTCAATAGTTTTTCAAGTACCAGTGTCAAACATTTCCTGGTTTTAGCTTCTTAAATGTTTGAATGAGCTGCTTTTCTTTGTCACTGATGACAGTAAATGAAGAGTCTTTGCTTTTTGGATTGTTGTTTGGACAAGAGAAGCAATCTGAAGACGTCAATTTGGACTCTGGGAAAATGTTGGCAGTTCTGTTTTTTTTTTCCTCCATCATCATCTTGTTATTAACCAACATTTTAAAAATCGATTTGCCCTGAATGCATGTCGACTTATACCCGGCAGGCCTTCAGGGTTTGCAATTCACTGGAAGAAACTCTGCTTCTATTGATCTGAAACATTCATATGAAAAGCAGTGTAGGGCTAGTTGATAGATTAACTGATAAAGCAGCTGCTTGACTCATTCAGTATTCTCTATAGTGTTGAAAACAGAAATCTTTAGGGCTTTTCAGCATTACTGTAATAGCCTTGAGAAATCTCCTTTTTCCTCTCCTGTATCCCACACAGTTAACCGAAAACAGGACAGGCTGTATATGATGTAAACCATATTTTGGCTACCCAAACTATTTGTACTCAAGGTCTGCTCAAGGGATAAAACTTAACACAACTACACAAAAGATGATGTTAATCATGAGGTGCTGTGTCAACTGGTTCCAGTCTCTTAAATATCTCTGAATGTAAAGGCCTAAATATTCACGGCAAGAAGGCATTCAGTGTCCTTTTCTACATTCTGAAAGAACTGCATAAGCCACATTGAGTGTAGCTCTGCCAAATATGCTCAATCCAGCTTTTTGATTTTACTAAAAAGCACTCTGCAGCAGGATCAACATTAAGAGGCACAGAGTCACCTGTCTGACACCAGATTTGAGAACAAAAGGGCTTTCTTTCCCTCCCTGTCAAAGATCTTTTTGAGACAATCAAGCCTTCTGCTCACAGGGATACACAACAAAAGGACGTTCCAACATTAAACTCTTGCTGAAATGTCAGATGCAATTATGCTTTAAAAGCCACGGTGCAATCACAACAGATCCATTGTGCACCTGGATGTGCATCTTCGAAAAACAAGTTTTAGGCAGAAGGAGACCTGTGGAAGTCAAACTGTATGAAAGAGACGCGTGAGAGGCGATCGCACTGATGCTATGCAACAACCTGAATGAACTTGTGTTGCAAATGTTGTCATACATCATGCTGACAAGTCTGCAGCATACAAAACAGCTTGCAGGTGATTCCTACCGATTCCCATTTCTTTTCCATTCAGAACCTAATAATGTAACATAACAGTCCTTGTGTCCTACAGGTGATCCAAAGACCCACACACATTTCACAACAAAGCCTATTGGAGTCTCACTCCAGTGCTGTAGTGCTTCATCAAATCATTCATAACCAGGCAACAAGCACGGTCCCTATTCAAAACACAGATGAGAAATTCTTCCTGCTTTTAACAAAAATTCAAGGACAGTATCAGTGCCTCATCTTTTGCTCAGTGTATCCTCAATATCTCACAATGCATTGTGTTCTGGTCAACAGTGTAATGACACATCCTGGCAACCGCTATCAACTAATAAAGTCAGATTATATCACACATTTTATCAATTAGGAATGTGTGCAAGTATTCATGAAGTACTTCTAAATGTATCACCTCATAAGGAGACATGTTCTATGGGGCGTTACAGGTAAATGGCAGTTTAATGGATATACACTATATTGGCAAAAGTATTCACTCACCCATCCAAATAATTGAAATCTGGTGTTCAAATCACTTCCATGGCCACAGGTGTATAAAAGCAAGCACCTAGGCATGCAGACTGTTTCTACAAACATTAGTGAAAGAATGGGTCGCTCTCAGGGGTTCAGTGAATTCCAGCGTGGTACTGTGATAGGATGCCACAAGTCCAGTCGTGAAATTTCCTCTCTCCTAAATAGTCCACAGTCAACTGTTAGTGGTATTATAACAAAGTGGAAGTGATTGGGAACGACAGCGACTCAGCCATGAAGTGGTACGCCAGAGTCAATCACTACAGACCTCCAAACTTCATGTGGCCTTCAGATAAGCTCAAGAACAGTGCGTAGAGAGCTTCGTGGAATGGGTTTCCATGGCTGCATCCAAGCTATACATCAGCAAGTGCATTGCAAAGCGTCGGATACAGTGGTGTAAAGTTTGGTGGAGGGGTTGTTTTTTCAGGAGCTGGGCTTGGCCCCTTAGTTCCAGTGAAAGGAACTCTGAATGCTTCAGCATACCAAGAGATGTTGGACAATTCCATGCTCCCAACTTTGAGGGAAGTTTGGGGATGGCCCCTTACTGTTCCAACATGACTGTGCACCAGTGCACAAAGCAAGGTCCATAAAGACATGGACGAGAGAGTTTGGTGTGGATGAACTTGACTGGCCTGCACAGAGTCCTGACCTCAACCCAATAGAACACCTTTGGGATGAATTCGAGCGGAGACTGTGAGCCAGGCCTCCTCGTCGAACATCAGTATGTGACCTCACAAATGCGCTTCTGGAAGAATGGTCAAAAATTCCCATGAACACTCCTAAACCTTGTGGGAATCCTTCGCAGAAGAGTTGAAGCTGTTATAGCTGCAAAGGGTGGAACCACGTCATTTAAACCCCATGGATTAAGAATGGGATGTATCATATGCAAGTCAAGGCAGGTGAGCAAGTACTTTCGGCAATATAGTGTACTCAAAGCTAACCTGATACATTTTTTGTTGTTTTGTAGCCCATCTTGTGGTGAAGTATAACATCACAGCTTGCACTGAAAACTCTTCAAACTTCCTTAAAGTTTTCAATGTCAGCTACTTGATCATAAATTTGACATTTTGACAGGGGCTGCCTGACTGCAACATTAGTTTTGGTCCATCAAATTCAGGGAGAAAAGGCAGGTTCAGCTTGGCCTTTAACAGCTTGGTTAATTAGCTGATCAACTGTATGGTCTATAAAAAGTCATTAAATTGGGAAATATGCTACCTTTTGTTATCCAAAAGATCCTATTTTGTCTGACCAGCATTTGAAAAGATATTCAGTTTACTATCACAGAAAATTACGATGCATGGTGCAGTAGGTGGGCTTTTTTTTTTAACTGATCTAAAATTAATGTTGATTACATTTCTGAAAATCACCCAATCAATTTATTATGCCACTGTGAAGGATGCATGTGATGAACACTGGTCCATCAGACTATCCAGACAATGAAATGGGTCACAGTTTTGTGTCTACTAGAGTTAATCAGTGCCTACAGTGTGTGGTGAGCCTAGTTTAACATACAGAATACTACTACTGTATAACGTACAAATATATTGTCACGGGCTGCCATTTAGCTCACTTGGTAGAGCGGGCGTCCCATGTACAGAGGCTTTGTCTTCACTGCGGCAGACCCATGTTCTGCGTTTTTCAATTAAATCAATTAAAATGTTTTAAATCATCTCTCACATCATGCAGCAGTATACTGTTTTCAAGGTATAAAGTGGTATGAAAATTGAAGGGTATTATACCATGTACATTTTTCTGACCTGCAGTATTACATTTTCATATATTCCTGTCATTCAAAAATATTTCAAGTTTCAAGTTTCTTGTCTGTCAGGGGAAAAGTATATCCAGTGACTGACATTACAACAGCTTTTGTTTCACATCAATTCCATGCTTATCCAAGCAGTCAGTGGGTGAGCTGTCACCTCAAAACAGATCACTCCCTAATACAATCAAGCAGTGAATTGGGTGCTTTAGTGTACTAAGGCAGCTCTGGTTGCTTTTATTATAATAATGGGGAAAGAAAACAACATTTATGAGGAGTCTGGCTGATAAAAGAATGCTGGAGCTGATGCCAATAATAACAGGGAATTAAAATAATTTAGATATCAGTAACAGTTGTTTAACTATAACACATTTAATCACTATAAATTATCCAAAGCATCTTTTTCTGCTAAAAGAAGTTTTCTCTTAAACCTTTATCCACTGTATATGATACCAACACGTCTCTTAATCTAGAAAATAAATATGTAGTCGTGACTTGGTACACTGGCTGCCACGAAACCTCAACTTCATTATGCGTCCTATGTTTACAACACTATAGCCTACAGCAAGCCTCTATCTTAAATTGGACCTTGGTGCCTAACTTGGCTCATGGCGACTTTTAGGTTAACCCAGCAAATGAGTAAAGAAACTGTGAATTAACTTCAATTTAAAGCACCTCTGTGTATTTCTAATCACATTCTTTAAAATGTATTTTTAAGTATACAGTAAATAATGATCAACACTACAAATGTAGTCTGTGGGCCTGTATGTGTATTAAATACGTCTAGCACACATGTAGAAGACTTAAATGTCATTGCCTGGTAACAGAGACACCTGTCTGACAAGTCGCGTGAAATAGTGCTAATAAATGTCACAAAAACCTCAACGTATCTGGGTTAATGTGACACTGTAGTCTAAATGTGAGTATGTGTGACACGTTTGTTGTCAGCATATCAGCACATAACTCTGCTGTTCAGCTCCGAATGGTGAAACCATCAGTGCTAGTTTCCACCCATGTCCAGCTTAAGGTCCAACAGCTGCTCCGTGTTGTTTACCTACAAAACGGCCTCATTTATAAATAAATACTTTAAAAGCAGCCGGTTTGTTAGCGCTGTCACACCTGCCACCTTACCTGCAGGGCTAATCCCACACTCCTGCCCCATGCACTCTACCTCCACACGGGGAAGGTTAGCGAGGCCAGCTGGCGTTTAGCTAGAAGCTAATGCTACAAAACAATGGGGAGGGGGGGTAATAACAAGAAAAGCAGCTCATCCCTGTTTGAGCTGCTAACGCTGGTGGCTAGCGACTCTGCTAGCTGTTGGCTGAGACAGAAAGCATCTGCAAACAAGACATTTTTAGAGTGTTTTTTTTCTGGTAAACTTACCCCCAGAAACCGCAGGGGCAGCGCGGGGGTATAACGTTAACGTTGCTCGGGGGCTTGCTGCCCTCGCTCCCCGTGTCCCCCATGTCGGTCCTCCGTGTGAGGCTCTTCGCGTAGCAGGTGAATCCGGGGATGGAGTGAGGGCCTCGTATTTGCGTTCAGATCCCCTGGCTTTTTTTCTTTTACGAGTACAGAGTCAACACCCACGGCCAGATTGTATTTCAGAGTTCCACTAGACGTGGAGCGATTTGCCGACACGAGCGGCCACTGACTCGGTGAAATTAAAGCAGTTTAAATCGACGTTGAGACACCGGAGCCGTCAAAAGCAGCGACGGACAGAGCCACCGGGGAATCCTGGGCCGATCAGCTGGAGTGAGGAGCAGACCACTGCCAGAGAGAGCGGGGGTCTGTGTGGGCAACTGGACGAACAAAAGTTAAAATGGGGCGTTTGTGCTGGATAGAAAGTAAAAGAAAAAATACTCTTGCGACAATTTCAACATTGTGTAAGATAGCATACCACGTGATTTCAGTAAATCGTTGATTTTAAGGGTTTGATTTTGAGGGGTTAAGATGGTATGGTCCATACAAAACTATCTACCTACAACTGGAGACCTCACACCACCGTGGTACAGTGAGTCTCCTGAGCGTTTATCAGCTATATTTTAGATCAGAAGAACATGAATTGACTTTGTTTTGTTTTTCCCTTTCCACAGCAATATCTGCTTTTTTAATTTATTTTGTAAAATAATGATATAACATGCCATCTATGTTATTATGGATTTCTGGTGCTTTGGAAAACACAAATCCTTGAAAAGTATGTTTTCTGCTTCCTAAAAGCAGAATATTAGTAAAAATGTTACTCTCATAATATCTTTTCTTGGCATGTAGGCTGATTTACATGGCTGAAAATGTTGCTTTGTTAGGCCCTTTAGAAAAAATGACAACATTGTAATATACCTTTTTTCTGGGCACATGCTGATAGTCACAGTTGGAAAAGTACAAGTGTTTAAAAAAGGAAATTAATGATGGCAGAAGTCTCTATAGCCACTTCAGTTTCAGATTCCTGGTATTGTCCATGCTTGCTCACTGTTTGTTCAGGCTTACTCACAATTCACCCTTTTCACGGGAGACGTTTAGCTTTTCAGAGCAGGTAAAGCACATGTGTAATTTCTAAGATTAGTCACGGCTGAGTTCCATTCAGTTGATCTGGTTCCAGGAGTCTGGTATTGAGTGTGCTCACTCACTGACATGGCTTACTGGGACCTGTAATAGAAACAAGTCCTTGTTAACATTTATGGTTCACAGCTGTGCTTCTTCTGATTTGACAAGTAAAATATGTCTGCCGTGAAGAAATTGGGAATTAACGCACTTTGTGGGATTTTCATAGAAAACATACCCAAATGGAATGCGGCCATTACGAATGCAATTGATAAGTCGGGGTGTCTGCTGTGAGTAAGAGTCAAATAACCCTATGCCTACAAGAAGGAATGGTACAAGTGGTTTATTGAATGATCTTTTCACCTTAAATGTCCATTATCTGAATCTCTCTCCTCATCCCATCACAGGCCATCATTCTGGATTACCTTGTGTTTGTCCGTCCAACACTTCAATACACCACAGAGTAAAATGAATTGATATCCATTTCTTTACTGGCCTTTTGTCTATTCAGTAATGTATCAACGTTATGATCCAAAGAGGCTGAATGAGTAGTGGTGTCTCCTGAAATTGAATTGAGCAGCATCATCAGTAGAACAGTATTTCTCCTTATCCCCTATAGTTCTTGACAAGAAACATCTAAAACTGATATTATATAATATTCTATTATAATTCCTCGCAGCTTTAGCTGTACTTTGAGACTGGGATGCAATGTGAAATGCTGAATATCAACATGCAACATTGATTTAGCCTGTCTCATTTTGACCCATCAGGCAGAAATTTAGCCAAGGGCATTGTGCATGCAAGCTCACTGACATAGCTTTCTTTTATAACACACCTAAATGAAGCCGAGCTGTTACAATTTTTTACACCATTTTTATTCATTTGAATTCATTTCCATCTTTCTGTTATGACAGTCAAAATATACCTGCTGTACATTTTTATCATGCATGTTTACATGCTAACCTGGGGGTGATCAATCGGCTGATGTTGACATTGTGTAACAGACAGAATATCTTGTTCGTCTTGAACTGGGATTATACACATAAGAAATATGAACGAAAAAAATCAATCAACACGAAAGATCCAGCAGGTTTTTACTGAGGTTTTCAGCCCAGTTGCCCATATGCACTATATTGACATTTCCACATATGAAGTTCAAACAACATATTTATGACCTGACTTTCATATTTGGAGATGGAGGGAACGGTGGGGGAGTTAGGCATATTTTTACATATCTTAAGGAGACCTTAGGACCGTATCCAGCTGTGTTTGTGGCGGCAGAACTGGGTGCTTTTAACAAGACCTTGGGACTTCTCCAACAGTGTTTGTGGGTGCCACAGCAGATATTTTAAGCTAAACATAATCTTTTCTTAACCCTTACCAAGTGGTTTTTGTGTCCAAACCTAACCTGAGCATAAGTACAGCCTTATCACAACGTCAACTTGAGAATTTAACCTAAAGACATAGAAAGTTGCAACATATGGTTTGCGGAAACATATATTGCCAACATTTGTCCAGCCGATTTCATTGGCTAATTCAAGATAATTAAAAACAAAATGAATAGTTTTATTTGTGAGATTAATCTTGAGCTGTCATTTACTCCCCAAACCCCTGCGCAGCCTGCTATGATGGAAACCTGGGATTTGGTATTTTGCTAACATCGTAGCTGATTACAGCCGTGTGCTGTCTAGCTTTGGGATGAGGTTGTTTCATGTTTACAGATATCAATGGTGCTGACTGCAGCTATAGAAATAACAGCACTGAATTCTGTTTTTCACCTCGAAATGACTTTGAGACGAACACACTTTACTTCAGAGCCAGGAGGTTTGGATTCCCCTCAGCAAGACCTGCCAAGAAGCAGCTTCTGTCTGCAGGGAAGGACAAGTGTGCCCTGGGTGGAATGAAGATAGATAGCTGATAGTTCATTAGCTAGTTGGGCACAGGGAAGAGAATACCGCAGAGAATTGCAGAATCTCGTTTTCAGTGCTGCTGAGAGCCAATATTCCAGTGCAGGGCCAAACAATGCTGGAAAAGGCTCAGTTGTTGTTCGCCTCTCAGTCTCAATCAAAGCAAACTTTAAATCTTTTTCTATGTTGACCTTTTGCCGCTTTAGGACATTGCATTTCTAATGGGAAATATTGTTTCAGATAAACAGATAACAATGGTAATTCCGTGTTGCAAACACGGCCATGGCGAGCCCCAATTTTTGGCCCCGCAGTGGATAAGTGCTTGTTGCTTCTCTCCCCACAGCCTGAGTCCAGCCTCGGGCTTGGTCGTCCTCTAGAGATTTGCAGAACACCACTTCAAAGACAGATCCCCTCTCCTTACATACCGTATAGCCTCTCTCCTCTTCGCTGCTACAAACACAAGAACTTAAGGAATTAATTAGACACTGGATCAAACACGGGTTAGTGAATTCAGCTCGCTGACGATACCGGGAGTAGTGTAATGGCACGTTGAGTTTTGTCATATGGGGTTTGATATGTATGTTGACGCCTGTATTTCGTTTCACATCCGGCGTGACAGCTCACACTGGCAGTCTCTTGACCCTTCTCTTATTCACACAGGGATGTTGTTGGGGATATTTTCTGCAGGGTTTGCTCCTCACACAGAGGGACACCAACACAGCCCTGCAAAAATGCAAAGAGAAATTTCCTTGATACAGCAAATGCTCCTTGAAGAGCTTTAAAGACGGTTTCTGCCACAAGGGCAGCTCCCAAATTCATTTTCCCACAGCTCACATCAAAGGAGCAGAAGTTCTGATAATCTGTGATACATCACACGACCCTGTTTATGTTACAGGTGAAAAGGTGGAGGGGTTTTTGGCAACACATTTTATTCATGTTTGGTGTAACCCAGTATCATCTAAACAGTACCTAAGAAGGGGGATTTTTAATTATAGCGACGGTGACAGACGACAGCCTGTACTGTACATGCTGATCACCCAGCCTCACTTGTATTACTCCATGTGTCTTAAACCAGAGTTGATTCATGGCTGCTAATAGGAGAGGCGGGCTCTCCACAACATGCTATGGCTGGATTAGATGGGAAATCCATATGAACACATTTGTCCATAGATGAGAGTCTTTCTTATCTATTGCCGTCCCCAGATAGGAGGGATGGGCTGTTATTGACTGGATTACAAGCAACATGTCACATCTCGTGGATTTGCCCTGAAAGAGGATCGCCTAGTTCGGTCCATTAACTGTGAAAACAGCATTATTGATCAGAATAAACAGGCTTTTTAGATTAGATATCGGTTTTATTGCTGTTCGGTGATATTTACAAAAACAATCCGGAGTGGAAAACAGCTGATGCAGTCTGACTTAAATCATTTCATGTGCAGTCTCTCATGTCGTTGTTCTGTCTGCATCCCTGTAAAAAAAAGAAAAAAAAAAGAAAAAGAAACTCAGCAATCCATAGTCATGTACTGGCATGCTTTTTGTTTTATCAATATGTTGTTTCCTACAGCACGAATGCTCATTTGCAGACGAGGAAAACCATGATGAGGCTGAGAGATCATAACTTGTCCGTGAAGAAGCAGCAGCTGCTGGTCTAATGTTCAGAAGTACAAACAGGCAGGATAAACATCAGAGTGGACCCTGCCAGGCAGCCGGTGAAGGCTGTCTGCACTCCATTGTTTAAGGCAAATTATCCCCCCCTCACTCAATGAATCCCTCTCACTCTCTTTTCTCATTGTCTCTTTTTTCCTTTCTATCACCATAAATGTGTTCTTTCTTTACCTATCTCCGCTTGTGCACTTCTTCCTCCTCTTTTTTCCATAAAAACATACCACAAAATATGCACACACACACACACACACACACACACACACCAACAAGCCAGCCTCCCACTGTGTACAGCATGTGCAGCGGAGCCAGCCGTGCATCAGGCGAAGAGCCAGCAGGAACCAGCCTCCCGACCATCTCCCCGCGTGCTGATCAAAGAGCCGCTAAACAGCCAGAAACTACAGCGAGCGCGAGGGGCAAGCATGCACAGCAGCACAATTAGCAAGCAGTTGTGCATATATGTGCATACAAATGTTTGTGGAGCAGAAGCACAAGCATGCAAATACCTTTACTTGTGTTAAATATTTTGCTCACACACACACACACACAATATATATATACATTGAACCAGTGATTCACCTGTGAGTGACGGCATCACCCACTGCTCTTTAAGTTGCTCAATTAAAGTTACTGAAGAGCCTCAACAGGGCAAGGAGGAGGAGGAGGCGGTGGAGGAGGAGGAGGAGGAGGAGGAGGATCAAAGGGAATACAGAGAAAATCCTGGCAGGAGGAAGAGAGAGAGAGAGGAAGAGTATGTGTAAGATAAGAGAGAGAGACAGAGACAGAGAGAGAGAGGATGTGATTGAGCAGAAAGGCAGGGAAGAGGTTAACAAGTAGGCAGTCAAGGAGATGGATAGTAGTGGAAGAGAGACACTAAAAAAGAAATAGAAGGGATGGCAGTGAAAAAGTCACCCTGATGTTTGGGTCGTCTGTCGTAATTAATTGTCTCTCCACTTAGTGAGTCATTGCCGAAGTCGTTTTTATTGTAAAACCGCTGTAAGCTGGCACGGCTTGTGAGAAAAACAGGGGTCAACTCGTGTCATAAACAATTCATCAGCAGCTCTATCCCTCCGCCTCGGGCTCAGCTCGTCCACACCTGGAAACAGTTCAAACATGCAGCGAACAAACAAATCCACATTTTTAGAAAAGTGTCTAATTGTGACTGTATGTGAGTGTGTTTGTGTGTCAGAGAGCGAAAAGGCACCTCAACGTGCCAAATGGTTTGGATCTATGAAAAAGTGTTATTCCTTGAGTGCCAGTTGAGACAATCAGATAAAAAGGTATTTTGAATTAACTTTAGTGCTTACTTTTACTTTGCAAGTAGAGTGTCAGACATTATCATGACTGAAATATGAAAAGGCTCACAATAACACCACCATCTAACAAAGGTTTCATCATTTTCACAATTCCAGTTTTATGCAAGTCTGGCGAGAGCAGTGAATGTATGGCCTTCGGAAAGTCTTTCTCATACAA
The DNA here is from genome assembly GCF_900880675.1 of Sparus aurata. NCBI lineage: Eukaryota > Metazoa > Chordata > Actinopteri > Spariformes > Sparidae > Sparus > Sparus aurata. Next base: position 31,299,857 of record NC_044190.1, on the reverse strand, counting down.
TGCATAGGAATTAAATTGAGGCATTGTAAGTTTTGCAATAGAATAGAACACATTTGCTTCCCACAAACTGAAAATTGAATTCAGAAGCAATGAAACACCAATGCTTTATTCAGTTGTCCACAACAGCCTGGCTTGTTGTAATCCCACCATGACCCCACCCATTGGTTTCTTTGCCACCGTCATGAAGCTTCGAGTTTAGTGTTTTGGTAGCCGGGGGGATATACTGATTGGATTAAACCGAGAACCCAAGAACTTGTCAATTACACGTCAGCCACGCCCCAAAGCATACTATCATTACCATCTGTTTCATTCTTAATGGGACCATAAACACATGTTTTTCAGAGTTAATAAATCAAATGAGAAGTGGTGTTATTTTCTCATAAGCTTACATGAACCCAGGAGAGTTGCCACAGGTTGGCCTTCACGTAAAATGCAGGTTGAAGGCACTTTTGCAGCTCCACTCATCAGTCCTTGAAGATCGGTTCATATTTAATACAGTCAGTGGGTAAGAACAGTAGCTTATGGTCCCAAATGTTAGATAATACTAGCAAACTTAAACCAACGTGATGTAGAAGTTGGCATTTTTAATGTGATTTGGCACACCCCACAGTTTTTTGAGTGCATCACCACTGTCGTAAATGCAAAGGGTTTGTAACAACGTGTCGGATGTGATGTAGGTGCTGGCAACAAACAAAACTCATTACATCATAACATGTTATGGGTTGAAAACATGTATGTTGAAGTAAGCATGTATGTAACGCAGTGATCCGACCCTCTCACTGAAGTTACACAGTGCAGAAACAAATGATTGAGGGGCAGAGTGGCTGACACAGAGACACTATTCACCCTATTACAAGATACTAACAACAAAATGATTTTGGAGCTGTTATTATTAGGGAAAAAATGTTTTGCTTTAAGACAGATTTTGCAGTGTAACTGGTATGGCTGAGTCGATTCAATGGTTTAAAGACTTTGTTTTCTACTTGTGTTAACGTTATTTTACAGCATTACCCCATGAACACTACAAGCGACATTATCCAGCCAAAGTCACATGGCGTGACTTTAAGAAAATGAGAGGCAGGCCTACGCTGTGGCTGGGATAAAGAGAAAGACAAACAGTCGTTCATAATGGCAAGTGAGAGGCTGTCAAACAAAGTTATTAATGAGACATTTGTGGGAGAACAGTCATTTGAAACATAATAATTCAAATGAAGAGCATTTTTTCATAATGTTCTTAACACTAAAGGCAATGCCAGGACATTTCTGGGAGCGGTGCCAGGTGGGGGTGAGCCACAAATCTGGGGAATGTGTCAGGTAAAAATGGATGTGGATCCTCTACTGTAAAAAGGATCACAGAGTACATGAAACGGCTCTGCCTCACTTCACTGCCACTGCTTATTCAAGTGTGCCCTCCAATGGAGGAAAACAGGTCATGTTGACAAAACAGACTCTGCTGCTGGTGCTCAAGTGAGACTCGGTTCTCTTCCCCACCTGTGTTTGGGCTCTTTTTCATATGATATTTCTCGCTTGATTTCATCTGCCATCCGGTGCCAAAATCAGTGAGCTGAGTGCCTTTTTTCTCTCAAATGACGGGCACTTCAAACCAATAAGTCTAATTCAATATTACAAAACACTCCGCGGAGCAAACAGTGAAGAAGTCAAGTCAAATATCAAGGATGTCAGATAAACCCTGAGGCGGCCCAGGAAATTAAAAAACCAAAACTTTTTGCAAATTGAAATCAGCAGCAAATTCTTCTCTCTCGTTGAGGTCTTGAAGCATCATTTCTGATAATCCAAAAACAATCAGAACCGGGACTTCATTTTCTGGCATATGTTCATTAGTGACACATTATAATGCAGGTTTTGGAAAGGTCGTCGAATGATTGCGAGGTTCTAATCCGAATGCTAATTCAGTCACTGATTGGAAAAGTGCACTAATGTGATGCTAATGATATGCAGATGAGCTCTCATCAGAGCTGTCTACCCATTAATGAGATGATATTTGAGTGTACTGTACATGTGTCTATGTGTGAGTGTGACTGTGTGTGTGAGTGTGCGTGTGCATGCAGGCGAGGCTGCATGCATATGTACAGAGCGCGTGTTTGTGTTAGAGCGCGCGTTCACTTCCATCAGAGTATTTAGCATATTAATGTTCAATCAATCTGCCACCGCACTAATGCAGAGTTTGATTAAGACATGTCATAGGTGGTAATAAACAGAGACAAATGCACTTCACAGACGATATCACAGCCGGCTTATCTGCTTTAAGGAAAGTTTTGATATGAGTTTAGCATGTAAAAAAAGCTACTACAGCTACTGTATGTGCTGTAAAGCTCTTATGATTACGTAATGTACACATTGAAGTGTGTTTACAGGTCTTGGGGGAAAACTGCAGTATATGTGAGAACAAGTAGTTTGAAGCCTGTTGTGGCTCCAGAGGATGTAATGCATGTAATCGGAAAAATTGCCTCCAGTGATGTCACTCAGTGGCTTAATTGCATTTTGGGAATTGTAGGCACCAGATTCTGAAAAGGAAGAAGAATGTGTAATAAAAAAGTGACATTTCTGGCTCCGCTGTATCGATTTTTAATTCATTTATTTTGACCGTCCATAAAGAGTCCGACAGTGTTATAGGAGTGCAATGCTGGACCAGGTGACTGCTTTTTAAAACCTGGTGCCCACATTACCAAAAGTGCGATTTAGCCGCTCAGTGACATCACCGGAGGTAACTGATCAGATTACATACAGCTTCCTTTTCAAGCCACAGAAGGAAATAATAATACAGTTTTTTCTCATATTCTGTACACTCCAAGACCTTTAAACAAACACTGACGTGTGAAATTGATGGTTACCCTTTAATTCACTGGCCCAAAAAAAGCAAACAACTGCCTAGAGAGTGGGATGTCAGCCAACAGAGATCCAAAGTAGCTCCACAGTGCAGTCTCATGTGCCTAGTTTGATTGCCTTATGTGCCCATACACTGCTACATGATTTATGCTATGCAATTTATAATATAAAGAAAGAAAGTATTATATAACATTTCTGAAGGTTCATCTAAAGCAGTGTTGGAAATGAACTAAATAGTTCATGTCCAGTGGCTCATAGGGAACCACTCTAAATGCAGATGGTGTCATTATTCAATAGCCATTACATTGTGCAGTCAACATTTTCTTCATAATGATACATTCAAGTGAAAAAAAAAGAATGTGCCCATTGCCAGTTTAAGAAGGAACAATTATTTGTACTTTACGCATGTTTTTTCCATCTTAATAATTACTTAATAATTATCTTCTACTACATTCAAGTGGTTAGATTTTACTTTTTAATCCACTACATTTATTTGACAGATACATAAAGTACAATTTCTAATTTTAGATAAGAAAAACAAAACAAAAAAATTTGGTTTGTAAGCTGAAACTCATTCTGCCATGATTCAGATGTACAACTCAGTTGTAGCAGTTCCACCAAGACAAATATCTGGTGATTTGAATAACTGTTTGAGGCCCACAATCAAATTAGCCTATATTTTTTTTTTTTTTTTAAAAAAGCAAACAATAGAGAAAACCCCCAAAATTGAAAATGAATGTTTTTACTGCTACTTTTCTACTTTTATCCCCCATTAATCATCTCATCGTGACTCTTTAGATTAACCAGATAACCCTTGTAGACGGGCTGTAACCCCGGGGTTGAAAATCATTTGGAACATTGCCGTATTAGAGGGAGATTAAACTAGTTCCGTTTCGGAAATGCTACTCACACATTGATCAGAATGAAATCATGCCATATAAAATGATTTGCAAATCACAGGGACATTTTGGTACAGAGAATGTGATTTACATTGCTGATAATACCTCTTTGCTTTTACATAAGTAGGATTGAGAATGCATGATTGAGCTGTACTAGAGGCATTTTATATTGTTGCCTTGGTGCCTTCTACCACTGATCCAAAGTAACAAAACATCAAGAAGGATTGGAGTGCTTTTGACAATGGCAGTGCAGTAGGACACTATTTGTATTCAGTTTAGCAGGCTTATATTCATGACATGGAACTTGACTGTGAACTGATACATCCGCCCCCGCCCCGACCATCAGCAGCAGGATAAATGTGGCCTCGTTTGTCAAACGTATCGCCAGGCACACTCATACCACAGAACCACAAGTCACATTCAATGTGATATACGGGAGTTCAGTGTGGATGTCTGAATGGTGAAGAATTATATTTTATCTCTATGAATAAGTCACTGATCTCGTTCTGTATTGTCATCAATTCCCTGAACTCCCAGACACTGGACTGAGAGTTGTCTTGCATCATCTCAAAGCACCAACACCACACGAAGCCAAAACTAAAGACTTTTTTTGTACATTCAGAGTGGACCCAAGTGGAAAATGTTGTTCTTTCATCCTGAGAACCACTGCCCATTAAAGAGTGATGAAACAGAGAGCAATTGCTCATCTCCACTAAATTTCAGAAAGCCAAAAAATATAGGAGGAGGGTTTCGATGTAAGCCAGAGGCGTTTATGTTATGTTTCAGCGATGTGCTCTGAAACACAGCGTCGTCTTTGCCAGGGGGAGCCGTGCCTTTTGCCAACATACATTCGGTCTTAACGTGAGACCTGTTGAGCGGATTCTGCAGGGCAACAGCATCCTGTGATTAAAGTACCATGTACATTTCAGCCGAGCCAAAACTCACCAGGCTACACAACCGACATGCTGCTTCTATAGACCGTTCCAACCTGATTTGGCGGACGTCACTAAAACAGCTATTCTGAAAAATGTCCTCTCATTGAGCACAGCCAGGGCTGATTTACTGGCACCTCCTGTAGGAAGCCGTCAATTCACCAGGGAGGAGTGCACAGGGGAGATGTGGTGACACTGTGTGCCACCAGAGGGCAACAAAGGCCTGCATTCTTTATCACGTTGAGCTACCAGCGACATATTCCCTTAACTTAGATTAATTTAGACGTAAGGTGTTTACTACTGTTACAGCTCCCACTGCTGCCATTAATCACAATATCAATAGTAGTAGTGTAGTGTAGTAAGTAATTAGTGAGATATTTTTGAAAATAATATCAAATATACATACCATTAATGTATAATAAATGCATAATAAATTAATGATGGGCATATAAACATATGATAATGACAAACACAGATCCATCATGCCCTTCCAGTTCTTTTTAACAATACTGTACTGACATCTAGTGGACAGTTATTACCTTGAGACTGACTCATATAATACTCTTATTAACAACGGTGGCTATAAATATAAAGAGCCATAACTGCTTGATTCAGGAGTCACAAATAGCCCAAGAATTTAAATGAATAGACCACCATGTTGACGAGCAGTACACATATTTCACCCTTCTCTTGTGGTAAATATAAAATTAGCAAAGTTTCTAATGTTATATTTCTGTTTAGATAAAAGATTACAACCTGGTTTATTCTGACATTCTGTTATTTTACCTGTAAAAACAAACAACAACTCAGATTTATACAGATATGTAAAAGTAGAGTCATAGTAGAGTCAGTAAAAGTAAAAGTTCCTCCAAATGTGGTGGAGAAGAAGTATGCTGATAAGAAGTATATATATAGTACAAGTACATTAAAATTGTAAATGTAGGTTACGTTTCCATCACTGAATTTATATCACTGTCAGCTATGTATTTGATTATTTTCCAGTATTAGACGTTTGCCTTTCAAGTCTTTCCCCCTGCATTGCGTAACTTAACAGCACTTGTGACTGATGGACCAGCGTTGAAGGCAGTGGCTCTGTGACCTTATTGTACCTTGATGTTGATCTGAAAAGTCAGACCGTTATTATATCTGACATGTACTGGAGGTGGTAAATTGCCTGTGTTGTCAGTGTCATCAGATGCGAGTGTGATGTGAAACACGATCGGGTGTTTGACCTGTGCCTCAATTCATGTCCGTATCTACTGTAAGTTCTACTAAACTCATCTACCTTTCCTGTCAAATGCAAATATATCTCACAACCTGTCATGATCACACACCACTCGCCACACTCGAATGTGTTGTTTGTGACTTTATGGTATACAGAATGCACAGTTTCACAAAAGAGTCAGAGAAAAAGCAGTACTGAACAGGAAAACACAGGAATCACAAACTTCTTAATTTCTCATGTCCACTTTATGATCAACACATTCGATAACCACCGACTAACACGATGCAGCACCGCTCCACTGTGTTCCAGCGTGAACGACAAGAGGGATGGCATCGTCAAACAACATGCAGACATGATCACAGACGCAACCTCAAGAGCAACATAAATAAACATGTTTCCACATCGTGCTGCATGATCTGATGGCGAGCCTTCATGTTGTTTCCCACAATCCGTTTCCCTTTGCCCAAGTGCAGATTAATTCAGATCTAAATCATCCAGAAGCTCTACATCACGTGATCTTTAGCCCAGTAAAAAAAAAAAAAAAACATTATTGCACATTAGCTAAATGAAGAAATCTTTATAAGGCTGGCTTCCATTTTTTATTTCATTTTTTTCATCTTATATAAAGGTTGTGTAGTAAAATACTGACTAACATCTTTCAATCGTAGCTGAACAATCACTAAAGTTACGTTTGTGTCAGTGATTTATTTTTCTGTGAGGGGAGAGACATCATGACAATATGGTCAAACCAGCTCTTCCATAACATATTGTAACTACAGGACACACTTCAGAAACACAAATCCTCTTTTTTCATCCCTGAACCCAGATGACAAATGGTTTGATCTCACCCTTGCACTCCTCGTTTACCTTTATAATGCAGCTATTCAATAGAGGTGAGCTATGATGTTTAGCTTACAGCTGCTCTGAGCGGCACATTTACGGTCTGCTGTTTTCAGTCGGCGGCTCTGTCCCCTCCCATTCAGCTTGCTCAGAAGGAACTACTTCCATCAGCAGCTGGAGATGCATCGTGATGGGTCCTACACGGAGGTCAGAGGTCAATCAACGCCAATCAAGTTGGTTAACTGTGAGGTCAGCACTGACACTGTATTTCAATAATTTCTTTCCTACCTTTTGAGCAACATAGCCGTGTTGAGCACATTTTTTTAAAATGGCATTGTACTGAAGAATAGTTCAATAAATAAAATAAGAATGAACTTACTCATGAGTCTGCGTGCCCACTCGGCCTTCCGGTAGATAAAAGGATAGTAGAGGAGCAGTCCACTGAAGATGAAGATGGTGCAGTAGAGGTGCTCCATCCGTGGCTCTTCAATAATGGGAGCCAGGACTAAGTAGCAGGACACTACGAGCATCAGACCTGGTATGACAATCGGTACCTTCACGTACCGAATCACACAATTACACAAAGTCCACTGTTTACCTTTTGCATTGTGATCACAACTCCAAGAGAATTCCCTTAAAAACTATACAACATTATTGTCAGATAGTGGTAGGGTTTTATACAGAACAGAGTGGAGTTTCACATGGACACTTTCATACTTTCTGCCACAAACAAACAAATGATCATTTTAAGAGTCAAACGTGGCCATTTACAGCCAACAGACTAAAAATAAAACCAAAATATGAACTGCATTGGGGTAAAACAAAAAACAAGAATACAGTGTGTTCACAAAAGCTCGGTTAAAGGTCCAAACATCCTCTGCTACCTAATCCGTTAATGCAACTTTGAATTCCTCCTGAGGGAGCCATTTTTGTGTTTTTTTTAATAATGAACTACAAGGGGTCGCATTTAAGTTAAGTGGGATGCAATCACTGCGCGTCATTCAGGACAAAGGACACACCGGTGTATGTGGTGACAGGGACGCCAACAAGGCATCAGACTGCTTAATCACAACTGAGAAATACTCAGTCAGCAGGCCTCACCTTTATTGGTCTATGCATCTCCTTCCGGGTGAAGCGCATGACTATGAGAGCAAGTGCCGCCATACCGTAAAATGCCCACTGGGCAAAGCTGAAGTAGTTAATGAGGGTGTTGATGTCTGCTGGGATTATGTAGAAAATACCCAAAAAACCCTAAAACAAGGAGAAAACAAACTAGTTAGCTAAACAAACATCTTGTGAACATGGTGGATAGATTCTTAACTGTGAGATTATAATATTGAGGAGATATATTTATTTTAGGTCCACGTACTGTACTTCTTAGCAGTTTGGAATTACCGAACTTACTCAACATGCATTGCACGATCACCCAAAGTCCAAATTTAAATTCACTTAGCATGCAGGACTTACGTTGAATATGAGAGCAGGGGATGGAGTGCAGCGCCTCAGACTAACATAGGACAAGATTTTCACCATGTGACCCTCTCTACCAGCCACATACGCCAGTCTGTGAGAAGAGAAAGACAGGGTTTTATGTTGAGTTTTCTGAGTTCTTTTTCGTTCCCGACTCTTTCTTCTTGCCTGTCAAACTCCCTCTGCACCGGCATTCTCACTTTCACTTTCAAATGTCTTGTTTATTTGCGACTTCGCTCGCAAGCACGCAAATATGCACACCAAGCAGTTTTTGCACACACGTTCGGTTGGAAAACTGTCTTCTTCAGCTTCTGTGTTTCATATATGATGTGACAGTTGTCTTCCTTTACCTGCCGGCAGTGAAGCAGCTTCCGTTGGCAGAGCCGAATGTGGAAAAGACAACAAAGAGAGGAACGATCCATGACATAGGATAGAGGACTCTGTCTCCAAAGGTCTGAGGAGGCACAAACAAAGCCTTCAGAAAAGACGAAGGAGCGGAGTAAAATACTAAGACGTTACTGACGTTTAATCTAAAATTCTCTGAGGTAAACAAAAATTTTGCACATCCTGCAGCAACTGTCTACTCTTCTTACCACAGCGACGGCTGGAGACAGCAGCAGTTCAGTGGGGGTCATAACAGTGAAGTAGGCGATGTTGACCATCACATAGCACACAGTCACCAAAGGGATCCCAATCATAATCGCCAGTGGCAGGTTCCTGAGATCAATTGACAGGAAAACACATTTTATATCATACACACTTTAACAGAAAACATAAGTGTATAGAACTAATTTGCCACAACAAAGACATTCTGAGGAAAATGTAAAGCAGATTGACTTACCTTTTGTGTAAAAATGATTAATGAAATGTTATTGATTAACATAATGGGCAAGTTGCCAAAATGTTCACTAAGTTTTCTTTGTTTTGTCTACCATAGTGGCATCCAAGAGGGCAGCCGTCATCAGTGGGTCTTGATGACGGCTGGTATCCACGAGTGAGAACAACTTGATGCAGACACTAGATCTGATTAGCTTAAATTCAATGCAGAGCTATCAAGTTTGGTATTGGATGAGGCTTGATTGAATTAAAGGTGAATGTTTGACCTTGGTGGAGGTACACACTCTACAGAGTGCCATATAAATCATCTGTTAGAAGACTTAGGAGGCTTAGCGCTCTCGTTTGCTGAATGTACCTCTATGAACTTGGTTTGGTTTGTCTTACCTGTATGGGTCTTTCAGCTCTTCCGTGATGAAATTCAGTTGATTCCTAAGAGATAAAGAAAAAATGTAATGAGATCTGTGTCCTCGATCAAGTATGGTTGCCAGAATCGGCTCCACCTCAACATTAACTGTAATGATATAGCAATAATGATTGGATTACACTGCATATGATACAGTAGCTTTACATTAGTAGGGACCCTTCAGCACAGTGTTCCTTATGTTATATTAGGTCAGTTCAGCAGGAAAGGCTGGGTGACAAAGAAAACGCCAATGCAATGCCTTAGAAAAGAGTGTGGTCGACCATAACCATCCCATTAAGGGTAAAGTAAAGTGAACTAATAGTAAAAGAACTGTTACCATCCATCATACGCCCAGAGGCCATTATAAAACGCAAGTCCGACTGCTCCAACAGACGGCGATGGGCCTTCAAATGCATTTGATAGAGTCTCAGTTTTTCCTGGACACAAATACACAGCAATATATATCCTTATTACCAAATGATTCATCAAAGAACAACCAATTTCAATGTAAGGTATTAAAGAGCACTGATAGTGCCAGCAGGCCCACCTTGTGCCAACATGAAGATGCCAGCTCCCACTATGACAAAAATGATGAGAAGTTTGGCTGCAGTGAAGAAGTTCTGCACGTAGCTCGCCAGCTTGACACTCAAGCAATTGACTATAATGATCAAAACTGAGAGGAGACAAGAAATGTGGTGATTTACAGAACAACGTTAGAATGTTGGACATTTCAAATGAATTCCACTCCTAAGAGAAGAGTGATCATTTACGTACTGTACTTTTATGACTTTTATTTTGAACTAGTTTACAAATGTAGCCTACAGTATTAGTTATCATAACCCAGAGTCCTCAAACAAGCTATGACTTACAGTATATATGATCACAAGATAAGCACTCAAATATGCACAGTGCAAGTTCATAAAACAGTTGGTTTTTCGCAGATAAGCTCATTTAAACCTGCATTCATTTATATGCCACTAGGGGGCAGTAGAAACACATTAACACTGGAAATGTAGAAAAATGTGCATTTATTTGGAGCTGTGTTCACGGCCACCTGATGAGCAATAGCTCCTGAGAATAATGGCTCTTTTAGCTGTTAAAGGCTCCACTATCTTCCCCAACAAGTTACTCACTTTATCCATCTGCTGCTTGTTAGCTACCAAACAAGTAGTGTGTAGTGGACTTGGCAGAGCCTTTTGCTGAAAACAATTTCCTGCAGCTGCATCCTGTTAATTCAGAACCATTCTCCATATGAGCTTTAAATGGTTAACTGGTTTTACACTTGTTTACTTAAGTTGTTGAACAGTTAATTCAAAGGATATTTCAGTGATGATTAACAGAAGCTGCTTGAGTTCCTGTTTGAACACACAAATGAAAAGGAAAGAACAACGTGGCCAGTCCATTTTTACGACTGTAATGTAGGACTTGATCAATACCTAACAATGGCAACTAGGCTGCAATAGAAACTATGTATAATTTACTGTTTTTAACCATTAACTGACAAGGACTCATGTAAAACTTACATATAGCTGCTGCTGACAGACACTTGGTAACAACAAGGGGCGGAGTGCAGCCGGGGTAGAAAGGAGCGGAGGCATATTCTGCAAAGCTCAGTGTGATGATGGCGAAGGAGGAAGGCTTCAGTACCATGACAGTGGTCCAGGAGTAAAGATAGGCCACGACAGAGCCAAAGGCCTCCATGAAATAGGGATATTCCCCTCCCGACTTGGTGATCATGGTGCCAAGCTCAACATAGCAAAGTGCTCCTGTGTAGCCACACACAAAAACACATACACGAAGAGCAGAGGAGAGATTTCAAAAAGACTCACTTTAAAATTCCTTCTGGGAGAAAGTTCAAGGAAAGTTCAGCGCCAGGAAAATTATCCTCTTAAAAGCTGCATAGCATATTTAATTCTAAGATGTTGTGTAAAATATCAATAATACCGTATTTTCAGCCGGATGTAATTTTCTGCCAATTCTACTCAGCAGTGTTCCCGGTGTTTTAGACAAAACCTTGCTTTCGTGCCAGCTGGTGTGCCAGCTGGAATCAAGTCACACTAAAACCCAACATATCTACGATGTATGACTTCTGATGAAGAAATGCCTCCACAAGATGAAAGAGCACAATTCAGCGAGTAGGTATTTCAACTTGGTTTTTTTTTACAAAATGATTGACAGGGCTTATGATGTTGTGATCAAACAGGGCAGGTCCGACTGATTTCCGCTGATGAGACTGCAATGACACTACGAACATGTCAATAAAAAGACGTTAACCTACTACCTGAAGCGTGTTCTTTCATTTTCTGCAGGTATTTCATTATCAGAAGTCATACAGCGTAGATATGTTGGGTTTTAGTGTGTATCTCCGTGCCTCCCCCATTGGCTTTAATACAGCTGGCACCAAAACAAAACACTGTGACATAATGACCCTTTCTTCTTTTTAAAAGTTCCATGTGTTCTTGTGCTCATGCCCTTTCTGACACGCACCCGCTACAAGATGTTCAACACTTAACTAGTGTTTTTATGGAGCACATGTAACGCTACAAGGAAATGCAGACTGTGTCCCTGCATCTCTTAAAGTGTTCTCGATGGAACCCCCTTGGTGGGTTCCTCTAAGCATCCTTAGAAGGGGGAAAGGTTTTGGATAGAAACCCCAGAGAGGGTTTTCATCCTGTGTCTCCTGCATTCCTGTGTCTTTTCCCCAGTCCTTGTGTGTTCCCCATGTTTTGCATTTGTTCCCTTTGAATTTAAGGTTTGTTCTCCGATTTTGTTGTACTCTTTAGTTGTCCGAATTCTCTTTGTCGCCAGCTTTTTTCCCCAAGTTTTTTTTTTCCATCACATTTCAGATTGTTGGACTTCACTTTTCATCTTTGATGAAACCTGCCTCAGTGATTTCATTTGTTTTTGTAAACCCGACGGTACCTGTACAGTGCATCTGCTTTGCATTATCCAGTCAAGTGGATAAATCTGACGCTGCCATGGCAGGTAATAGATCTGTCAGTTTTACACAAAGTTTCTGCAGTTAATGTGTTCACTATTTGGGTTTGTGTACAGTTTATCAGTTGTTCTGTGCTGGTAATGTGATGTTTTGAATATGATATAAAATATTCATAAAATGTGGCACTTAGTCAGGGGTCATCACTTTATTTAATGATAGAAAACAGGTCCCTTGAGGAAAAAAGTTAAAACCATTGGGTCAAAGATTTACCCATTTGCTTATAGACAATAGGACTGACACAGTCGCTTAATATGCACTATCGCTGGTGTTATTGTGATATTACTGTATAAATGAGTCAGGTACAATTAACTCAGTATTGCTTTTATAAGGTGAAACACTGTGTTATTTGCATGTCCTTGTTCTCACCAATAGTGGACAACACGCCACAGGTAGCCCAGATGCTGAGGCAGGGTCCCACAGCTCCAGAGTACAGCAGAACGGCCTTCGGAGAAATGAAAATGCCCGAACCAATCATAGTTCCCACAATCAGACAGACGCCACTAAACAGACCAACCTGAAAACACATGACAAGAAAAGGTAGGTGTTATCTCAATGAATCACATTATTTTTTGTTGAAGTCTATATACTGTGGAATTTATCACGAAGAAATCACAGGTGGTGTTCTTCAAGGGTCTTTATTTGGACCTCTTCTATTCAACATCTACATACTCCCATGGCTCAGATTACAGAAAATTATAATATGCCTAACCACATATACGCAGATGACACCCAACTCTGCATAACAACACATGACTACAACTCATTACATTTACTGAAAGTGAAACAATTTTGTACAGCTCAACAACAAAAAAAACTTAAATAATAGTTTCCTTTCCAAACAAGAAGGACTGGAAGTCAGTGCTCACCTTTATTCCATGGCACAAAAATCTGCAAATCAAGCCACAATTAAAGGACTTGGATCACAGACCAGCCTCATAAAGACAATCAAAAAAATCTGCCTTCTGCCAACCTAAAAAATTTAGAAGGCATTAATGGATTTCTGTTTAAGCACCAAATAAAAGTGGCTGAAATAGATCTCTGATCTATTTGTACATTACAAATTATCAAGACCCCTCCATTTATCTGGCTCAGGTTTACTTAGGATCAAGACTAAACAATGTGAAGCAGCTTTTTTTGTGTGTCTTACTCTCCACCTGTTGAACACGCTTCCTGAATACCTGAGGTCCACCAACAATTTTAGCTTAAAAGGACTTAAAAAGTATCTTGCAGGTTTCATTTCTTATTACACTTATAGTCAGCCTTTTCTAGAATCAGCCATTTCAAAAGTTATTGTAGGATTTTATGGTTAACAGGACAGAGTTAACATTTTGAGCATAGCTTCTAAAAACCCTTTTTTTCCCAACATAACATTAAATCATATCTCGTAAGGGAATCTGTGTCCTTTACTGTGCCTCAACTAAATATATGGTAGTAGGTGGTAGTCAGTTTGAGCAACTGCAATTTGCAGATTGCACAGACTCCGTCTGTCAGTCCAACATTTCCTATCAGGATAGGCTACCATTCGCCACTTGCCTACTTTTGGTTCTCAGGAAAAAGTCTCAAGAACAACTGAATTTCTTTAGCATCCTACTGACTTTATATGTAGCACTACCCAGAGGACCAAGTGGAAAGGCTATAAATGTCTGTCTCATCTGAGCACATGAAAACTTAACGACCACTGTCATGTGATTCTCTCCCACCTGAAACTGGAATGGATCCAAATTCATTAGTGTCACAGACATCTTTTGATTCCATTCAAAATACACATGTATACGTCACCTTTTGCAGTACATTGAGGGAAAATTAGGTAGCTCAATTTTTTGGGTGGGGGGGAGAAATGTCATAATAATCCTAATATATCCAGATAAACCCTTTCAGTCCCCCTAAATTCACTTTAGGGCTTAGGGAGCTTAGGGGGGCTGGACAGCAATACTGAGTGCATCACTGTGAAGTTAACAGGAGGAGACAGTTGTCGCGGTACTGCCTGGTACTCACTTCCAGCCCCCATTACTTTAAAAAGGCACGGACGGTGGGATCCTATGGTGCGAACATCTAATGAGGCTTTTTCTCAGGAACAGACACTCACCTCTTTTTGAAGCACCGTTGCCTTCTCAGGTCCCTTGTCTTTAGTCCGGCCATTCACGCTGCGGCCGGTGGAGCCGTTGTAAGACTCCTTCCTCTTCCTGATGCTTCCTTCATCCATGTCAGTCTGCTGGTGCGCCAACAAAAATATATATACACACATTTTACACCAGTTAATCTTTGTTGTGTTTGTCCAAGGTCATCAGGGCTTTACAGGGAGTCTGTGTGTTGATATTGGCAGTAAAGATTTCTATCATCCAGCAAAAGAACGAGGCAAAACAACTCAGTAAAAAACACGCCCCAAACCAAAAGTGTTTATGTTGTTAATCCTATAATCTGATTGTATTACTAGAAAAGACCATGATCTGGATCTATTGCATGAATTTTGACTTTGCACAGTGTTTCTTTGGATGATCACACTGTGGGACAGTGGTTCTGAGCCACACATCAGGCCACATCAAGTCATCTTTTATACACTTACTGTCAGGGGAATCAGCTCAAAAAATGGTTGGCTGGTTTTAACTTTGCTGTGAGAGGACCACTGTAAATTCTGAGAAGTCATGCACCTTGTGTAAAACATTGTTCGTGTGGAGACTTTAAGACAAACCATGGCAGATTTCTGTTCTTTCTTAGTACTAAACATTGACATAGTTACTTATTAAATTATTGACTTAGACGTACGCATAATACACACGTCCACATGATAATGTTTAACTTTAAAGTGTGAAAACACATGCAACAAGCAACAAACGTAAAAAAAAAAAAAAAAAAAAACTAATTCTGTCCTGTTCACTAAATACCTTTAAGGTCAGAATCTGATCGTCACTTTGCTAACATCAAACTTGTTTCATGACAATAAAAAAATATATATATTTCAACAGATTTTTCACTTACATGAGTCAGACAAGAAACACCTCAATGATGCTCCATGAACCTTTAGTGTTGCTACTTTTGACCACAGCTGCAGTGATGTGGACCCCCAAATAATAGTGAGCCACGTTAAATGAAGCAGAGCAAGAATGTCAGATGCAAATGAAAACCTGGGGCTCCCTGCCACCGAGCCCACTCCTCCACTGGGAGGTTCCCACGTCTGATTGGACATCCCAGCCCTTGTAGAAAAGGAGGTGGGTGAAGACAGAAAAGCGGAGTGTTCCTGAGATAGTTTAGTTTCTGGGTAAGAACTCAAAGGTCCCATGTACAACTAACTAGCTACGAAAAGCAGAGGGCTTTTTAATCTGTGTTTTGAACTATACCACAAATTCTACAATATTTTAGATAATTTTCTATGATATAATTAGAATCTGTATAGTCTAAACACTGATCTATCACAATCATTACATCTGTTGCTCAGGTAACAGTTCGGAAAAATCCCACGAAGATGCTAGAAGAGCTCACAAGATCAGATGTGGCTGATCTAGCAGGAGACACTGTATCATTTTCTTTACAGTCTCTAGTTTTTACACTGTTGACACTTTCAGGGCAGTGTCAGTTTTCTTTAGAAACCCCCGAGAGACTTCCCCCTGTCTGAGTTTACCTGTGACTGCCCTAACAATGCCTCTTTGATAAGGATACATGACACCCCCGCATGTGTATGTGTGTTACATTCCCTCTCCACTCTGCCCCTCCTCCTCCTGCAAAGTCTCTCTCTGTCCGAGGACTTACATTTTGCACTGTAATGTTTCTACTCTGAGTCGTCCTGTGCATCGGTGCGTCATCGCGTTTCGTCAGTCGTATTGAAATGTCAAGCTTCTGCTTTGCTGACCGAAGCCTCCCCTTGCATGTGCATAAGTGGGGATAAGCTCCGGCAGAGTTATATTTACAGATTATTATAGCCCTCAAAATTTGAAATATGAGAAGACGCCAAAATGCTAAGATCCGTGCATTAGGTCGTATAGCACATGTATGTGAGGCATGCTTCATGTTGAATTTCTTAATCTTAAAATCAAAAGTAGGAAAAACTTACATAATGTAATGTGCAACTCTTTTTTTCATTCAATCAATGTTTCAATTTGTGTTTATGCACTTAATCTCAAAGATGACATCCTCAACAAAATGATACACGACGTTAATGAATGTGCAAGTTTTACTGTCCTGTCCACAACTGATTTGTAACACTGACTTCCTCCTGCGTCCGGTGGCTGAAATACTGAGGACTTTTTTTTTTTTGTTATGAAAAGAATTGGAATAGTTGTTACAGACAGACAGCCTGCCTGCTCATGGTAATCTGCTAACACAAGAACACATTGGTGTATGAACTCAGTCACCCCGAGAGCAAGAACTTCTGACTAATAGCACGGCACAAGTTTCACACACATTCACTGGGGCTTAGGATCATGCATTTACAGCAACACTCTCGGTGAGCCTGTGTGCTTTCAGTGCCGCATATCCACCAAGTGAAGATGAAAATATCCCCTAAAAACTTGATGGAGATCTCTGAGAAGGCAAGACTCAGTAACAGACTGCACGACAACAGCAACAACAACAAGACGAAAATACCACAGCAACCCTTGTTGTTAAAAAGATGGAATATTCTATATATAAAAAAAGGAGAGATGAACATAATAAAATCAAATAGATACGGGTGGTTATTCAAGAGTTTGACAGAACTCAGGGTAGTGATGTGCAAGTAAGCAATATCCAATAAGCAGAGAACTGTACATGCTGACAGAGGGATTATAAATGCTCAATATTTGAATCAGTTATACAAACAGGATGTGGAGTGGATTACTCTATAAATGAATGACAACATTCAAATGATTTAAAAAAAACATTATGTTATAATACCTTTTAACCGCACAGGAAATGGGTTTACTTACGGTCTGTTCCACCATGTTAGGCTTCACTTCATTGTGTGGTGGAAGTTATTTCATACACAGATACAGTCACAGTTTGCTGAGTGAAAGCGAGAGCTAGGGAGGAATATTAGACGGCACCGTGCACAAAGATTCATGAGAACGGTATGTTCATCTATTGGCCCACACACAGAGCAAAGCAAGTTTCTCACTACCTAGTGCAAGTGAAACATAATCAAGGTCACCAGCTCAATTCAGGTCAGATCAACACTCACACTTTTTTTTTTACTACACATTGTAAAAATGCCTTACATGCCTTATGCGTTACTTCAAAATATAGATATATAATATATAATATGGACCATAAAAGAAAACTGAACACAGTTTTAAGGTCCAAAGAAATTAGCAGTTTTAATGATATATATAAAAAAAATAATATAAACTGGAATTGTACTGTTTTATCTATAAGTCCCATCCATGTTGTACAAATACAATGCTGATTTAATTTATTATTATTGTTGTTGTTGTTGTTGTTGTTGTTATGTTATACTGTGATATATTTCCGAGACTGTTATTGGTCTATGTGAATTTCATTCTATTACAGATCAGAAAACAGAGAATAATTGTTATAAGTGGGGATTGTTTAGAAACAGGAGTTATTTTGCACTTTTACAAGTAAAAGTCGATCGACTGATTAATTAATCATTAATCGTTTTATTTGAAGAATGATAATGTTCAGCCAAAGGACACTATGTTGTAATACCTTAGGCTTCACTCCATTGTGTGGTGGAGGTTATTGTGTTTCCCTGGAGAGAAGTGAACAAACAATAGGTTTGATTTTGCATCATCTATTAGACTGATTAAACATTACAACACGATTGACAGTTTATAAGTGGAGATTATTTATAAAAAAAAGAGTTGTTTTTGCATTTTTAAAAGTAAAAATCGATAGACTGAATAATCAATCATTAATCATTAATCGATTATTTTATTTTTTTTAGGAAACATAATAAAACACACTTGTGGCCTGTGGGTCATTCAGCCTGTAGGTGGCGGTAGCAGCTCGTGTCAGCTGTGCTCGTGCCCTTCCTGAACACACGTCACTTCCACCAAAAACAAATGTCGCGAGGCAGCCCGGTAGAGCAACCTGTGAGTGTAACTTAAAGAAACACTGAGTGAAAATTCATTTAAAAAAAAGCAGACAAACACCACGTCTGCGTGTAGCTGTAGGATGAACACCACGCTGAAGCACTGGAAGGAGGCGGCCACGCTCATCTTAGCCGCCGGCCACAGGCTCGGCGCGGACAGCCTGTCGTCAAGGACACCGCTGTCCGCCGCTCCAGGTGCACCGCTGGCCAGCAGCCATGGGCGCTCACACCTGCCGCAAAGCTCCTGCTTCGATTACGACGTGTTACTGCTCAAACGAAGCAGTAAAAGTGGCTTCATGCCCAACGCGTACGTGTTCCCTGGCGGCATGGTGGACGCCTCGGACTTCTCCAGTGAGTGGCTGGACATCTTCAAGTCTTTCACCAACTCTCCCAGCTTCGGGTTGAAAGGTGTGAAGCAGCCGGTGGAGAGCAGACCTCCCATCTTCGCCACAGACCGGCTGAAGCTGGGCTCTCCTATCCCGGGGGAGGTCGCCTTCCGGATCTGCGCGCTGAGGGAGACGTTCGAGGAGTCTGGAGTGCTGCTGGTGGTGTCCAAGCAGGTGGAGGAAGGCTTGTTGGAAAGCATCAAAGACGATAAAGTGCCACACAGCACAGTAAACGATCTGTGCAGCAGTGAAATCACCAGGTGGAGGACTCTGGTGAACCAGAGCCCCTCCAACTTCATCAGGATGTGCAGAGAGCTGGAGGTGTTGCCCAACATCTGGGCTTTACACGAGTGGGGCAACTGGCTGACTCCCAAAGGTCGATACGGTGTGACGAGGTTTGACACAGCCTTCTTCATCTGCTGCCTGCAGGAGATCCCTCACACCCTGCAGGACGAGAGGGAGATAGTGCGCTTTCAGGTGATCAATCAATCAATCGATGTGTTCCTACAGCACACTCAGAAACTCTCAATAAAGTAAATGGACAAGTAAGTGTGCAGTAAGAAAACAGATGAGATCACTAGAGCAGAAAAAAACTCATTCATTAATCAGTCAGTAGAAGTATAATAAACCACTCTGGTGATTGAATGATTGATTGATTGATTGATTAATCAGTCACTTTTTTCCTTTTAAAGGTGCAAAACAATTCCTGTTTCTAAATATTCTCCACTTATAACCTGTCAAGCATGATAACAGATCTGCTTTCTGTTATGTAATAGCATGATATCTTCCAACGGTCTCAGAAATATATCCCAGTATTAATTATTTATTATTATTACCATAAATATCAGTCAACAAAAATACGAAACCACAACAATCTGTTTGAGTCTGTTTTACATAAGGAATAACAACAGAGGGGTTTTTTTTGGGTTGAGCAGAGGTTTTCTTATATTTCACAAAAGCCAGACTGATACAACAATCAGTATTGTTTTATTTTGGATACATCTATCAGCTTATAAGTAAAAAAGACATTTAAATTTAGAGACAGTGTTTCCACGATATCGTTTGTTTACCAGAGAGCAATGACAGTGTTTCATCTTTAAAACTTCAGCATCCATCGATCACACGCTTTGGAAACATTCAAAGGGATCAGATAGAAATTGTTTGTTTTACATGTTTGTTTTAGCCTACAAGAGTTCTACTAACTATATTATATCACTATCACATTTTGAACTCCCAAATATCTTGTATCGAATGTGATATCCATTTTAACAGCCATGTGAAAATGTCTCCTTCGATTTATTTCTATTATCAAACATCTTACAGAAAAAACTGTGAATTGATTAATGGATCAAATCCATAATGGATGTTATTGTTAGTTATACTAACAGTAACAGTCATACTAATTATTAAAGGGACTCAAAGGTCGTTGAAAAAGTTTTAAAAAGGGACATAAGTAAGTGAGCTGACAAACAAATCTTGTTAAAGATTAACGACTGTCCAGTACAAGGAGTGCAGATTAGGTTGACACAACTAGTGTTGTGGATAATCCAAGTAAAGCACAGTTCAAACATAAATCATTCCTTGAAATTAAAACTGACAGGCGCTATCCCAAATTACTGTTTCAGTGGTCCACGCCCTCTGAGGTCCTTCAGAGCTACCAGGCACGGGAGTTGTGGATCGCCCCTCCACAGTTCTACGAGCTCAGCCGCATGTGCCGCTTCCCCCTGCTGAACGACCTCCACAACTTCTCCAGCCGGCGCGCCATGGAGGGCTGCGAGCACTGGGTGCCCGTCGTCATAAATGATCCACACTACATATCGCTGCTGCCAGGTGCTGATCATCTGTCTCGTCTATTCCACATCCAAACCTGCAGTGAAGCCGAGCAGATTGTCCATTTAGTAAAATATATAGTTAGTGAAACACGGCTGAAAGAACACCTGCTTCCATGACCGTCATGTTACCCATGTTACTCATTTTCTTGCGTATGAGGAGAAGTTTCCAAATGAAACAGTTACATGAGGGCTTATGATAAATTAACTATGTCTGTCTGCTTTTTTCTGTTGCTGTCTTTCCCAGGTGACAAACTTTACCCATTGGACACTTCAGGTGAGGCTGAGACAGATAAGAGCACAGACCCTCCGCAGGAGCATCATCAGCATTCTGGACTGCACCGCATGGTGATCCAAGATCCGTACAGTTTAAGTCTACAGGTCACCATAACGCCCAAGTACAACCATGTGCTCCCTGTCGTGGGACAAGCCTTAGAGAGCAAAGCTGACTCAAACAGTCAGCTTTGACTTGCCCCATAATGCCTCTGTTTGTGGCTGCACAATTAATCGAAATCGCAATACGACTAAGTGCAATATTCAAAATCGCAAAGAACTGCAATTGTTTTATAAAGGAAATGTGTCTCAAAACAGTGTTTTAATGAAATGTTGTAGTGCTGCAGAGATGCTCTGACCTACAAATCTTGTTCTACAGTTATAATAAAACATGTTTGTTTGGCAGAGACCGTCACTTTTTGACCATAACGTGCAGCACTGGCAGACATTTTGAATCGTCATCATAGGGGAAGCGCAGATGGTACTGATAGCATTTACAGTGGCTCTGTTCTACTTGTGTGGTGTCACACTAGAGCAACAGTCATGCCGCAAACTGAAATGTCCTCATCCAGGAAAATCAGGTTGGGCCGGCCAGTCAGTCACTCCTGCAGCTTTTCTCTCACACCATTTTGTTCAATGAAAGGGGTTTGAAGATAGAGAATAAAGCTCTCAGCACTTACAAGCGTGCTAGCAGTCAGTTAGCAAACTTGTCCCATTAGCAGGTCCTGTCAGCCGCTAACAGGACAAGAAGTTCACATAGTTTATTTTGTTTAAAAAGACATATTTGTGCCACTTAACTCTAGTCCCCTAACTGTCTGCAAACCATTTTTATCTTGTGAAACACAACGCTGGCCAGTCGTGTGGACTCATCATGGTGTGTCCAGGGCATTAGCCATGACAGTGTAACCATGAGCTAGTGTGCATAACATCAGGACGTAACTAACTGGAATTCAGCCATCATATATTTGATCATTTACACTTTTGATTTTCCCACTGTAACATGTCAAAATGTACTCAGTGGCAAAGGCATAGTGAAAAACGCCTCATCTGAACATGACTTTAATAATGCCTGTTAAGATTTATTTTACGTAATTTTTTTTTTGCTTTGAGACTTTAATGTGACAGTCACTGCCATCCAATTTAGAGATCTGTGTCTCTACCAGCATCGCTTCTTTGTTTTTTAATATAATGAACAAATGTGCAGTAAATGCCAATGGCCTTATTGTACACAGGACTTAAAGTTTTCCAGGTTTTATTTAGCGCTGCATCTGTGTTTGCAACATGTGTGAAGTGAGGAGGCCACAGAAGGAGGTCCGTCAGACTTGAAGAGGTTCAGGCACTTTGTTTTGGTGTCGGCTGCTGAGTTTCGTTTGATTAAAGGAGATTGTTTCTTAAAACATATAACTGATTAAAAATTTGACTTTAAATCTGACTTTTTATGATAGTTTATTTTGTCAATTATGAGCAGCACTATTAAGAAGTGAGTTCTATGTGGAAATAAATATCAAATTGTTTTATACGTACTGGCTGGACCTTGTCTTTGAATTTTGTTTTGCTCCGCACTATAAAGAAAATACTGCAGTAACCATTTTATTTTGACCAAATTTAGCTTGTAAGTAACCATAGTAACAGGCTGAGTACTAAATATATTAAAAGGATAGTGAGACAACACCTGCAGCTAAATGGGGTGTGTGTGTGTGTTTGTGTGTGTTTGTGTGTGTGTGTTATGATTGCACTCCAACTGAGAGTCCCTCTCAGTTGGAGTGCGTATGTCGGTGGTGCAGGCTCTGCAGGGCCTCCATCCTTACTCCTTTGGGTGACTTCCCTGCTCGCAGCGGTGTCCTTCGTGGCAAACTGATAACTCGTGAAAAATCATCCCTGTCATATGGTTCTTACCCTGTGTCTGACATTTATGGATGAATTAATTATTGAAAGGATCAATTTTATTCATTATTAATTGGCTCTTTTTACAGATGCAGTCTCAAACTGCTTCAAGTTTACTGAAAATGGAGCCTTTGGAAAACTTCTCCCGGGGGGAAAATATTCAGAAACAGGGATTTTTTGGCTTGTGTTGTTCTTATTGGCCAACGTGGCCTCACGATTGAGGTTATATCACTAGCTGTTGCTTTTGCGTACACTTCACAGCCTGCGTTTGCGTTCTGTTGGTGTGGGCGGGTATTTTTTTTGGACAGGTCAGCAGCTGGGCATGGTATTTATCATGGCCAGATTCTACAGAGTGAACACAATGGACATTTCCCTGTGTAGCATTATGCTTACTTGTAATCACTTGGATTAGTCTTGTGCTCCAGTTTAAAACACACAATGAGGATGTACCTCTATATCCTGGTTATTTACTTTGATTTTTAATCGCTCAATGTGGAGAAATGATCATTAGTAAGACCGGCATGCTGGTACCATAAAAAACAAAAGCAACACTCCATGGACGACGACCTGCTCACTCTGTAGATATTAAAAGCTTACTCTGAGGGAACAAATTATTCCCTAATGACGACATAATTATAAATATTACATTTCTGATAGGTCCCCCTAAATTCAACACACTAGACCTTTAAGACAATCAAGTAGATCCAGTGTAATGCAAACTGGTCAGCGTTCATCTTCAACTGTGAAAATCTAAATCATTTCTTAAAACAGCTTCATCTTTTAAAAACAAACAAATTACATATTTAATGAGTCTAATTTCTGGCCATCATTCCTCATCGTTTTACACTTTAGATGCTCACATCCATATATAGAGTGATCGCATCTATTGATCTTGTGTGTGTGTATTATAACGTTGCTCCTGTTTTAGCCAGGCAAGGTACCGTCAAGTCCCTCTGACCTGATCTCAGCTTGATGACAGAACAGGAGAGCCCCACTCAGTCTAGTTTCCATCTTTTTTGACACATGTCAGCTGCCAGCCTGGAGGAGGATTCTGAGCTTTGCTCCCCCCCGACACCACCACCACCACCACCACCTTCTGTCCTCACACCACACATCTCCTTCTGCTTCGTGTGCTCTGTGTGTGGGATGGCGGTGTGGCAGAAAGGGGGTGAGTCGAGATAACGCCGCTCAACCTCCTGTGCTGTTTGCGCTGGATAGTCCGTTGAGGGTTTCTATGGCAACTCACAGCCTTGGAAACCCACCATCTTCGTCCAGATGAGGCGATGATGCAGCGGTCTGTCTCTGCCAGAGCTGCGGCTCGCCTCCCTGTGAACCAGTCTTCTGTGTGGCTTATGGGGTTTTTCCGAGAGATGGAGTGAGGCAGATAAATGGCTCTGTCATGCATACATTCTAATAAATTTAAAAAAAAACACCTCCAAACAGCGAGTAGAGGGAGTGGACTTACTCACCTGTGAGGGGGTCAGTCTTTATACCTAATGAAGCACATGCTCTAAAACTTTGATGCCGGGGCTATTTTGAGGAGCAGCTTACGTAACAGACATTGCAGCAAAAAAAAAAATCCTTTTTTTACAGTCTCAAAGTTGCACCGAGGTAGACTTTGTGCGTGAACATTCCCCCATCTCTTGGAGGAAAGTGCAGCGTTTTTTTCAGGAGTCTCCACCTCGTCCACTATTTTAAACCCTCTTCCTTTTTACCTCCCCATGTTTAATTAATCGCCCTCATATTTTTGGAATCTCCGCATGACAATGTAAGTCTGTCGTGAATTCTCGAGAGGTTTCATGACTCATTGTTAGCAGAGAGCTCGGCGCCTCTGTGAGATGACAACAAGGAGAAACAAGATGTCAGAAAAGCCTGCGATGTGAATCGGGTGTGAGCGCGGCACGCCACTGATGTTTTAGTTCCTCTTTTTTTCACGCATCAAAGTCCTGCCCAAAAAAATGCGCACGGCTCAGTGGCCTCCGTGCTTTTAGGGAGTCGAGTTCTCTTTTGCGTTTTCAGCGTTTTACTTTCACGGCGTTCTATTAATGTTCCTAACCTCCAGGGGCTGAAGAAGACGCAGACAGACTGCAGTCAGAGTTAAAAACACAGTGGGAAACAGGAAAAAGGCATTCAAGTAGCCTGCTGAATGCACATTTAATGTCCCAAGTGACTGCTATCTCAACTTGAATATTTTACACTAAGATAGGAAGAAATATAATGTTGCTGCACATCCATTACTCCCGCAAGGAGTTCTTAAAAGGAGGTGACTGTAATTTAATTTGATCCTTTTAGGTCCATACAAACCAGCAGCTTGCAACGACTGGCAACCGGATGGTCTTTAAATGCCAGCGGTCTATTTGCTGCATACAATTACTGGCTAACCTCCTCGAGGAGTGGAGGGGGGTGGTCGTTCAGAGTCGATTTTGAGCTCATCTGACGTGCAACCATCGAGCTCTGAGCAGCTGCAGCACACTTTTTTTTTCATTAGGTCTCACGTCGGAGAAAATAACTCAGCATTTGTGCAAAAATGATTCTAAGAGCTGCTGACGTTTTCGATGATCGCGGACTTGGTTGCATATTCGTCCTACTGAGATCGCTCTGTCCAACTGCAGAAGCATCTTACAGTAACATCTCAGCACTGATAGTTTAAGACTTCTTTGAGGAGTATTTGTCAGCAGCACGATAAGCTCTTTTGTACTATCGTTTCAATCTCACTTCCACATTTTCACCTCGACAGATTTCCACAGAACATCTTCTCTTTCTCAGTCTGCTTTTTAATTCAGCTCCTGGTGCAGACCTTGTAAATAGTCAAGCAGCGCTGTTCTTTTTCATGAATTCCTTCACAATAAGGAGCCATAAACTGTATAAATTATGGAGAATGTACTGGGTTTTTTTTATCGAGTCCTCTATTGCTGCTGGTCCCTGAGAGCTACAGAAGCAAACACTATGTATGACCTCATTGGAACATGAAAAGTCTTATCTTATCTTATCTTATCTTATCCAGTTTACATCAAATTGAGGCTATGCTGCACCCACAGGGGGATTTGTGTCAAATAAATCATACAGTTTTGGGGAAGAAATTAAGTGTAGAAGTTTGAACATTAACAGTTATTTTGGAACAGAGTTTTAAACATGTTCCATGAGCTTTACTCTTCAATTACTGTGAAAAGAAGTCACCCAAAGGATCCTCGCGGTTGTCATCAGGTGAAGGGAAGGTGGGAGTAAAGTGACGTGAATCAAAGTGACACTTATATTTTTGGCACACTAAATTACCTGCCCACTGAAACTGCATTTCTTTTTTGTTCTTCTTTTTTTTAAGGTCAGTCTTTCTAAGCCTGTGGTCGTCCAACGCAGAGCACAATCATTTGCTTTTCTTGCATCCTATATCATGCAATCACACATGGATTTTCTCAGTTAAAAGCAGCCACACTCTTGCAAACGAGCAACTCTCCGTCAAGGTTCGTAGATAGAGATGTCATACTTTATGAAACCCTGCATGACCCAGGACAGCCGTCCAACCATGGAGTCCCTGCCACCGGTGAGGCTTTGGCTCTTACAGCTTTCAGCTCACCTACAGTATGTGCTGTTCCAGAAATACCTTCAAAGACTCTTAAAACTAAAACCATTAGGGAGTTAAAGGCATCTGTGCTAGTCTTGTTTCCATTTTCAACCCGACCACTATTTTAACACCAAGGTGCTTACGTGCAAGTCAATAATCCTCTGCTACAAAAAAAAAAAACACAATCCTCTGTGTACATCTGACGTACTGTATGTATGTCAAGCACATTACTATCTGCTCTCATCTGAAACCATTAGCTTTAACTCACAGGCCTTGCGTTGCATTCATCAATCCGTGCAACAACAACAACAACAACAACAAAAAAGCTTGGAGCTACTTCTGCAAAGCGCAAGCCCGTTCTCAAGTGTGTTGCAAAATTTTATTATAATAAATATACTTATGTATGTACATTATCTGACACAGCCGTCTGTATAAACCCCTCTATTCACACGTTGCGATGCATACATTCAACACTGTTTGCAACAAAAAAAAAAGAAAGAAAAGAAAAAACCCTGAAAAGGAACATGAACAAGCTTACAGTGAAAGGGTGCACTGATAAAAAGAAAAAGAAAAAAAAAAAAAAAAGAAACAAACAAGAAAAGACTGTGGACAGTCTCTCAGGTCCCAAGGCTCCCATGAAGCACACTGTGATTCAATGCGATGAAGTAAAGATGCAGGCCTTCTACAAGCTGTCTGTGCAGATTCTGATATTAAAAACTGTGCTAAGTGGAGTGTGGAACAGTGCAGGTTGGATCACATCCAACCTGTGTGAGGTGAAGAGCTTTTAAACTGCAACACTGGCTCTATTTCTCTCTCTCTCCCCCCCAATATAACAGGACCCTATACTTCTGTCACTATACTGCGGAGTGTACCCCCCCCCCTTGCTCGCTTTCCTGGAGCACATCTGACTGTGCTGGATTGAAATTCATAAACTGAAAGCATCAATCAGCAGAACATCAGGGGGAATACTTAAGTGTAGGCTACATTTACGCTTGAGCTTTTCCACTAATCCACTTGGATTACGTGTTGCTTGTATCATCCTGATGGCCAGACACTGTCACGTAATTTCATGACTTTTTTTTTTTTTTTTTTTTCCTTTTTTCCTTTTTTCTCCCCCACTCTTCCAAAAATACCACAACAAACCCCCCTTGGCCTCTCATTAACACTTGGCTAACGTCCATTCTCACGCACACTGGCCTATATGTACTTTTTTTTTTTTTTTTTTTTTTTTTTACTTTTGTTTTTGTTTTGTTTTTAAATCTAGTGCAACTCCCTTCAACTCCACCGAATACATTCACAAAATCCGAGAAAAATGAATAACTTTCGTGTGTCCGCAATTTTTCAGCCCCTCGTGCCCACAGTTCTCCGCCGGCTCTGAAGCCACCGGGGCGCGCTCCGGTTGGGCTGCCGCGCGGGGAGGGTGTCCATCAGGGTGGGCTGCTGCTGTTGCTGCTGGTTAGACAGTTCAGGACATGTTGATGACCAGGTATCCCAGAACCACAGCGACGGTGATGATGACTAAGAAGACGAGCACGGCGCAGATGGAGGCGAAGCCGGCGTCCCTGTTGCCGCCGCCTCCTTCCTCCTCCTTGGGCTCCTCCTCGCAGATGGAGATGACGCCGACCGAGGAGTTCCCCACGCTCATGTTGGACTTGAGCTCCGCGCCCGCCTCCTGCTTCGCCTCCACGGCCCACGGCGCCACCTGCACCTTCATCTCCATCTCCTCCATCATCTGGGTCACCTGGGAGATCTCGGACTGCAGGTCCCGCAGGTCGGCCGTGTCGATGTTGCTGTCCGCCTCGTACTTCATGTTCTGCACGCTCATGGCCCGGGCCGCCACGGTGGTGGTGCTGCCGGTCATGCCCGTCTGGATGAGGTGTCTCGTCGGCACCTTGAGGGGGAAATCCTGCCCTATCTCCAGGGACCTCTTCATGTCCACCTCCAGGAGCTCCATGCTGCTCGAGAACAGCACCCATAGGCGCTCGTACTCGGCCCGGTCCTCCTTGCTGATGCTCTTGTCTTTGAGCAGAGAGGTCAGTTTAGTCCTGTTGGCCACGGCCAGCTCCTGGGCCTTTTTGCGGGTCCTCTTCAGCTCCTCTCGCAGGTTCTGCGAGTCCGAGGTGCTTCCCAGAGCGATCACCAGGTGCCTGTAGCAGGCGGTCACTTTGTTCAAAGCGTCCAGCATTGTTTTGCACTCGTCTTTCCCCATGGCTGCTTGGCAAAACAATCGATCTCCCCGTCAAAAGAAAAAGAAAATATGAAATGATAAAACAAAAGGGAAGCCTGGAGAGAAATGGCGAGCTGTCAGTGACGGCGCCTCAGCCACTGTCCTTTAGTTTAGTTTCCACAGGAGCTCACCCCCACCTCTGCAAATCCCCTCAACGCACTAGTGAGTGCAAATTCCTCTCTATCCATGCTCCTTCCTGTCTGCAAGCAGCCACTGAGAGCGGCTTAGAAAATTAATGCGACCGTAAATGGCTTTGGGCAATACCTTTGCGCTTCCAGGCTCGGGATCAGACAGCGCCGGAGCTCCTCTCCTGCAGAGCGCGGAGGCTGACTGGATGTGAAACAATCCAACCGCTCTCTCCCCCCACCCACCCACCCCACTTTTGTTTTTTCTTTTCTTTTTTTTTTTTTTTATGTAGGCTACGAGATTAACATCCAGATTCAGCCACAGGTGTCATCCGGTCGGGGTGCAGCAGCTTCTGGAGAGAGGAGAGTGGAGAGAGGCTTTTTCCCCCCCCCCCTCCGAGCCAGAAAACAAGTCCGTCAGCGGTCAGAGATGACGCGCGGATGGGAGAGATGGAGATCTGTAAAAGGGAGTTTAAAAAAAGAGACGAACGGCGTCAAAAGCGTCCGGAACAGGGAGCCAAAGGAGCCATTGTGTTTTTGTTCGGCTTTTGTTTATCTGTACGTGGGGATGGATGGGTGGGTGGGTGGGGGAGCTGTCCACTTCAGCACCCAATCGATGATGTTTAAATAGCACTAAGCGCCTTCAGTGGTCACATGTGCGCACTGTGACGGAGCAGCCGAAGCAGCTGCGCTCCCATTGGTCTGCTCCGTACGGGCGTGTGGTCGAAATGCGTCCCGCCATTGGCTATCTCCTCCTGGAAATGGGCGGGGCCCGTGAGCTCGAACAGCGGAGGGGTTGTCGAATCACAAAGCCCCTAACCCCTGTCCGCCACTATACCTGCCACTTGTCATCAGGAATCCCTGCTGGTGATGTCAGACACATATTTTTTCTGGCAGACAACTGCAGCAATGGCTGGTGACCGACAAGACGTCACAGCATCACTCCTGTGAATCTTGCATCTATGCATGTGCATGTTTTCTAATCGTGTGAGCACACCTGCCCGGTGAGGATGCAGTAAAGAAGATAAGGGTAATAACTGTGCCAGATGTGTGCCAGCCCCTAACACTCACTTCCTCTTCTGCCCGGGGGGGGGGCTTTGCATCGGCTGCACGCCTCGGAAGTCGTTTTACACAGTGTGTTTCATGGTGCCAGTCAGGGAAGGGATGGTGTGTTCTCTACCTAGCTGACTCCCGCTGTGTTGAGAGGTGAGAGGCGGGCAGATAAGGCTGCGCCGGTGTTTGCTTGGTTTTGCTCTTTTTGCATTATTGAAGCAGATGAAGGGGCCTAATGATCCGTCGACTGCAGCGTGAAAGCTAATGGGTTGAAGTGCAGAGGAAGCCCGAGGAAGGGGCTCGTTGTTTGCTGTGGCAAGGGGGGGGTGCTATATGTGTTATTCTCACATCAGATCGAGCAGTGGTTCGTGGTCCCTCAAATCTGATGCACCATGACCTCTGCACTGACCCTTTTACCACTCAATCATTTGTTTTTTTCTCTGTATCTGTATATTTCAGCTGCCGGCAGCCGTGCCGATGACGTCTTGACTAGCAAACATGTTGGCTGAGTCAGATGTTTTTGTTAAGATCCTGGCAGAACAGATCTTCTTTTTTCTCCTCCTCTTGAATATGTTTCCATGGCAACCTCTTCACCTCTCGGCGAGCACTCTTGAGTTATTTTTTTTCCACAAGGTGTTTAGTTACCGACGACGCAGAGAGTCGTCAGCAGTCACTCTCGCCGTCTCTCGCGTCGTAACCGCAGCTCTTGAGAGGACAAAGAGAGATTCATGATTTCCCCTTTTTTTTCTGTGCGTCACGTGTTTTCTACAAAAAAAAAGCAACGAGGTGCTGATGATCTCCTCATGTTTCGTAGGGAAAACAAAGCACGTTGTGGGCCTGCAGTCTCCGAGATTTGCGGTCTTTCAGCTCAAGTCCACAAGGCGAGGAAGGCACGTGGCCTGCAAACTTACAAACCTGCTCAGTACCCTCTTTATCACCTTTACGTGGAACCGCTGACTAAACAGAGACAGAATTTGCAGGATTACCTTGTGAAACTGGCCGTCTGTCTGCCTGCCTGCCTGCATTCCCATAATAAGATTTCTGATAAGCTCTTCTCTTAGATTCAAGTGTCAGGGTGAGTCAGAGGCTGATTGCTCTCACAGTCGATCCGTCGTGGCAGACGCAATGTGATTTCCTGTGCTGCAGATCGCTGATACACAGAGAAGAGTAACGAGTAACAGGGAGAAGCTCCAGATGTTGATGTCGCGTATTAGCGCGGTTGTGATCAAGAGGCAACGCGGCCGAGGTTAAAGGAAGTGAAGGCCGAGAACAGCTGTACCACCTAAATTCAATAACAGACATGTCAACTTTGAATATGTCTGTTTTTCTTGCAAGAAAGGGACAACATGGGATTAATTTAGTCGCAAAGCAAGAGCAGGAAGTACATCATTTTTTGTGGACCTGGATCAAATCGTTTCCAAACAATAAATCCCAATAAAAAGCAGGTTAAATCAGTCCCGAAAGCGCACCAAATCGAGTATGACGGCGCACACTGTCGTGATTGTTGTGCACGGTGACACATTCCACTGACATGGCAGCCTCTGTGACCGCCGCCTGACATCAGCCTGCCGCTTAAAAAACCATCTAGTCCTCTGCTGTGACGTTATAAAAATAGGGTCAGATTTGCTCATGCAGGCAAACGCTCTATGTGTGTCACATTTTTAAAGTGGTGTGAGCCCCAGCTCGCTGAGCAGATCTGGCCATTAACCTTCAACCCCGCTGGCGTAAAACGGTGTCAAAATACCTTTCATAGCACCAGCATCCTAGATTATCGTATATGATACCTCACACATGCCAAATGATGATCCCTCCATACACCAGTGGCAGAGAGAGAGGTGGTTAGCTGAGTTTCTGTAGTTTTGCCTGACAAACAGACTCATTATCTGACTGAGGTTTGTGCAAGTTCGATTCCAAGCTCCCAACAGCGACGCTGACACAGATCGGAAGCCTGACAGTGCTGTAAAATCGATAAATCCATGGTGCTGAAGTAGCAATTCGATTTCTTTTTCTCTGTCTGTCTTTGATTCCGTAATATTCTCCAAACATTATACCAATTAATTGAAGCGACAAGCAGCACCGTGTAGTCGCAGAACAGCGAGAGGATCTTGGAGACACACTGCTGCCATTCAGTAACATCTGTCGCGATTAAAAAAAACACCCACAGACCAAGCCACGACTGAAGTTATTGTTTTTTTTATAAGGTTATAGGTTCAAGTTTACGTTAGGGTCGTCCCAACAGTTAAAAATGACCAGTGTTGGTTGTGAAAGTTACCCAAAGCCTGGAATTAAAACACAAGTTAAGCAAAAACATCCGCAGACTCGAGAGGACCGAAGAGAAAACACTTAGTCTGAAGCAGCTGACAAGTGGTGCTATGAAATTATCTACATACGCTGTAATCCAGATTAGCAACTTCCTGAAGGTCCCGGGCTAAGCAGTATAATGCCCGTTAATGTATCTTTTAATGGATTCTGTTTTCTCTCTCTTGTGCATTTTCATCATATGGAATCAATGGTTTACGCAGGGAATGGAGCCCGCTGGCACTCACATTTCACATGAGATGACAGTCAAGAGGGGACGGACAGAAAGAGGGTTTCCCCTCACAGTTTGATAATCCCTTAGCAAACACATCACAACTCTTGACTGACCTCTGTCAACTCTCTCGATAATCCCAGTAAAAAGCTCCTGCACAGACATCCTTATCCTTTCATATTAAGGTTTGCTTTCAAGGTTAAGGCTCACACTCACTTTGGGGTGGTGCAATCACAAATAAGCAAACAATCAAACAAACCAAAAAAAAACCATAACTATCTGTTTTGTGAAGAAATAAAAAGTTGGATTTACCCTACCTGGAAGATATTTTCAAGTTACAACCACTGGAAAAAAGAGCACATACTGGATTTATCGTACTGGAGAGATTGTTTCAGCATATTTGCATGTTTAAGCCCTTTTACCAGAAACCTGTCTCACTTTTTAGATCTGCAAACCATCATCCCGAGCGATTTCCTACCTCCCAGACGGACAATAATTGAAAAGTAATAAAACCTGCAGAAACTTGATATTTTCTCACACTGAAATGGATTCACAGATAATGTACAAAGACCAATGGTACATTTAGTATCTTAATCCCAACAGTGGACGCAAAAATGTTTATTTAACAGAAATAAATTAAAGCATGATGTTAACTGCTTTAGACTTTGGATTTATCTCCACTCCTTTTAATCACCCCGACTGCAGCGGTGATCTGTGGAGGTGAGCTCCGTTGTCGGGTGTAAAGTTGACTGCCGACTGAGACCGGAGGGGATATGTACTTTACGCCTTGAATGTAACATTGCAGAGAGGAGAGGGGGGAAAGAAGACAGAGAACCGGAGCCTGTGGTGAGTGCTGAATTCACTGAGAGTTGACCTGAATTCAAACACAAAAACACACACACGCTTGATGTTTGCCGTTGCTCGCTATCGTTATCTTACCGCTAGTAGACAGCAAAGTTGGGGATAGTGTGAGTGTAGTAAGTACACAACTCAACAATATGTTTAAAGTAATTTTTAAACACTTCAGTGCAGAATTCCTACATATATCTTCAAATACAGCTCACTACTTTTGTTACGTTGTTCAGCGTATGATTGTGCATGGTAAATAAAGACTCTTCTTCTTCTTCAAGTCATCAGTGGCTGAAAGGTAGAAAGTACGAAGAAACATTCCACAGTAAATGAAGAACTAACTACTGTACACTGGCAGAAATAGTATAAAACACACTTGATTCAAAGTCAGTGCACTAAATCTTTCAAACCATTTCATAACAAGCATTGGACCGAATCCAGTTCCGCGGCCAGCGCCTTTGAGAAAACTGACTGGAGCGTTCCTAAACATGCATGTCTTTAGACGTGAAACAAAATTGAAGCAACCAGGGTAAACCCACGTAAACTCCTGGGTGAAGAAAACTCCACTTAAGAGGGCCTGAGTCAGTGAGATCATGTACCCTTCTTGCTGCAGGGCATTAGTGAAGCGCTGACCACTGAGCCACTGTGTGGTCAAAACACCGTCTTCTAAAATCCTCTTAAAAACACGTCTTTTGACTCCTCCAAGTTTGACAACTCACTCAGCGATGCCCACGTCTGAGATAAAGTGTCCAGAACAGGATTAGCACTCTGTGTAAGCCCTAATCTTACATGATAACAGAAAGCTAACTTGATGTGTTACAAGAGTAGAAGAGATCCGCTAAAAGCCAAAGATTACTTGGCTCGGCCTCAGATTTATTTGGAAGCGGCGCGTTTTAAGTGGTTTGGGGCGGCCGGGTTGGCAGAGAGGCAGGCGCATGAGAGAGCCCAGAGATGGAGGCTGTTTGTGAAGTACGAGGAAGATGCAGCCGGTTAGAAACAGGCTGAACACCGAGGGGAGAGGGCAAGAGAGAGAGAGGAAGTCTGTCTTTGTTGAATTATTGATGGACCCATCCACTATGTGGTCTCTTACACAGCACAGCACGCAGCAGAGGGGTAAACCGTGAGTCACGCCTCTACTCCATGAAGGTCCAGACTTAGGAGGCTGTCCACTGAACCATGACTTACCCACACCCACGCGCACACACACACACACACACACACACACACACAATAGTGTTCCTCTCTCAACTCACTATGAAAAGAGAAAGCTAAGGTTACCCTAAAAGCCCTCATATAAACTTTGCATCGATCTTGGCAAATATGATGCAGCACTCAGGAAGGGTACGTGTGTGTGTGTGTGTGTGTGTGTGTGTGTAGCTGATGAAACCTGATGATGATGAAACCATAATAAGCCATCCTTTGCCGACGAAAACATGCAGTCGTCAGCAGCAGTGATGTTTCTTAAAACCAGGATTCTTTGAAAAATTAGATGAGAAGACTGACGCCAGATTCAAATCTGCCCATGAAATATAACGTTTCAGCTGTTAGCCTGTGAGTTAAGCTTGGCATTAAAGACTGGAAGGGGAAACAAGTGGACTGGCTTTGTAAAACTGGCCTACAAGCCCCTCTAAAGCTCAGGGTATCACGCATTATATCTCGCTAATTTTATCCAGTACACATTGTGGAAATTACAATTTGCCTTTCTGCCGGGCTAGCTGTTTCTTCTTGTTTTCTGTCTTTGTGCAAGTTAAGTAAAGGTAAGCTAACAGACTACTTGCTGCATAGCCTTATATCAAACAGGCAGATATGACATTGGCATCAACATTCTCATCTAACTCTACGCAAGAATCTAATTAAGCACATTTTCCATTGTGTCAAACTTTGTCCAAATCACATTCTCTTTCAGTCCGAGAGGCGGGGAGTAAAAATAAGCCTCGATTCTTTGGTCAAGGAGTTGAACTGAATCAGCTGGCACTGAAGCGTGAACGTCACTCGTTCGAAGTAGAGCGGAGGCTTTCTCGCGTGCTTCAGGATATGGCACACTTTCCATTCTAAACTGAGATGAGCCAAAATGATCTGTGGCATCTGCTGGGCCAAGGCTTAGCTCTAATCCCATCACATCAAGGCAAATTCCGGAGGAACCCCAAGGGAGGTTTGGCGAGAGTGAAAGCGATATTTTTGGGGAATAACGTCAAACAAACGGGCTGACGTGCGTACTGTTTTTTTTTTTTCGTTTTTTTGTATGGTGCAGGTTGGGATCGGCCTTGTGACCTGCCTCCTCTTGTCGCCAACCTTTCCCGTCACTCTCCGCTTTTCTAGTCACAGTGAGGCAAAACAGTTTGCCGCGTGTCGTGTGGAGTGTGTTTGTGTTAAAGAGGTGCTCGTTCGTCCATTGGCTCTGCTACCCAAAGCCTTCATGTAATCCTTTGTACCTGCCCCTTTCAGAAAAAGGAGGACACGTCGAGTGGATTTAAAAAGATGTCCCTCTCAAAAGACATTCAACTCCACCGATTAAAACACACTGCAGGAGCGTTCTATAGTTAGGGTTGATTAGTGACCTTTAAACGACCCCGAGCTCCTATCTGAAAATTATTTGTGAAGCTCATTGTGCTCCGGGCCAGGAATCTTACAGCTGTATGTTCGCACAGTGCAACCAAACAAATAATGAGAGCTGATGACCTGCAGGGCACAAGGTCTTGGCCTTGTCTGTTTTCCTCTTACAGTTTTAAAAAAAAAAAAAAAGCCAACAGATTGCCCTGCTCAGAAAATCCCCTCTAAAAGGCTTCTACGTTGGATTTGCGCGGGTGAGGCGAAGTTAGATGGAAAACAGATAAGCCTCAGCGCCGGGTTAGAGGCCATTTCATCACGGCCCCCCTCTGTGTCATTCTTCATGTCACTGTGGACGACACTCCCGACGCTCAAGACTCTGACGCCTCTCTTCCAGACTTCCTGACAACTCTGCTTTTTCCCCATGTCTGTCTTTCTGAAGGAGAATGTGCATGAATGCGTTATGGTTGGATATTCACAGACAGATGGTGGTGTACAGTCTCCGTAGGGAGGTCAGTTGTGTGGAATGTGAATTAGCAGAATTAGGCCTTAATAGCTGGCGCGTCACGTGACGCTTGGACTCAATGCCACTATAATAATACTGTAAATGCTTCCACGCAGCATCCTGTGATTGTATTTACCCATCATACATCTCACCCAACTGAAATGGTTTCTCTGTTTCTCCCTCCTCCTCCTCCCACTGACCCTTTTTTTTTCATACCACAGATGAAGTGATGCCAGGTAGTTTAATTCAAAAACACCAAGGCAATTTCTTCTGAGGAGCTTCTCTCTTTAAGAATTCATGAAGGCATTTCTGCTTTCGCTGCTTTTCCTTTTTTAACAAGACATTTCCCGCAGGTCATAAGTCTCAACAGGCCTCCGCAGTCTGACATCTCTCTGGTACTTTTATCTCACAGCATTAAATATAATTGTTTTTTTGGACTATTTGACCTATTGCTTTTAAGAAAATTGCTGGTGTTTAAAGTTAAAAATAAAATGATAATGATAAATGAAAATGTATTTCATGTGGTTCGGATTCCTGCTAACTTCTGCCAACTGTAGCTGCCGTTAGCTAGTTAGCTCAGTTGGCCACGCAGCTAGCAGTCTGGACTGGCCAGGGCTAGCTGGTTAGCATGCTAAACAGAATGTGTGAAGGAATAACAATTTTAACGTGGCCTGTCTTGGTCCAAGGCTCCAGTGCTGTGAACACCAACACTCCAAGCTCCATGTCTAGGCCACTAGCTACATGGCTACCGGAGCTAACTTCCCTTAAGGCAGCAGCTTCTCAGGTTATATGCATTCAACGGGTAGCTAAGTCTAGCATTTTGTACCATCACGTGTAAATAAAAAGCTATTTGATCTTCTCAGTGTGACTATCTTTAATTAATCTGATTACAATGCATCAGGGACGTGTTGATATGTGAGGTTATTCTTCAAAACACCTGTAACATCTTAATGTGGCGTTCTGGTGTATCTGTGGGTGGAGGGGGGTACTGCTCAGCTGTGGCTTAATTTGGGCAGTGGTGGCCTACAGGTTAGAGAAGTGATCTTGTGACTTAAGGATCAGCGGCTCAATCCCCAGATAAATCTAGCTTCGGAAAGTGAAAGGAAGCTCTGGCCACTGGCCAGCAGATCAGACTGTGGGTGAATGAAGCAGCTTCCAGGTGTGAACGTGTAGATGTGTTATTCTCAGTTAAAAAATAACGGTTGATTAAAAACAATAATAGTAATTCCCATTGCAAATGAAAATAAGGCACTCTCCACTGACTGACAGATATCTGTGCTAAAGAGGCTAACATTAGAGTTGTGGTATCCCGTCACGATCGCTTTAATTTGCTCTGTTCTGCTTGTTTTTCTGTCTCGTTCATACTCCAAATGCATTTTTCTCTCTCCTCACCTCTCTGATGTGAGCAAAGCCCCACATCTTCTTTTCCCCCTTATATTCCTGCCGCAACTCACACATACACACTGACAAGGGGGACCGGCAACAGTCACATCACACACTTGCTCCAAACCACTCTGCTCTCCACTCCACTTTGCTTCACTTCATTTCACTCCAAAAGCCCCGCATGTCAACAAAGGGTGGCGGCGGTGGGGGTGACTGCGCCAAAATAATAACGCACATGGGAACCCAAGGCCCCCGGAGGTAGATTTTTATTTGTTACATGAGCACTTAGCATTCATTATTTAATCGGATACAAGGCTACTGATTACATCAAAAGACAAAATTAAATGCCCCTGCTTGCTATTCACAGTCCCTACTGTACATGGTGGTACATCCCCATAGGAGACGTAGCCTATATGAGGTGGGGGAAGCCCTTAGGAGGACGCAGCAGACAGTTTACATGCAGCCGCTGTGACTGCGCTTTTTGGCAGCCAGTCTGATGCTTATCTAAGCATAATGGACAGAGAGAGAGAGAGAGAAGCAGTGCTGGAAAATGGAAAGGGCTTCAGTCGCCTGATTCAGCCTTTAAGCTGCTTTAGAGGATTGCTGGATATTTTTTCTCTCCCTCCCTCTAAAACAGACAGCTGATATCGGCTCTGAACCAGAACAGGAGAGGGCAGAAGCCCTGAGCTTTCACTGCGCAGCTGCAGACACAGGGCAGGGAAGGGACAAGCTGCTTTGTCTTGGCTTTATAATCCACTCTTGGGAGACACGTGACAGCAGAGACTGCTGCCAGGAAGGTCCTGGCTGCTCCCTGCTGGGGACATGCCGCTACAAGTGGTTGTCTGTCCCCAGCTGACCACGAGAGAATCCCGGCCAGGACCGGCTAAATATTTTACTTTGTCCGACAATGTGCTTTTTCCTCAGCTGTCAGTCCCAAAACTGCATGAAACCTGAAGTGTCACGTGCATTAAAGTTTTAGGGTCCTAGAGAACAGGACAGTTTGTTCTGCTTTGCTGAATAATTCACACTTGTTTTTTTTTTTTTTTCTTTTTTTGTGAAGTTCAAGGTCACGGTAACTGCAGCAAGATCAAGAGGATTCAGTAAGAGCGAGACTCAGACCAGGCGAACCAGAGCACTGTAAAATATTCATCCCGATTCTATAACTGATTACCAAGTTAAGCTCACTGGAGAAGTTCAAGTGCCGATTGATTTTTCCAAAAAGTGTCCATGAAATCTCAAAAGAGACCAAATTAATGCGGAGCCAACGTTCACTGTGAAGGTTTATCTATCATCAGTTTGTGAATACTGATTCATCCCGATGTAACCAGCATTTTACTGCTGCAGCTGCTATGCACACATTCATACATATATTCGACTTGTAAACTGGAGTGACCGAAAACCAAACCACAAACCCTCCAAGCGGTGGAGGACGGCTCTACCTCCTCAGCCACAGCCATTTAGATACATCTTCAGGGTCATGCCTTTGGGTTATTGAAATGAAACAATGTGATGTGTTTAGAAGGGAAAGTAATTTTTAGTTGGAATTGATAGCAACATATACACCTTGTGACAAGGGGCCCCAACTTAATGCTGATTTTAAACCTTCATCCTTCAAGTATGTCATTTTATCTGTCAGCAGGGCACGAAATCATTTGTCTTTAAGGCAACTTGAGTGAAATGATGAAACCTCAGAAATATCTGAATCTCATCCAGCCAGAATTAGAATACAGTAAGCGACACATCACAGAAATATTACAACTTTGTGTCAGAACTCAAAGAATAGGACCATGTGAAGGTAGTGCACATCATAATGCACAATTACTAGCTTTTTTTTTACATTTATAGTTCCTTACTTTTACGAATGTTATAAGAATTACTTGTAAAAATGTGTAAAAACAAACTAATGAAATGCATCCGAAGTCTACTAAATAAGATGATGCATAACTTTTGTTTGGGGTCTCAGCTGTAGCACAGGGATGAACAAAGATGATTTCTATATGCTCATATCCTGAATAACCTCAGTAAGATCACCATGTAGGTAAACACACTGTCTGTGAATTACGTTATTTCACACAAAAGAAACGTATAATGTATTTGTCCCTACGTTGCCTTTATAACATATAAAACATTAAATATTTCCTGATTTGGTATAATAAAAATGCTTTTTATTTATTCTTTCACCTCATTCAGATGTTTAATGGAAACACTGGCCACATCAGAACCTGTTGGACCTTTAATTGTAATCGGGTCAGAAGAGAAGAATAAGAACTAATGATTCTGATGATGTAATGATGATGTTAACGGATTCAGTAAATGAACAATAAATGAACAGAAGTCAGGTGCTCACTGTTCTTCATTGGCTGAGCATAACCATGAGGGGGCGATGTTGCTCTGTATTAGTGATTCACATTTATTTCACACAATCTCAACAGATGTTCAGACACAATCTGTACACAACAGCACCTTCCAGTAGTGATACTAGCTCATCTAGACTACTTACTTATGTGACGCTTTCATTTTAATCAGAAGTTGTCTTTCAGGCTGAAGTCTTGAGTCTGTACACTACTGAGGTCTTGTGTGAGCAGCTAAGCATCCATCAGTTTGATGAAAGGTGAGTCCATCAACATCATGTACAGCAAGCTGTTCACCTGATGGAACTGTTGGAGTAGAGTTCATTATGTCTACACTGGGTTTCGTTTCCTCGGTGTTGGTGTGATGGCCCTGTTCTGAAAGGGGTGCCGGTGAACTTGTTTCAGGGAGTAGAAGTTCCAGATGTGAGAGCAGCCTGGCACACTGAGCTGGTAGGAAGGTTGGTTCTTTGTTTTCTACCACAGCTCTAGAGTCACATAGAGGGAAACAATGATGTTGAGCATATTACGAGGCTGTGTGGGAATCTTTAGGGCCAGATGGCAAAAAGATTCAAGATTTGCGGATTAAGATTAAAATGATGTCTTTGACAACAGCAAGATTGAAGATCCTGGAGCCTCATTGAAGAGGCAGAGACAGAAAACTGAACCAGAGTTCAGAGGTGGAATGTGAAAAAACCTATAAAAACCAAGGTCAGGTAGGGAGAAGGATCAATAAGGTCAGATGTTGCACCTAGTTATTTGCCTTCGATAGTAAATATTAATGACTAAATAACATTTAGCAGAGGCTTTCGTTCAAAGCAACTTACAGTAATTCATACATACATTCATGGTGGTGGCTGCCATGCAAGGTGCCGACCTTCAGGAGCACGTCAGGAGAAGTTTGAGGTTCAGTATCTTGCCCAATTGGACACTTCAACATGCAGACCAGGGGAATCAAACAAGTGACCTTCTGATAACAAGACGTTTGCCTCACAAACAAGCAATTGATAACAGAAATACCACTTCATCAACACTGTGTGGGTGTAGTTTGATCAAGTTGAATTGACAATGATAAAATAAGATGCATATAGCGTACATCCACAGCTCCATGTATGGATGCACAGGCCCGCCTTATGGAATCATATATGAAGCATTTAACAGCCTTTAACAAACTGTAGATTATATCAATCTATGGTAAGTAGTATTTATATAAATTTACTTGCATTGTGTTTGGCCAATAGACCCTACGAGTGGAGGACTGTGATTGTAGCAGCTCTGTGGTTGCAATTCTGTTACAATCCACGAGGTGGGGCTGTTCGAGCAAATAATACTTCCCCGAGTATTCACGAAGAGTGACGGAAACAGCCGAAGTGAACCCCGGAAGCTCAGTCGTTAGGTTACTGGACACTGTCAGCCCCGTTGTTGGAGCGATGTGTTGCCGCTGAGGGTACGGCTACGTCGGAGCTGGAATTTAGCACAAACGGGACAACAAAATGTACGAAGAGGACGTCCCGAATAAAACGAATAAGGAGTATTAAGGTATGTCATTTAGCTGTCACTCGGAAGGCTCTGCTTTTGCACTCGTCGCCCGTTTACAGTGTTAGCATGCTAGCTGTGTTAGCTACTGTTAGTGGCTAGTTAGCAGGCGAGATTTGAGATTTACCATCCTGTACGGATACATGTGAACTGTCAGGCTAGCGAGATACTCCCTCTCTCTCGCTCTCTCTCTCTCTCTCTCTCTCTCTCTCTCTCTGTGTGTGTGTGTGTGTGTGTGTGTGTGTGTGTGTGTGTGTGTGTGTGGACAGTGTTCAGTTCCAGTCACGACCTTTACAGTTATCATTGCAGGGGATAAGTGGAAGGGCTCTAATCTCAGTCACACCTCCTTTAAGTTAATAATCTCTTGATGATGGGCTGTCTGGGTAAATCTTAGTATTATCTGGCCAGATTTTTTTGCTTTGACAGTCTTTATAACCAACCTTAACCTCTTCCATGGATGTGAAAATGACAGCTGTATTTCAGTGTACACAGAATAATGTACATTCTTCTGTAGGTCCCTGCTGTTGGTTTGAGCTTCATTGGTATTTAAGTCAATCCTGCAGGTTGTGTTTGTCAGTACATGTCAGTAATTTGCTGCATGTCTGTATTAGCCCTTGACGGTTTGGACAAACACGGTGGATATGACTGATTACCATCTTAACAGTCAAGTCAGTAAGGGGAAATCTTTGAGGCTCAAGAGAGTGTTAGCA
Organism: Sparus aurata; assembly: GCF_900880675.1. Lineage (NCBI taxonomy): Eukaryota > Metazoa > Chordata > Actinopteri > Spariformes > Sparidae > Sparus > Sparus aurata. The sequence goes on along the minus strand of NC_044190.1, from coordinate 31,257,640 downwards.
GAAAGTACTTGCAGTGTCACCACATTGCTATGAATAGCCATCATGATTGGGTGTGTTTTCCTGGGAGCAAAAAAGGGAAGACGAGCAAAGTCGAGGAAAATCACACAGAGTCATCACAAAGTCATTCAGCTGAGGAGGAAGCAGTGTAAGAAATGTGTTAAATTACGGTAACCGTGTTCATATTCGGTTGCTGGTTTATACAATTTTATACAGACGTACTTCAGCAGGGCTCCAATAAATGCTCCCTTCACGGCGATTTTGGTGTTAGGATTCTGTTGAAACTGTCTCAGAGAGGTATTGATCCAACTGTATGATTATTTGGGGGGCTGTAGTTTGTGGTGCTTTTGAATTGTGTTGCATTTTATTCAGAGGCGTTTTGCTCGTACAATCATAGGCGCAAATAGTTTTGAACAAAATTAAATACTATAACCTTCATGAATTCTTTAGTGTGTAATACACAGATAAACCCACATTTGAGTGTTTGTATATTGATAATTCATTCTGAACAAAAAGGTAAAGTACATTTTGTCTATGTGTCTTTTTTTTCAGGTGTCAGCCTCTACCTTCCAGTCTTCATATGTACTTCATCCTGAATGCTGGTCCAGGAGGAACCCTCCACAGCATGTTATTGTAAAGAGAGAATATATTAGGTATGTCTCCCCACACTTTTCTCAATTTGCCTCAGTCTCACAGAGCAGGAACATGTAACAGTTGCAAACAGAGCAAAAGCGACTCACCTGCAACAGCTGGAATAGTGACATTCCACATGTTGACTTCTGCATGCTACAAGAAGGTTTTCTAGGGAGGTGCTAAACTGTGGATTGTGACTAAACCATCTCTACCAGAGAGCATTTCAGTGTAAGTCCTTTCCAACCTGGCTGAAAGTTTTGTATTTCTTTCTGGCATTTTTTTTTGTTGTAAGTCAAGCGTACAACACTGAATGTAGATATGGAAACTTTAAATTAATGATGTATAGTCATGGATGTTTGCCGATTTCTGATATGCCATCGTTTTTTTCCACCTAAGTGAATCAAGTAAAAGTCTCTCCAGAAGTGGAATTAGCATATTATTATGCCAGCCCTTTTGTAATGGTACATACAATATTTTTTTAAATGTAGACATTGAATGGGAAAAACAGCTCCTTTGTCAACAGTTTGCAGTGCGTGCCCAGGGTCATCTTATTGGCAGATCACATCAGCAGAGGGGTTAATTTGGAGCCAGTATTTCATTTAAAAGCCTTTCTTTGTCAACACTTATTGAGTATAATGGTTGGAATAAAAGTGAATGAAGTGTCACTGTTGTCAATCACAAGGCATAGAAAACAAGTCTTGAAGATTGTTGGATGAAACATCGGAATGGCTTGTGTTTTTAGAGATAGATGTTAATAAAGCTTGTTAATAGAGTAGGGTTAGGGTTATGCCATGAAAATAACATGTGTTGACTGTGTTTGTAGTTTTAATGACAATTTCAATTCTTCGTAATTTATTCGGTTTTGACAACATTCCCACCAAGAGGCGGTTTTATTTTTGTCTGCTCACTGTTCTCAGTTGGATGGACATATAGGTTGGCCATTAAGCTGGTCGACAATCTGAAAATGTGACAGTGAAACATAGAATCACTCAGTAGATCGAAACCCATTTTTATTCCAGGACTATTTTTGGATTTGGCTATTGTCTCGTCTAATTCTCTAGGACAGTAGACGCCAGCCCTCGCTATGACTTAGCATTTGATGACCCTGCAAAGTGATCTGAGCAGCAGGATGACACTGAGGTGACTGCAGGTTATGCATGCCAGAGAAGAGAGAAGAAGAGAGATAAGGAAAGAAGGGGGAAGGAGAGAGGGACCAGTGGCTCTTGTGTTGCGGCCTCTGACCGGGAAGGGCAGACAGCTGGACAGGCAGCTGGTGTGGTTTTAATGGACCTCCCTTTCATTGACCACAGCACAATCAATACACCTTAAACTGGCCAAGAGCGTTTTCTGTCCTCTTAAGGACGATGTTGACGCTCTTTTTTGTTTAACGGAAAGCCGTTTACCATTCAGCTCTGGTGTTATGTGGTAAACAACACTGAAATTGAACTAATACACTTATTAGAAATCAAATTGACAGAGGCGCCCTGTGGCACGTACGCATAAAGCTTCTACAAATAGCCTTGCCGACCTGTGTTCTCTTGTCAGGTCACATTCGTCTCCATCACTGTGATATTACTTGACATATTTCATTGCCATGTTTTTCAATCACAGACTGGGAATAATAAGGTGAGAGGATTTTTCCACAAGAAAAAATAACATTTTCCAGCATCTGTGACTTTGAATATCAGACCTCATTATAACTATAATCCTGACATGTGCGGCACTGCCTTGAAAGTAGATGATTGTACTGATAGAGCCTCTTGTGTCCAGTATTTCCCAACCTCAAAAACTGAATGCTTGCAGTTTTTCCCTTTCACTGCGACATGCTGCACTGATGAATTGCTACAAAGTGAACGTGTGAGCCAGATCAGTCAGTCACTACCTTTTTCTGAGCTTACTCTTTTGATGTTCGAATTTGAGCTATCAACTGAGGCAGTGCTTCCTTCAGCCTCGATCTTTATAGTAGAGAAAAATTTAATCTTTTTAAAGGCAATTTAGCCTCGCTTACATCAGTCAGTGATGCCTGCCATTGCTGCTGTCATGTCAGTAAGTGAAACTGCGTGGCTGTTTTGTGGTTTACACGCTGCCTACTTGCTGACAGGTGTCTATGTTTCCGCTGTTAAATGGTGTTTGGTGGGGCATTTTTGACAGCCAGGGCAGCATGAGTCAAAACTAAATGATCTGAAAAAATACTAGGCTTTAAAGAGCCAGTACCAGTTCATTAAACATGCTTTGATTTGCTATGATCCCGATCAGCATGAGACCTCCCTCATCTTGTTGTATGCACAATGGAGAACAAACCTGCTGCTGATAATCATAAGGAGATTATATGTTTTATATTAATAATAGAGTGTAACATAATACCAGGCTTCCTGTCATGAGGATCACATTTACCGGAAACACTGAACCATCCATGACCCCTAGAAATTGTTTGCATGAAAGTGGAAGACCTGTTTTTTATGTAACATACACACTGCACCTACAAATTACATTATTAACACAGCAGTATTTATTTTGTATTTTGTATTAGCTGTTATATGTGTCCAACTACAAATATTTAAATTTATATTAAAAGCCTCACAGTGTACGCAGTGCGACTCGGTTATGCCCTTTTAAAGTCAATAGCACAGATTTAAAGTCACTCTCAATTGAGAATTGTGTCACCAGCCATTGCCAGACTTTACCCACACCAATTTACTGCTCTAAGATTAAATGCAACTATGTTCAAAATCAGGTCCTACAGATGTTTTCACAAATCTGCTGCATAACCAGCCTCTCACCACCCTGCCTGTCTTACTGTATTAAACAATTTTGCTAGCCATGAATCATATTCTAATATCATATAGATTTTCTTTCTATAGAATACCTTTTTCAGCCTCAGTCAATAAAACCACACTGTTGCCTGAAATTGACTCTTAACTGGATCATCTGGCTGTCAAGAAGACATCATTGCTTGTTTGGGGTTTCATTTCAACTCTGCAGGGCAAAACACCTCTTTTCTTTGTTGGCATTTCCATCTTGCAAGCAACTTCAATGACACCCACTGACATGGAAAGTTTGGGATGCAAGCAGAAACCAACAGCAGTGTGGTGTTTGGAAGGCTGCCTGGCTGGCTTGTCAGCTAAAGAATGAAAGCTTAGCTCTGCACCAGCCATCTCACTGGAAATGTCTCATTTGATTTAAGCACTTAGCAAAAGGAAGCAGTCTTTTCCTTCAACACATTACATCAGAGTCTGCCAGGACACCACACCAACAAATGCAATAAGCACCCCTACCTAACAGCTTGAGTCAATTGTATGGCTTAATAATGGCTAAATAATGAATGTCTGGTAAGATGTTACAGCATCTTAAAAACAGGATTCTTCGATGCAGGTTGTGTTTTTTTTTTTTGACTGTTTCACCAACTGTCATCTCAGGAATGGACAGCTGTATGTATGTGTCACTGGTTGATTAAGACAGTGTCATGACAGCCAATCCCAACTGGGCGTGCAATACATGTGCACAGCACGTTTATACCGTCTTTCCTGTATGTGTTCATCACAGGAATCTCCCGGCTATGTCAATACATTTAGCTACAGTCTTTTTTAATGTGGAATATTCAGCAAAAGCCTATGTTGATAAGTAGAGCTGCAGCTTATGATTATTTTCGATATCGATTAATCAATCATTTAATCATTTAGTCTATGAAACTTTTCAATAGTGTGGCCAAAGTGACTTCTTCAAATTGCTTCATTTGTCCAACCAGCAGTCTTAAACCCAGAGACTCCTCGTTTATTGATGTCAGAGAAAAGCGGCAGATTCATAGATTTCAGAGGCTTGAACCAGCAAATGTTTGACAGTTTTTGTTTGCAAAATAATCGTATCGCTAATCGTAGCTGCTCTAAATTTGAGCTGTGTGGTTTGCTTATTTAGATAGGATGAGGAGTCGCACTTTCTCAGCAGTAAGGGAAATACTGATCATTAATCTGGCTCTGTCGGAGGTGCTTAATGAACAAATACACATAATAACACTAAATCCACTGGAATAAATGAACTGTAGAGGTGTTTCAGTTTATTAAAGTAGTTCCTGGCTTAAGTGGTGAGAAAGAATGAATGTTTTCTGGTGTATTGTATAACAAAGTGTTTGACTTTGTGAATATTGATCTGACTTCCTTCCAGTCTAACAGTAAATTGCAAGTTGAGTTACAACAACAGGACGTAAAATCATAGATTATAATGTATCTTTTGGTAGTGCCTTGTGTGTCACAGCCAGCAGAGGGTAAAACTGGGTCTACAGAATATTATTAGCCGTATTCCTCACAGGCACCTCAGCCTGAGGATCAGTTTCCTGAAGGTATCAGGGCAGCCATTGATTTATCTTAAGCTGCGGACACTGGTCTCAGGCTGGCCCTGAACGTTCTCTTGTGACCTTGACATGAAAATGGAGGAAGAAACTTCTATGACTCATGTCTCTTTGAGTAACAGCAGCAATGCTCAAGTCCAAGGTTGACTCACCCTTGTTCAAACATTTTTCCATGCCCCACCAGCAGCGTGGTGTAAGGATGGTGATATTGGTTGGTTTTCTATCCAACACTCTGGTTTAAAATGCTACAGGACATACTTCAATAAGATTCAAAAAAACATATTCCTTGTGTGACGTTTCCTAATGGTTTTTGTGAGCCTGCGTCATTTCCTCTGACTTCAGGACAAAATATTCTCGTGATCAATTCAGTTGTTACTGTGTGCTTTCTCTGAAAAGACCTCCAACACAGTAGATTGCTGTGACTCATTTAGTTCATGAAGAAAAGGTCAATGTCGGATGATTTAGCTGGCTTTTTTTTGCTCTTTAGGGTACTTTAACAGACTCTTGGTAAATGTTATTGCCTGTTTGCGCAGTTTGTATGAAAATCATTTTACCTGACATAGTTGTAAAAGGTATTTTTACCTAAGGAAATCACCACTCTGTATATCTTTGTCCTTTTTTATTGTGAGGAGAAGAAGACAGTAGGCCTAATTTTAGTCTTACTTTGAATGTTTCCCCTCTCCCTAGGGCAGGATGCAGTCTTCAAACCACCGACTGCGAGATATGGAGCAGCACCACCCACTGCTGTCGGCAGGGGCAGATGTGGAGACAGGGAGCCTGGCAGCCGGAGTGATGGTCGGGGGTCCCCATGCGAGCCATGCTGCAGGAAACCGCACGCTGTGGTTCATTCAGGACAGTTGCGGGATGGTGTGCGCAGGCATGACCTGGTTCCTGGTGCTGTACGCTGAATTCGTAGTGAACTTTGTCATGCTGCTGCCCAGCAAGAGCTTCTGGTACTCGCTGCTGAACGGTGCCACCTTCAACTCGCTGGCTGTGCTGGCATTGGCCTCACATCTGCGCACCATGTTGACTGACCCGGTAAGCAAATTAAGGAGAGTAAGAAATTAACCATACACAACGATTTGTGAAAAAGTTCAATTAACTTCGTAGTGTGTAACGTTGTTCCGCTGGCAGCTGCTTTTTCATCCCCTTGTATTGTATGAAGCTGTCTTTTCAAACCAGTCGTTAAATGCTGTATCTACTGGGGTATGTGATGACACGTTGAAAAGTGAGTGCGACAGGGATTCTTCTCCACTGTGTTACTGATATTTTATGACTACTCTTTGGTAAACTCAGTCAATTCATGCTTCAGGCGGTTGTAGGTCAAATGTTGTTAGTGTTGTTGCTGCAACACTGACTCATTCCCGCTCAAAGAAACTAGATGTGTGATGACAGCTCCACTGGTGCTTTCTAGCCTGACAGCCCAGCCTGAACAATTGTTCCATTTCAAAGCCCAAAATAGTACACAGAAGGTTGAGCAGTAGTGTGTCAAACGGGGGTTTGATTAAGCTTAAGAAGGTCTCAAGTTTATTTATGAATTTCACTTTTGTAGGCTCCCAAACTAAAGGGATTGCTTTAGTTAAAATCTGCCCTATAATTTTTCAGGCTGAAAAATAACATGCAAACCAAGTCTTTCTGTAAATTCAATCATAACATCCAATCTTACCTAACACCCAACCACGAGTAATTATTATTTCCAAGAAGTGAATGTTTTAAGCCTTCTTCAGAAGCCTAGAAACAAAAAGAACGTGGTTAAATTGCAGCATACACAAAGAAGCACAGCTTGACTTAATGAGCCGTGATGCCATAATTAATTTATATGACTGAAGGCATTTGTCGGTGTCTGTCTTCCATCCGTCTTAGGGTGCAGTTCCTAAGGGCAATGCAACCAAGGAGTACATGGAGAGCTTACAGCTGAAGCCTGGTGAGGTCATCTACAAGTGCCCAAAGTGCTGCAGCATTAAGCCTGAGAGGGCACACCACTGCAGGTCAGTCTAAATGTTATGGCCAGTTTTACACAGATTTACATTGTGACGCTAGCTCTCGAACTGTGCTTTTGAAAACATCTATAGCAGCTTATGTTGTGTAAACGGAGACAGTATAGTTGATGACACATTAACATCTCTCTCCTGCCTGCAGTATTTGTAAAAGATGCATCCGGAAGATGGATCACCACTGTCCCTGGGTCAATAACTGCGTAGGAGAAAAGAATCAGAGATTCTTTGTACTTTTCACTGTAAGTACACACATTGAGTAATCCAGCTGATTTTCCATCTCCATCCATACCATATTATCATCACTAGGTTGTTGCTGCATGCACCCAGACACAAATCTTGACAAATGCACAACAATTCTTTCCTGGGTGTATACGTGTTAAGAAACATTAATTTCGTTCTGCTTGTATAATGAAAAATAAATGACCTTGATACATTGTGTTTTGACCACAAATTCAACTTGAGGGTAGATGTGTTGTTGATGAAAATTGTGCCACCAGTATTTCATGATTAAACAACCAGCTGTGGTTCACAGCTCAGCACTGATGCTGTGCACACTAGACACAGGCCTACATGAAATGTTCTCTCATAGTCATTTATGGCTCTCATGACAGCATCAGCACTTTTTTATGGCTTCATATGCTGACTGGAACTTTTTTGATGACAGAAACGCAATGGCTGTCATATATTGCTGAGCAGTGCAAGGTCACCCGTGTGATGACATGTTTAGTTTTCTCTCCTGACAGATGACCATAGAGAGGTTCAAAAGTAAAAAAAGAAAACAAACATATTGAAACACAGCATCATACTCTTAAGAGTTTTATAACAAATGTGATGTGAACTAGCCGACATTAACACAGCATCTAAACCAACCCTGGGATGTGAGGGAATGGCTTTTTTTTTACCCTGTACCTGTTGCCTTATCTCATTATCTCTCTCTCCTTCATTCTGTTTTCCTTTCTGCAGATGTACATAGCATTGATTTCTGCCCATGCCCTGGGCCTCAGTGGGATGCACTTCTTCACCTGTATTAAAGTCCAGTGGAATGGTAAGGAACCAAAGAGTATGTCATGTGTGCCATCACTGAATGTCAGAGAGATATAGTTTGTGAGTCAGAAAATACAGACATTTATTCGAGAGACTGAATCCGCTCAGAGAGATTAAAAGAGGTAGAGTGGAAAAAGTTATTGTTTACCGTCGTAAGAACAGCTGCTCTGCGCGGGTCATTGGAATCGTGCTGCACTGTCATCACAGAGCTGCCATTGATCTTCCCCGTTCCCTTGTGGGTCTCTGTAGGAATAAACCAGAAAATAAAGATAGTATTTCAGTCTTAGAACTCCTGCTTCTAGTTCCCTCTACAAGATGATGATGTGACTTAGCAAGGAAATATTTCCCAGCAGTTTGTTTTCAGTGCTCACCAGGCTTGCTAGGATTTTAACCGAGTGTCTATTTTTTGCATTTAGGCTCTTGAAGGGAAGAATATCATCAGCCTTAGGAATTCATCCTCTTCAAAATGCAGTGATACTTTAGTTGGTGTTTCACTTGACATTTCACTTGTTTAGTACAGAATAAAAACCTTTCTTCCTCCCTTCCTGTGACCAGAGTGCAGTGACTTCTCCCCAGGGGTGTCTGTGCTGCTGCTGATCTTCCTCTGTCTCGAAGCAATCCTCTTCCTCACTTTCACAGCTGTAATGTTTGGTACACAGATCCACTCCATCTGCAATGATGAGACGGTCAGTATCCAGTGTACTCCGCATGCTCTGTTGTCTAATACAGTAAATGCTTTATATAAGTTTTCTCTCAGGTTTTAATATAATTGTGTGTCTTAGCATGCTAATAATGAGCCAAAGCAACAGACATTTTGATAGGGAATCTTATTTACAGAGTGGTTTGAATGTCTTGCAGGAGATTGAACGTCTTAAAAACGAGAAGCCTACATGGGAGCGTCGCATGAGATGGGACGGAATGAAAACGGTGTTTGGCGGGCCGCCCTCCCTTCTGTGGTGTAACCCATTCACAGGCCTGCGTCTGCGGCGTCTGTTGCTGTTGACCCACGGCCGCCGCAGCGGATCAGAGTTCTCCGTCTGAGAGGAGGGCACACTGATGCTGAGGCTGCTCACCAACACTTGACCGTCGCTAATGCAGGACTTCTTGTACGCCCTCCTTAGCTGGAGCTAATATGGACCACTGCTCCCTGAGGCTGTCCTTCATGTGCGGGTGACAGGGGGGACAAGCTGCTCCGGTCGGGCCCCAGTGCATCGCAACCCCCACTGAAAGTTTGTACTGTCACTTTCGAATGCTGATGTGAACCCGACAGCTTTGGTCTGCTGAACAAGTGGACTGTTGTTACTAATGTGAGCAGCTTTTTTTGGTTTGTTTGTGTGTTTTTAGGTAAAGCATGCAGTATGTAACTCAAGTGAGTCTTTAATTCCTCGTGAGACCGTCCGAGGTGCAGTTTGAACTCAACTCGTGCACCTTCAGTCAACATCTTCAGCAGTTTTTTTTTTCTTTGCTGCGCACATGAGATTCAAGAGTAGAGTTTGAATTTTTTGAGGCAGGATTAGCTACGTATGTCTCATCATCACTGGAGCCAGACAAGAGGATCTCGATGGGGAAATGCTTGAAAACTGCTCGAATGGACCCAGACAAGGGAATGGACGGTCAAGGACATGCACTACTTACATGGCCCTTGAGAAAAGGTTTGAATATGGAGCACAGTGGACATCAGACATGGGACTGCGCTGCCTTGATTTGCATGAATAACAGCTCAATCAGTCAGCATCTCGGCCAGGAAATGAGGCTTTCACTGTCTTCAAATGAACACAAGCCTCATTCTTATTCAAGAGGACTGAGTGGCTTTTCCATCTGTTCATCTCCTTTGCCATGTTTGTCACTCCTTGGGCTGAATTGGGTTGAAATGTATTTTCCCCTTTTTAAATTTGATCACATTACCTTTCATGACCGTGACCGCTCCTCAAACGTTGACGATAATGACTCACTGGAGATGACTACTGTTATTCTGACTCTTCATTTAGATTAACAAAAAAAACAACAACAAAAAACACCCGTTTTGTATTAGTTGTATGTATGTGTCCTTAATTTGCCATTCTATCACTCCTACATGCTGCTCCAAGTCTCATTCTGTGCAAACCTTCAGTGACCCTCCCCCCCGGACCACTCATATGCCTCCCCGTGTTTTCATAACAAAGTGATTCAGGTTGAACAACTCTGGCTGCTGAAAAGACCGAATGTTATCAAGTTTGAATGGTTATTCACTTTTTATTTTTCAGCGTGGAAGACTGGACCATCACTCTGACTGGAAGGCCACTTCTGTGTATAATAGGAATCCTTATGCAAGAACAGCTGGATTACACTTCATAGCATTTAAATTCTCCGAAAAACAACCTTACAAACCCCTCGAGACAGAGCCAAGTCACAGACACGGCGGCTTTTCATGCTCCACATTTTGAGAAGGACAACTTAAAACACTAGCACAGCCTCCTCTGGCTCGTCGTGAGCTCATTCCGACCCACAGAGCCAAGCTCCATTGTGCAGTCAGCCTGTAGAATTAAAAAGGAACTGCTTCTCTGAAAGGGGCTGAGGTACCGGGCTCATTGTACAAGCTTTAATACTGAACAAAGTCTCGGGGAACTCAGCAGATGCTCGCAAAGCCTTTCCTACTTTACTCCAGAAATGTCAGGCCTGCAACATCTAGTGGCAGGACGGTAGCAGAAACTCTCCCAGTGTTATCAGAAGACGTATTCATGCCTTTAAAATCATTCTGTCAAGTGAATTTATCAGCTTGGAAATATTATTTTCTGCCATTGTTGCTATATTTATCAAAGTTTTTTTGTCCATTTTGTGACAACCTATTTTTTACATAATCAACAGGCCTGTTTTGCACTGGAATAATGTGGCTTTTTGAATCTAGAGTTCAGGGTTTAAAGTCAAGTCCTGACCGATGGGCTGGTATTGTCAAAGTATTGTCAAATCTACATTCTCAAAGTCACGTTGTCAACGCGTTTCGGACAATATACTGCTGTTTGTTCTCACCTGTGGTTGCCAGGAGAAGGAACTCCGTCTCCACTGTTTACACTAAATGATTATATCTGATGCTCTATGGCTATTTTTTTTTTTTTAAAACATGCTGTCGTTAGAATGTAAAACTTCTCTGCTTTGGGACAAAGGGACATAGCACTGAAAGCTAACCGTTATCAGGGGATTTTATTAATGCTGGCGTCTTGTGTCTCCTTTATTCTGCTGGACTGCATCTCTTTCAAACAATGTCATATTTTCCCTGAATTCAGCAAGTCCCTTGTCCTAACATGCTCAATGTTCTGCTTAATTTCTGAGGTGCAAAATGAAGAGGAGTCAAGTTTTAGCCAAACATGCAATCATATCCAAGCTATTTATCATACATGTACACAAAACAGGAAGATTTATGCTGTTTAGTTTGGCAGGTGCACAAATATGTTGCCATTCAAGCAAAAGCTGTCATCAGGAAATAGTTGCAGGTTATGGTGGATAGATTGCATCAGGAGCCAATAAGAGGCCTAGAGTCTAATAAACACAAAATATCATTAGAGTAGAAGGAAATATCTGAAGAAGGAAAACATTGCTAAACCTTGTTGTATTTGTAGGAAGTAGCAGAAAATCAGAGCTAATTCTGGATTGACAAATATTGCTGTGTTGTTGACTGAGTGTAAGTATTTGGTGTTGGCTGGTCTAGTTTGGGCAGTAATTTGGGATTTGGTTGATGTATTTCACAAATGGATAATCCTGTAAGATGTCCATACTCGAATGCTGTGATCCTTTCCTCTTATATTGGTTTTCTCTCACAGGGTATGCAGTTTTACATTTAAGCTCATCAAGATAATCGACAATTTATGAATTTTAAATGGTTATATCAGTATTGTCCCCACTTTCTGCTGTACGACGTAAAAAGAATACAATCAACGTGGGGTGAGAATTGTGTGAGACTGCGTAAAAATGTGTGGTTCAATACAACACTATTCTGTCAAACGCTTTGTCTAACACCAGTTGACATTTAAAGGAGGTTTAGGCAGAAAATGCAGGACAAATATCATTTCGTAAAGTACAAAATGATTCTCAACAGGATGGATGTTTGATCACAGAGTTACCACTAACATTGTCACGCACAGTCGAGAGGTTTTGTTTCCTACTCTCCTGAGAGAATGTTTCCTCAAGAACAAAAGTCCTTCAGCTTTATAAACAAAATGTAAGGGTTACTATTAACAATATATAAATGGAATGTTTTATTAAGTTTTTTTTTTTATTATGTGTCATAATCTTATAATGTCATATCTTTAATGTCATTCTTTTACAAAATAAACTTGATTAAATTAAAGCTACAACTTGCGATTGATTGTCTCCATATGTAACTTCTTTCTCTCTGATGCTGGGCTTTGTTTCTAGATAATTGTTTTTTTTATATTTTTTTGGCCTTTTATCAACTTTATTGATAGAACAGCAGCGAGGACGAAGCCTCTGCACATGGGACGTCTGCTCTACCAACTGAGCTAAACGGCGATCCAGTTTCTAGATAATTTTAGAAAGTGTTGTGGTGGTATTCACAATATATGCGTATGAGTGGATGACAGCCTGGCAGGTTAGGTAAGGACAGGCAAACAGAAAGTGAGATACAGTAAGACGCAGTGGGGAATTGAAATTGGGGAAGCGGGGAAAGGTATTGTTTCGGCATCAAAGAAAAAAAATCAAGTAAAGAAGAACGGAAAGTTATATTCTGACCAAATGCCATGCAGATGCCCTCCTAAGTAAGTCATAAAAATAGGAACATAACAGTAAGGTAGTTGTTCATTCCTGCTGCATCCCACCCAAGACACAGACATGCTATGGAGCAGAAGATGTCTGATAAACACTATTATAACTATGTGTAATAATATAACACAATTCAAACATCAATGACAGTACTTCCTCAATTACCTCTTTACACCACTAGGTGGCAGTATAGTGTTGTCTACAAGTTGTGCGACCAGCTATACACTCTGAAAAGAAGAATTAGTCTGATGGTGATTAATCCCTATTCTTGGACTCTCAGGCAACACTCTCTTCCAAAACCGTGTCTCCTTGGATTGGCAGGTTTTGCATCATCAACATTATTCGTAGATATTCCACAATTGTAAACGTTTTTACTCATGTGGTGGCACAGAGCTGGCTTGAAGGCCTGCCTTAACAGTCAAACTTGGAAGAATAAAACCCCCTAATCAGGAGTCGTGACTCCGTCTCTCCGTCGTTAGTGTGGGCACATAATAGGTGGGCCCGTTGTGATTATCAGACGACGAAGAAGAAGAAGTAGAATACGTGATGTGAACATGGCGGCAAACGAAAGTGTAAACAGTCAGCCAACAGAGCTCGAAGCCATCGTTAACCGCTGGCTTGTTGATTATTATGTGTCTCTGGCGCAGGAGTTGTTCGAAAAGGAGCTTTACGCGGACTTCATTGACGTACGAACTGTGATTGACAGTAAGTGACAAACCGCCTCTCACTTCTAACCGCCAAGCTAGTTTTGGACTTTGTTTAGCTAACTCACTCAACTCATTGTGTCCGACAGACTTTGGTGTCAGCAGGCTGTTTTATCTACTGCATGTTATATGTCCTAAATAATCTCACCGGCCAGTTTTGAATTGTGCACTACGCTCGTTACTGACGGTGTTGTGCTCTTGCAGATAGCTAAATTAGCTTAGCCGTAGCTTTAGCTCCCCTCCGCGACTGTCAACTGAGTGGAAGAAAGTCCTGAGAGGCTGTGATTGGACACAGGTACATTTGTTAAATAAATAAGTGTCTGCTTTTGTAAAACAGCAGCGTAGTGTTTAAAGTGAGTACTTCCGATTTAGTGTACAGTTTACCCGTGTGTCTCCTATGCATCTGTACGTTAGTTCATTGGATTTAGTGAGTGGCCTAACATTTGCAAGGTGTCATAGATTCATTTGTAAATATTTCTAAAGGCTGTTTTTAAGCAAAGCATTTCAGTCAACTAACACTAAAACGGCTGTTAATACAATCCACGTTTAAGTTAATCAAATTGAACGCAGTCACCAGTGAGTGAGAATTGTTTACTTAAAGTTGCAGTTATTTATTTAAGCCTAAATAAACCAACTCGGTTCGCTTTCATGACTGATTTAACAAGTTGACCCTAAGAGACAACACGGATACATACGCTTTTAATTTGTTTACATGTGGAGGACCCTGTCACCTTTCTAGCCTTAAACAGTGTTCTAAGGAGATTCTTTTCCCCCTGAGAACAGCCTGTTTATGCAGTTCTAGCTTCGAATTTCTTCTACAAAGTACCCCTTTTAGGTTTGTTTATTGTTACAGGATTATTTATTGTTATTGTTATTGTTTCAGGTGTTTTGAGTCGTCCTTGTGAGATCACCAATGACCTGCATTTAAAGATTGAAGTCCTGAAGTTTCTCTCCCGGATAAATGAGGGTGAAAATCTCGGTGAAAAGAACATAAATGCACTCATCATGACACATCACTTTTTAAAAATTGTTTATTGCTTGGGGGTCTAGTTTATGTGCATCTGTGTGTGTAATTCTGTGTCTGTGCATAGGATAAACATTAAAACATGCTCCATGCCAAAAATCCAGAACAAAAAAAATTAAGATATCTTGAAAATGTGTGTGATTATTCACCTAACTTGGTGTTTAATTCTCTATTGTACTATGAAATCGTTGCATTTGGAGAATTTTCTATTTCCAGAATTGACAATAAAACAAAGTTATTCTTACACCATGTTAAGTTGTTGAACAAAAATACAAAATACAACAAATAAATCAATTAAAGATGCATCATGAGCAGAAATAATGATTCGACACAACCACACAGTACCAAATTGTTATTCAGATTCCAAACAAATGTGTCACTACAAATGAAATGGTCTACCGTTGCAGCCCAACTGTAAGAACTAGACACTTTCCTGAAATCAGTGCTTGAGCATACATCCAATACTACTTTCATATTGTGACCCAAACGCAACAACTTTTTCTTTGTCGACAGACGTGTCATTTGGTCCTGAAGAGTCAACAAGTCCTCTGGAATCAGCCTTAATTATGCTGGAAGTAATTAACCAGAAAGCCTCTATTCCACAGCAAGATTTTGAGAATGTGTGCACTTTAATTAAAGAAATGGTATGTTTTGATTTTATTTATTTTTTTAATACGTTTTTTATGTAATGTAAGGACATACACTTGTTTTCAGATTTGCTCTAACTTTTTTTTTTCTGTCTTCAGATTGTGGTCATTTTCATAAAGAACAATAAGTTTAACGAGGCAAAAAAGGTTCTTAACACACACTTTCCAAAACAAATGGTTGGCAAGGTGAGTTCAGTAATTAAAGTAGCATGCTAATACAGATAACCAATAACAAATTCATCGCATATGTATGGATAACCATATTAGTAACTCAACACCAGTTAAGGTTTTTAAACATTAATCACAGCCTGAAGGTATTATGTATATCAGGTATAAATTAGTCCTTTTCAATTTGACTTGCATGTCTATACATTTTGAAAACGATGCTTAAACTAGGAATTGTTCACTTGTTAATTTCAACATATTTGGCTTCATTTCTGTGTTTGTTTGTGTGCATGGCATGTGTTTCACATTGTTGAATGTCTGTGTTCTCTGTAGAAAGCTATATTCATGGGTCTCATCAGAAAGAAGAGTAAAACGCATGAAGTCATTGAGCAGAGTAACTTCCACCGGTTCAAAAATGAAATTTTGGCCTTTTGCAGAGGGCTCTATCCAGATGAGACTCCCTTTTTCCACAAGGTGTGTTGTTATTGTTAAGCCCAATTTAAAGGCTTGTTGCATTGGAACTTTTACGTCTTTCTTTGAAGCTCTATGTTCATGAGGTATTTAATTAATGAATGATTTAATTTGATATGTGTTTGAGATGCTATTGCACCACAAAGCTCACCTAATGAGTCCTCTTAAGACATTTGTCAAAAGGGCTCAATGAATAAAAACCTAGTCTCTGTTGACAGATGCAATTCTGTTGATTTGTTGCTGAAGTACTTGTTTTTATACTAGTGATTTTGGTTCGTGTATGTGTAACAGGCTGCAGAACAGCTGAAACACAGAAGACTCAGAGTGGCAGATGGGGGTGCAGCTGGTCCTGATGAGCAGGAAGAACCTGGTCCTGATGAGCAGGAAGAACCTGGTCCATCATCTTCTCCACAAATAAACATTGGCCGGCTTGAAATGCGGTATGCCTCTCAGCTCATCACCTGACTGAATAACACGGAGTTAAAATTGGCCTTTTTTGAGTTTTTCAAACGCATCATCTGGCTAACAACAGACCTTTCTTTATTTTTAAGTATCAAACCATCTGTTTTCCATTGTCTGGAGAGATTGAAGGAAACAGGGATTTCCCCCAATTGTTAGTTTGACTATTACTCAGATAACCGCCATAAGCAGCAAGTCCAACCAGTAAAACCACATATTACTGTACGGTATTTTTTTTGCATAGTATTTTTTCATATTTGATAAAAAATTATTCCAGTAAATTTACTTACTTACTTACTCTACACCAGCGATCCTCAATAGGCGGCCCCCGGGTCGCATCCGGCCCGCCGGCCTCCTGTCTGTGGCCCCCAAACTTTTATTCCTTCACCATGTGTTTTGGTTGGGTCAGCAAGTGTGCCCCGGGACTTGTCTCCATGCCAACGATACAGAGACAGCTGGGTCACTCACCGCTGCGAGCGCAACTTTTAACTTTCACTTTCGTTTTCGGAGCAGTTCGCGTATTCACATTATGCCGGTGGTAAAAGATTGAAAATTGCGTGTTTTCAAGTAAATTGCTATTTTAAAGTGAACAGTGAAAATCCGCGACTCAGAGAAATAGGGATTTTGCATTCATTCTCCCTCTGACAGGACAAGCCCCACGTATCTGACAGTGCAGCGGTAACAAAGGCCAGACGTAGTTTAACTAGTTCTACCCCGTCTCATCATGTATTTTCAAACACGCAAACCTTGTAACGGACGGGGAGTTTCTCCCGGCAAACACCCTTTCACTCACGGTGCCAAAAAGTTTATTATCCTTGTTAAAACTCAACACCATTTAATCAAAGAACAAATGACGTGAATTAACCTACAACCATCTTACATATCATCTTATTCACAAACACATTCACGAACCATAATTACACCAACACCAACAGAATACCCAAGAGTCATTGCGCCACAGTCCACAAGGGGCGTTACAATATGCCAGGAGAAGCTGTGATGAAGATTTCCAATTTGAAACGGCATTATGAGACGAAGCATAGGAATTTTGAAGAGACATTTCCTCAAAATTCAGCGATAAGCACAACACAAATAAATGCACTGAAATTGTCATATCAAGCTGCAAGCAGGATGCTTGTCACATCTATGTCACAATGAAATAAAATAATGCATGACTGAAGTGATGGACACAATGTTTGAAGGCAAACAAAAAGAGGAAATATTCAACTATGTATTTTAATTTATGTTAAAATGGAAATTAAATTTTATTTTAGTTCGTATTTTGTTGTTTAGAATGAAAAGGACATTTTGTTTTGAATATTACAGTATTATTGCATGTGGCCTGACCGACCTCAATACATGGACCTTTGAGTCATTGAAAAAAATCTTTGTTGCCCTTAAAGATTTGTATTTGAGTACCCCTGATCTACACTATTCTTCTCTGGTCTAAACATCCTAATCTCTCTTTCTTGTCCCTATCTTATTTTCCAGTGCATATGTAATTAGCCCGAAGGCCAGGCTGATGGCAGCCTACAGGGATTTGTCTCCAGGGTTGGAGGAGAGAACATTTGCTCAGCTGGAGGAAGAAGTGGAGAGAGAGGGACAGGATCGAATTGATATTGATATTTCCCTGTGCCTTTCATCCGCTCCCACAAAAGACACCAATCGAGACACAGAGCAGGATGGATTATTTCAGAGAGCCGAGGGTAGCCCAATGGAGGCTTCCCCAGCAGACCAAACGCCACAAATGGACGCTGTTCCTGAAACGCAGGCAGGTTCACGTTCCAAGATGCCTCCTTCAGTGCAGAAGAACAGGCAGCTGCTCACTTTGGCACAACTGGTGACCGAGCCAGACAGCCAACAGAGCACGGCAGCTTCTCAGGACCTTGAGAATGAAGTCAGGACAGAAGAGTCACAGTCACCAGCTGTACCCAGTGAAAAACTGCTGCAGAGCCCATTAACAGACTGTGAGATTGCTGTACCCACACGAAAACTACGCAGGCAGTCCGATAGAATGTGCAGCAGGTAAATACATATCTCTCTTTAAAAGGTTATCCTAGAATACATCTGTGTCATTTTTGCATGAAGTGAAAATCAAACAGATGACTATGGAAATACAATAGGTGATATTTATTTCTTATATTTCACACATAAAAAAATGGTGATGAAGGAAGGTTTTTTGACTGTAGTAGTATCTCAAGGGGTACTCAGGCAGGCAGTATCTTTTGAGCTCCTATCACCTGAGGGCATGTCTGAGCAAGCCACAAGCTAACAGTCTTTCTAAAGTGCAAGATCTAACATAATGCAACCATACATTGTGATAAGATGACCCATTTAAAATTTTAAAAACAGGGGTTGCAGAAGCAAAAACAGTATTTTACTTAACATACATTTTTGAAAACAGAAATTAATCAAAAACTTTTGGCTCTTAACTACATTATACTGCTAATATAGCTTGTTTTTCCTACACAGATACTGATAATGATACACAGTAAACATTTATTGACAAAAGTATATTTTACACCAGCCCTTGTACGGCAATATTTCATATTAAGTCAGCTGCTCATGGTCCTGTATTGATTGATTGGTGAGTATACAGCACTGAAACTGCTTATTTGCCGTGCAGAGCCTCAACAAGTATGGCAGAGTTGTCAGCAGACGAAGAAGAGGAGACCCCTGTACTGTCCAACCGTTCAATCCACAGGTAAGACCAAATGTACAATATCACCACACATAGGGCTGTCATATGTGTTAATATCATGTCTTAATGTTAATGGTTCGGGTTGGTCAGACTATAAGGATAGCAGTGTCTGCAGGCCTGACATGATAATACCGTGATTGATTATTTTGATAATGATAACTTATTGGTCTTCAAAAAGCTGTACTTATGCTATGATATTATTGCCTTAAAATGACAATAATTCATTTTTAATTATTTCTGGGACAGTAGTCCAGCTACCCTCAGAGAAATTGAGTTGAATTTGGCGGCAGCTACCAAGTTAGCTAGCATTAGAGCCCGACCAATACACAATTTTTTATGCCAGCGCCAATATACACACATTTTTGCCTTGTTTCTCACTGTAAGGAAAGTTTGAATTAAAGTGGGTAGCTTAAAGCATCAGTTGAAACAGCTTCATCAAATCCATTGATCTGTCTTTTCCTGGACGATGCTTGACTAAGTTTCAACTCTCATCATGCAGACTGTCCAGGCAGTTGTCATCCGACAGTGAAGAGGACCCGCAAGAGTCACCATCTTCCTACAGAACCACATTGCAGACACCTTGTAAACAACTGGCCAATGATCCTCTCAGCAAGAGTCGTACCTCAACCCCAGAAAGAATATCGGTAATATTTTATCAAATATAATGTAAGGTGTGTTCGTTTGTTTGAGATTTGAGAGTAGACAGACTGAGACGTACCCTTAACTATTGATTAAGAATTGTATCATTAAGTAAAAGCAAAAGCTCAATCGATCAAGGACTTTCTCTGTTTAAAAAATCGCAGGCAGCAGAGCCCTAAGCAGCAAAGCTGTTACTGCAACCAGTCGCCCAGAAAAAGATGCACAATTTCAGTGTAAAATGTATCATATGCTTTCAGTTACAACAAATGTGTGAATTGTCATTGGTCAAGCAAATGGATAAGATGAATACCTTTTATTGGTCAAGTAGGTAGAAAAGGTGGGGAGGAACTGTGGTTTAGACTTGGCCCTCCCATCTTGGGTGCATGAACTGGTCCCAATTCTTTGGCACACGAAACCTGATCCCCTGGAGACAGCGCACTGTTGGAAAGAAAAACTTCCCTGTCCTGTCTTCCTGCACATCTGCTCTTTGTTTAAGTGTTAGTGGCTGTCTCCCTAACGCACACACTTTAATGGTTTTGGGAAAAGCAAGTGTTATCTCTGATTTTGAGGCCTATGCTGTGGATTTGTGAAATGTGAATGTGTTCTCTCTCATATCCTGGCTTTGCTCTCCTATGTATTAGCCCCTCATAAAAAGGACTAATGCTTCTGACCTATCTCATTTGTCAACAGGATATGTTCAACTATTTTAATAATGTGGGATAATGGGAAAAGACAATCAATAGTTCAATTTATTGTATCATAGCATTTGAGTCACAGTGTGGCAGACTTCACATTTTAATGAGCAGTGTGCAGGTTCATGGGCACTGTGGAGGTCCTGCTGGTGCATGGCAGTGTTAGGCACAGACTGAACAACGGATACAATCTGACATATGCATGACTGGTATAGATTAATGCACACTATATAGTAGACAAGGGGTCATAGATGCATGTAGTAATTGGTCAAGAGGACAGACGATAATTTGGTGGGTCATAATGAAAATGTGTAAATCCTAACAATAATATAAATTAAGTCTGTTTTTAAATCTAGTTATGAAATTTTGTTTTATAATATTTTCTATTTTTTTCTTAAAGGATCGCATAGGAGGAGAAACACCTCAAACTCGGGCCTCAGGAAGAAGGTGAGTAAAACAAGACTTGCCTTTGTAATATTCAAAGTAACAGATCTGTCAGGGAGCATTACATACTAGCAGTAGTCTTGAGTTGGCTAAATTCACATGTTGTATCGTGGGAACAAATAGGAGTGTCACAATGTGTTCAGTCGCAACCACAATCCATCATCTATAATGTAAATCAACAATGCTCCTGAAAAGTAGATTGTGGACACCTTAAAAACGGATCACGATCTAAAATTGTCAGATTGCCCACCCTTAGGAACACAACATAGCTGTTGTCAACAAATCGCTAATTTTCTGATCAATGCTTGACTGTCAACTCTCAACACACAGAAAGGCCACTAAATCCAATCAGATGCCATCCGATAATGATGAAAATCAAAAGTCGCCAGTGGCTCCCTGTAAAACCCTAGTACAGAAACCTCGTAAACAACTGGCTAACAGTCCTCCCAGCAGGCAAGTCCAAACAATATATTCATTTGACGTCACTATGTTGGTTACCAATTCAAGGACTAACGTCTTTTATTTAACTTCATGTTTTTTATGCAGGGAGTCTGATAATACAGATGAGGTCTGTATCGTAGATTCTTCTTTGGACAGCTCCCCCAATCTGTTACCTCGTCAACCTAGCCCTCGAACGAGCTCCACCCCTCACAAGAACTCGGCTCAAGGTCGTTCAACTTCAAAATGGTGAGTGAAGATCGCACCAGCAGTAGCTTTAACCAAGCTTTTGTGTATGAATACTAGCAGAAAATACTAAAACAACCAATACTTTTAAAGAGCTTGCCGGAACTTTAGAATGGATGTCGACCAATACAAGATCTTTGGGGTCCCGGGGTAATGTTAAATGTTGGAACAGCTGATTTTACCAAAGGCTGATAAGTGTGGCATTCAAGTCATATTTAGTCTTGCATAGCCAGACCTCTCTCATCTGACCCGTTTTCAGTTTATGCTGTCCTGAATATATAACACGACACCATCACCTTGTCTTGGATAGGGACAGGGCTTTAAAGGCGGGCAGGCAGGCAGGAACAGAAACCATTCTGTTAACATACTGTACTTGTTATCTCTTCCAAATAATCCAGCCATGTAACTATCCATCCATTCATGAAATAAAGTCACATTTTAGGATCCTCCTCACCCCGGGAATATGCACGAACATTAATGTTTGGATGTGCAACAGAATGTAATCCACAAAATCACGTTTCTAGATCTTGTGTGTTGATATCAAACAGACAGCTACTGCTAGCTTTTCAACTCAAATTAAAGACTGCGTCCTGCACGTCTCTAAAGTTCCTCTGTTTGAGTAACTGCACAAAGCCAAAGTTTCACTGTAACTTTTCACAGAGAGGGTGGGAGGGTCTAGGGGGATAGAGAGATAGCCCTAATGTTCAGTTCAACTTTTCTAATAAAGTTTAATACGAATAAAGTAATAAGATTTTTCAATTAATTAATAATATTTCAAACATGAATATGGATGATTATGTTGTAGCTTTTACCAACAAAAATAATCACCATTTTATTTTTTTTAATATCAGCCAGTTAATTGGACATCAGTTTTATCCTACTCCAAGCTATCATTCTTATATGAGCTTTTAAAGATCCACTATCAGTCGACCACTATACTACAATATGATATTTGTCAAATGGAGTAAGTCAAAAGTTCCTGTGTATTTGCTTTCCTGCCAGTTTCATTACAAACCATTAGGGCTGCACAGTTAATCACAAAATAATTTAAATCGCTTTAAGTGCAATATCCAAAATCATGAGATTTTTTTTTTTTTCCTCATAGAGGTAAAATGTGTCAAACAGTATTTTTTAGAGAATGTTTTAGTGCTGCAGAGAGCCTGTTCAAAGTTTGTTCTCCAGATGTAATAAACATGTTTGTTTGGAAACGCTACAACATCATGATTTTCAAGGTTTTCAATGACTATGAAAATTGTGATCATCCTTAATAACCATGAATTATATGGCAAACACAATACCACTTTCTGACCAAGGCAAAAGGCCCTACAAGTTTTACAAACCCACATCAAAATGACCTATTTATTTAAACAGCCTTAGATTATTTAAAATGCAGCTCTTTTTTTGTTTTTCACAGGTCTTCATGAATTAGCATTATGAAGCATGAAAATAACTTTTTCTTTTGTTCACAGGAAAACGCTGTTCAATAATGCAAAGGAGAGTAAGGAAATATGGGATGAGGATGAGTCTTATTTCACCTCTGACAAGGATAGCGGTAATATTCTATCTTATCAAATGTCTGCTTCTTATTAATCCTTTATAAATCTAGTTTGAAAAAATTGTTCAAGGAGTAATATATCCTTTTTTTTTCTCCTGGAAGGATCACACAACGAGAGCAACATTTCAAACTCTGGCCACAGGAAGAGGGTAAGTGTAACAAGACTAAGATTTGTTATATCTAAAAGTAAAAAAAAGAATTAACAGATTTGTTGGGGTGCTTTACTTTTTGTCAAGTCTCTTTAAAGTTGGCTACACTCCCAAGTTATTGGAATATCAAACTACAATCAGAAAACATTGATGTAGAAAGGATAGCTTGAGTTTGGTTTGCTTCTGGCCTCCAATAAGACTGATGCTTTGCAGCAAGCCCACAACTTTCATATCTGACGGTTTTAGCAGCCGATCGAAGTTCTATGCAAGCAGACTGACAAAAATAAAATGAAGTTATGTTGTCGGTCTTATGGTGTGTTAAAGTAGCAGAAAACTAAGCGACCTCATGTTCTTGTTGTATTGCAGAGGTGGACTGAGAGTGAGACACAGAAGCTGAAAGAAGGGGTCAGAAAATTCGGAGAGGGCAACTGGAGCAAAATAAAGTCCTATTACTCCTTCGAGAATCGAACAAATATCAACCTTAAGGACCGGTGGCGTACATTGAAAAAGTCAAAAATGGTCTGAGAGGACTCCAAAAGGACAGAGCACCTTTTCTTTATTTTTTCTTTCACAAGTTTTTGTACATTAAAATGGTATATTCTGTATTTTTAAAACTGGACCCTTTTTTTTTTTTTTTACCATGTTTCTGTGTCTGAGTGATTAATGGGGGCAACATTTTTTGGAAATTGGAAACAACTTTCACAATTTACCTGGATTTAAAAAAAAAAAAAATGCAGCCTCTGCAAATTAAATGTAACACTTGGCCATCTTGCAGTTCAACAATGTTTCAGTTAGTTTTGCAGCCCAAATTTCCGGTAAAACATAAATATCTTACTCTTTAACAGATCCATCTGTGTCATGGTTGCTGGTTGTTTCACCTAATGGACAGATTTTCAAAAACTCAAAAACCTGGGGTCCAGGTTGAAAAATACTAAAGTTAACCCCTTTATCATGTTCAGAGTTCATTAAATTTGTTTCAACTTGCAAAGTAGTTTGTTGTCTGTTTATAAAAACTGCATTGGTGTCTGATAATCATACACCACACATCATTCACTGTAGCCCTGCATACAGCAGCAAGCTCACAAAGACACATTTTTACAAAGACAATGTTGATTTATTTGAAGGATGACATTTACAAAAGAGAAACACAGAAAAGCATTGCCCTTCATTTTGACATGAATTAGCTCGGAGCATGAGTGAAAGTCTCGGGAGTCGTTGTGACAAGAGAATATTTCAGACAGCATATAAGCAGTATCCCAAGGTCCAGAGAGGTCTGCGTTTCAGCCCTTAGATTGTAAATTGGAAACATTGGCCAACTGTAGCATCTGCTGTTGAGATGCCCTAGAACCAGACACTTCAATCCAACCAGTTCTGTTAAAACAAACCGCAGCGGTGAATTTCAGTGAACGTTCCTGGGCATTAAATGTGTCAAGAAAAGGGGCATGTGACAGTCCAGCTGTTGATGCATCTTTATGTCAGTGTGTCTTCATTCCTAATGTACTCTCCCACATCGGCCTGGTGGAACACGACAATGGACATGGGATCCACTCGCCGACACTCCTGAGTGGACTTGGCGGCCACGCCGAAACCCTGAGAAATAAAACGCAGTTTAAGAAATCCCATCAGTGGAGGAAGGACAGAGATGAAAATCTGTCATATGATCTAAAATGAAAGTTGTTCTCCAGAGTTACACTAGCAAATACATTGTTCTGAGCTTTTTCAAAGAGCTTGTATGGATATAAGCACTTGACATAGCATTGAGTGTGGTGTCATCTGGTTACAAAACTTACCAGGGGCACATCTGCCATGGAGTAGACCACGACACCCTGGTACTGATTAGTGTTCTCAGTGATTCTGCCAAGGCCAGACTTTAGCACATGGTTCCCATAGAGGTAGGACTGCTCTGCTCCGGGTTTCACCCACACCTTGAACTGATGACAGGACAGAAGCCTTCAAGTTATATATACACGTGCATGAATTTACCCAACTTAATCATAATAGAGATACAATGCTTCAACTTTTATTTTTTTACGAATAAAAACAGGTATGGCTGTAAGCACAAGCATTAGCTACTGCCCACTTGATCACTGTTTGGTTATCCTGGGTTAATGTTATTGATCAAAAAGCAATGCAGCATAGAAAGAATAACAATGGAGGTAATATTTAGTGATCACATTTTAAAATATACATAATGTATAACCATAACATCTAGGATAGCTTCAGAATTACCCAGGTTTGCTTTGACTGTAGCAGGTGTAAATGTGCAGCACCCAACTCAGAAGAATAAATCTCAACTCAGACTGAGTGACATTAATATTCAATAACAGAGTTTGAGTTTTAGATGTTGAATGTTTGAGTTGGTGAATGTGCTACTGTGACCTACTATACCAAGCCAAATTGTGTGCTGTATAAAAGCCCTACTGTTATGCTGATGTTCTTCGGCCATATGGCTTCTAAAAACATTAATGGCAGATACCACCTGTATATAGATTCTCACTGTTGGTAGAAAAAAAAAATCAATAATAGCGACTGACCTCTATCTAGCACAAATTGTCTGATTAATGGCGTGTTGCATATTTGGAAGTAATTACCAACAAATATAATGTCAGTAGAAACCAGTATATACAGCTGGAGAGTGGCATCTTCCAGTATAACATCTTGCAAGCAGGTCCTGTGTCAGCAAATATTAAAAGTAATATCAGATAAATAAAAAATGTGCATCTCTCGATCCTACCCCCACTGATACGAGCAAGGGAGAGAGGAGGGGATGCAAATGATGGCAGCAGAGACACAAATAAGATAAATGGGATGCACCCATGGTCACCTTTGCATAGGGAGCCAAGAAGTCCAGAGCTGTGATGTGCAGGCGGAACTTAGTGGTCTTTGTGAACTTCCCAAAACATGTTCCCACTGACACGAGCTTGTCCCGGGAAATGTTTGTGGCCAACTTCAGAATTTTCTCACTGTGGGGAAGAAAACGAGGACACGTTCATTTCTCCAAGTGGATGAACTTGACAGATAGAGCGCGTGTATTTAAATATATGCCACATTACCTCATGTAGTACACACGGTCGTTCTGTAGCCTGAAACAGTAGGTACCGTCAGGTCTGTCCACGAGAAGCTTGATGTTTTCCCCGATGCTGTTGAGGGGAGAAGAAACGGCTCACACGTCAAGCTAACAGGGATGCTAACAGGTTCCATATCATTTGAATATTAGCAGGCGAACAAACTGTCCTCCGGGTTTACTTACTATTTTGACAGCTTCTCAAACATCGTCTTCGTCTCTTCTTCTGTCAGTGGCCTCATTGTGTCTGTTCAAAAATAAGTTTTTCTGTATCAGCGTGTAGTTTTGCTCTCCCGTGAGAAACGTGAAAACGTGGGTCAACACGGAAGCAGTCACACTCTGGAGCGGAAGTCGTGTGACGTAATCAGCTAGCTCACTTCCCGGTTTATTGCATTCTTTAGCGTTCAGTCGATCGTCCGTTTTTACTCCCGCAAACCGGTCGCCATCTGGTAAGTTTTTGCACTTATAATCATAATAACTCTTCGAATTATGTTCACTATACAGTCAGTAAACGGTTAGTACAATGTTAACTTGTGTTACGTGTCGTTTTTGTTGAGCTTTGAAGTCGGACTTTCGAAAACGGGCTCAGTTAGCCTGGTTAGCTAGTGCTAGCTGTCACTGGGAGAAAAAAAACACACACACACACGGACCTGCTGCTATTAGCGAGCTAGTGAACGTTAGCTTGTGAGCTAACTCTTCTAGGAGCTGATAATGCTTACACTGGTTCCGCCCGCTCCACTACAGTAATTCCCTTCAAATTAACTGTGGAAACCTTGAATAATATCCATTACAATACTGAATTAAGCCAAGTTGTGATTTTGAGCTCGGACTCGCCCTGTGAAGAGTCTTTGCCGCAGCGGTGCGAAGTTACGTAACGTTCATTTGTTTGTAAATACAGATTAGGTTCCTGTGATCTGAGGTAGAGTAACTTAAGCCTTTAAGGATTTCAGCAGTCATTAAGATTAGCATTTAACACCCCTCTCACTCACATCATGTTATGATTCACCTGTATGGAGTGGACTGTAACGCTTCAATGTCAGCCAGGGGCACCAATTAGGAAATCTACATTGTCAGCGAGCTCTTTGCATTTGGCAGATCACTTGATCCTCCTGTCCCCGTCCTGTCCTGACTGCAATAATGGCTGAAGGAAAAAAAGCCTGATGCAAGTAAAGTTATCCACAGCAAAACCATTTTATTCACTGACATGACACATCTCAGGGTGTCTGGTCCTGCTGCTCTGTCAGAATTCACAGCGGTGCCTCTGCTCCTGATAAAGTTTGGGATAACCTTAAAATCCAATAAGTTCCTTTCACAGCCTCTCCTCCACAGACATTATGTCTGGGGAGCTTCAATGATCAGTCAATCAATCCATTAGTCGATCATCGGAACATGAGTTGATAATTGGTTAACCACATCAGTCGTTTTTTCAGCAAAAATGTCAAATATTTGCTGGTTCCAGCTTCCTAAATGTGAACGATTTTCAGCTCTTGTCATTTATTGATAGTAAATCGTGAGAGTTTGGGTTTTGAACTGTTGGGAAATTGTGAGCATTTATCAGTCACATTTTCAGATTAAAACTTATTTTCAAGACTTTTCAAGAAAACAATTTCAGACTTAACGGTCAATCCTGGAAATAGTCAGCAGATCTGTGGTTAATGAAAATAGTCCCTTTGTGCAGCCCTGTGTCTTCCCCAGCAGCACACGTTACACTTCTTTAAAATAAAAGTCATCTTGAGTCACCATTTGAAGATTCTGTTCCCCTTATGAGCAAGTCCTTCTCACGTATAATATAGCATACGTAGCAGTCAAGAAACTTAATGTTCAGTAGTGAAAGCATAGGTATTTCCAGTCATGTTGTCAGATGATGCTCTAAATGCATTTGCTTGTCTGTCCCATTAACTGAATAAGCCTATAGATGTGTTTTAGCTCCAGGGAGATTTTAATTTAAATAGATACCTTGTTGAGGCTGCAGTGTTAATAACAGTAGGGTGAGCATTGAAGCATCTGCTGATCAGTGACCATGAAAGCCTGGGGTTATAATGACAATGCTCAGTTCTTTATCGCGATTACTTACAAAAGTAAGCAAAAACGCGCTGATGACTAGCACAGCCGGTGTTTTATAGTAGGTGATGCTCAGGGTTCCTCACTGAAACATGCTGACCTAATTTCTTCCATTTTGACATTTAAACTTGTGACTCCTGCAGCATTCCAAAATACACAAACGTTTTGCATTTGTACTGCTTTTACTCAGTTTTTCACATTGTACAATTAATTTTTTTGTATGAGAAAGTCATAATAGCTTATATGTATGTAACGTAAATTAGTGCAGTTAATTCAATATGAGATAGAAGCCTTTCTAGTAGACGAGCTATATATGTACACAAATGTCGGTCTTTTGTTTGACGTCATTATCTGTGGCTCTCGGCAGATGACATTGACATGTCAGGCACAAAACCGGCTACTAAATCAACCAGCATTAACCACATGACACTGCTTTTAAATTCAAGAAGGTGCCCTTAAGTTGTTAAATCAAATCCACGATCTCTTGACACGGAAAACTACGTTTAAACATTAAGGATAAGCCTGACAGTGATAACCAATTTGCCACGGTGTATAAGTATTAAATGGGAAAATAAATGTTTTTCTGCATCTTTTATGTGTTGACAGAGTGCGCTGCCCTGTGTTAGATGAACGGTTCTCGTGCCAACTGTTAACCCAGGATAAACCAGTGGTTTGTGCCTGTCATCAGTTTCCGGCGTGTGTTTGTGGCTCTGCTGCTAAGACTGAACAGGAAGACAGTCGCAGAGAGACGTCTGAACTGAGAGAGGAAACTGCTGTGGCTTCTTTGTCGGCCTCAGAATGACTGAGTTCTGGGTTTGTTTCAGCTGCTGCATTGCAGAGCAGCCACAACCTGTGAGTATGAGATTATCATGGAAGAGAAATCAATCAAAAAATCTCAAATCTTTAATCTAGTTGCCATGTTTAAAGTTGAAGTTGGTATTAACATAAAACACAAACATAGCAGTATTCTCTCTCTCTCCCTCCCATGTACCTTCCACTTCACATTCAAGTTACAATAGTGAATATTCATATTTCTTAAAAAATGAAAGCAACTTTATGTAGTAATTGGCATTGTGTGCGATTTTGCACCCCCTAAAGTTTCTCATTTCTACACCTTTGCTATAAATACAAATCCCACGTCTTGAATAGCTTCTCAGACGTGACGCTGTGATCCTTCCCTCTCACTGAAGTTACATACTGCAGAAACAAGTGATGGGGGGGCGGTGTGGCAGTGGCAGATACACCATTCACCCTATTACAAGACATTGTACCATCAAAATGATTTTGAAGCTTTTTAAGGGGAAAAGGTTACTTAAAGTTCCTTAAGTGTTTTTTTGCTGTACTGTGGTGGGGACGCGCCTGACAAAGTATGTCTACATCCTCTTTTTATTGGAGATTAAATAGAAAGTGTCAGGGCCTCTAGTTAACCACATCCCACTCTCTGTCACAACACTTGCTTTCAATAAAATGTATTAATCTGGCAGCAAAAACTAGGACCGTGCCAAGTTTTAGTCAGCCAGTTTATCTACTGACAGATAAGATAAAAGGATTCATGGATGTGGAGTGAATGATCAGATGGTAAACAGAAGAGAAAACAGAAGGCTCTGTTTCAGCTGATTTTAACTTGATTAGTGAGATTGCGTTTAATACATTTTAGATGAAAAGATTTTCATCATTTCGTGTAAAAAAAATAAGTTTATGTTTATGGCACTCATTTTCAGAAACGGCGGCGACGAATCGATCGCTCCATGATCGGGGAGCCAACAAACTTCGTTCACACAACACATGTAGGCTCAGGGGACATGGGTATGGGACTCGCATCGGTAGGTTTTATTTTGTCCTCTTTACAGAATATTCAACCAACAGAGTGTAGAAAACTAGCTAACATGTACGCCCTGATGTTTGTTAGGTGGACCTTGTTCAGGCCCAGATGAAATCTAAAGGGGGCTACGCACACGGAGGGTCTGAAGGTTCCCAGTTGTAACGAGGTGAGAAAAACTCTTCATCTGATTTTTGTTTTTGTTTATGTTCATCCACAGAATCTCCACTCCCCCAAAGCCATACGAGCCCAGCTTAGATGCGTTTTATGCAAATGGATACTTTAGAGGTCAAGTTTGTTTGTGTAGGGAAATTTCATTACTCATAGATTTTATGTAAAACTGTCTGAACATGCAAAAAATGTTCCTCTGCCAAATGTCATCAAGCAGCAGTCATGGTGAACACAGATAAGCTGCTTGCAGTATGGGAGGGGTTCATATACAAAGACAGAAATAGTTCTTCTTTTACCTCCGTGGAAATAAAGTTCAATCCTCACTACCTTTGTTCTTGATGAGGAAGAACACGTGCATTTAAATCCAAAGCTTTCCCTGTTACCATCTACGACTAAAAGTCCCTGACTTACCACCCAGCCAGTGTCGACATATGATGACAAATGGCGTGTACGCACAACAACGGGCTTGTCTTGAGTGGCTTTGAAGTAAAACCAGTGAAAGGCCACACAGCTCATATTAGTACTGTGCACCTGCGTGTACTCTTGTTTTATGAGGGGAGTTCCTGAGTTCGTCCATGAAGGAATTAGTGACTTGCTGTCACTGCTGATTCGCTTTGTTGTGCCGATAACCACTTTCTATTTCCTTATGACACCGACTCAGCTGTCAATACACGTTCAATTGTCTTGATTTCTATATTTGGTTTTGTTCTTTTTAACACAGCCTTTTGGCCCGTGTGGTTGCTTTCTAGTGGCTTCAGGCAACCGCGTAATTATTAATGGAAACCTGTTAGGTGTTGTTGTTTTTTTTTCGTTTTCCTTCAGCGCTTAATATAGTTTCTTGTTAAACAATCTTTAAAGTTAAGAAGGTCATGTTTGGGTCAAAAAAGGGCCATAGTAAAGTCAGCACTATGAAACCCAGACGTTCTCAAAAAGTGAATCCCTTCGGCTGAATACTTTGACTAAACAGGCTCAAATTTGATAGTCTCTACCAACACTCCACCTATCAGTGGCAGCTGAGATCCTAACATTTGTTCCACTTTTCCCCCCTGCAGCCCTTCACAGTCTTGTGGAAACTACTGTTGTTGATATGAGGAAGCATTTTCAGAAAAGCAGTTCTGTCTGTAATGGACGCAGGACCAAAAGATGAAACTACTGCTTTTCCATAATGTTGTATATATTTTTATTTTCCATTCCTTTTTTTTTTGTTTTTTAATGAAAGCACTGCTATCCATTTGCTGCCATACTGTTGCACTGTAAAGAGTAACTGTTAGGAGTAGATAAGAGGGTTTAGAAAGCTCATAATCTCAGTCAGACGTATGCTTGTGTGTATGCATGAGGAAAATAGTTTCAAAAATATTTGCTGTTGTAGCCCATTTGGATGCCTGTATTTATTATCTGATTTGTTAACGGACCTCATGGTGGCTGGGCCACGCTGGAGATTTGGAACATTCAGTTTCCTCCTTTATTTCTCAGAGGTTTATCAAAGGACAGGTAGAGGTAGCAAGGCAAAAAGCGACATGTTCATTGTTTTATTCTGAGAAATACTCATGATTGTCTGAGTTGCTTTCAGGGTCGAAGATTGCTGTCTTGTAATAAACTTGAAATGAGTAGAGTACACTGGATCATACGTTGTACACTCACACTTGCTTAGGAATTTTCGCATTGATTTCAACTGTTTTTTTTTATACTCATTTAGATTGAAACATATAGAATTTTAATAAACTATGAACTTCCTAATCTGCCTTCTGAAGTCATGTTCATTATTTGTTTTTTATTAGTGTTTTCTGGCAGCTTGATGCTGCAAATGCTGAGCTTTGTAGTGTCAAGATTCACGTTTTCCGTTTTTTTTTTTGTGTACCAACTGTTGACCAAGAATTCCACTTGGAAGTAACCAAATGGCTGTTGCAAATGCTGCTGCGAATGTGGGTCAGGTGTTTTTTCTTTTTAGAGACAGCGGTGTTCTTAAACATGTAGTTTACCTATCACATCCTTCTTTTGATAGCTGAAACCGCTGTTCCTTTTTTTCCGAGCACAGTTTGTGTTGCACACTCTGTCCTGTCATGACTTCTTGGAGTATTTCTCAACATAAAATCATTGTTACGTTTTTTTTTTTGTTTTTTTTTTTGGCCGATTAGCCCACAGAGATGATTTTGTCCCTCCTGTCTCAGTAGTTTCAAAAAGGGATGCACACTATTGGATATTTGTCTATTTTTTTCCAGCTCTGTTTGTCCGATATATATGCACATATCTGTTTCCACCTAATTGCAAAGAACGTCCTCTCTTGCAGTGGAGTCAACGCATTACTTTGAACAAACTGATCAAATTCACTGGACAAAATAAAACTGTCAGTGGTTCATCTTATTGACAGAAATGTTCGTTTTGAGCAGACATTTTACTTTGAAGGCCTTTGATTGGCCATTAAAGATGACTTTCAGATATTGTGCATCTCTAGTTTTGACACCACCTAATATGACCCACCTTCGTAGCAGTGTTTGTGATTCTATTGCTTCATTGTTAAAAGATGTTTCCATGTTGCTGTTAATATTACTGTGTTTTAAAACAAAATGACTAAAGGTATTAAACCCCCCCCCCCCCCCCCAATCCCAGTTTGTCTGTTTGTGCAAAAGTTTAGTCTCCTCCTGAAGGAGTTCTTTTTTTTTCTTTTTTTTTTAACCCTCTCTTGCAGCTCTTATTGTCTGATCACGTTTGTTATCAGTTGTGGCAGTGATCGGAGTTAATGTTCTCCCTTTTTTTATTGGCTGGCTGGTGCATTTCGTCCCTCAGTATTGTCATATGTAGTCCAAATTTTCTGATCCAGGCTCCATTTTAAAAAACCTTTTGCAGATGGTGACAGAGCAGCTGCAGTATGGTCAGCGCTCATGTGCACACTGCTCATCGCTACGAACAGTGATTGTAAATCAAAAAGGTCAAAGGTGCCAATCAAACCAGCAGGCCTGGATCTTTTATGACATGTGATTAGTTTTTTTTTGTACTCCATCGACATCGTATCATTTACTATTCCAACAAAAGAATGTGGTTGTATTATAAAGTCAAGCAAAAGTCTGTGTCAATTGGTGTTAACGAGTGCTATTGTCAAAGTTATTTATGATACGAGAATGAAATATTCGGTGTGTGTAGCAGGCGATGTGAAACATATTATGGATATAGTCTCCTTTGTGTTATCTTATCATTTATAGCCTTAAAACAGCCACTTTGCCCAACATTCACTGACTGAATCAATCATGTGATCCACCAGGCTAAAAAATGTTGTCCGTCACGGAGCTCATCTGTTCCTCTCTCAATGTTTCTGTAGTGATTCCTGTGTGAAAAGAGATCCACATGTGTAGACTAGTTTGTTATTTCCAGCTCTGGGCTAAATGCTGTAGTATGTGCAGACATACTGGGATTGCAGTATATTATGTGACCAGCAGGCTGTGCTAGTGGACTGGTTGAATGTGACTTTAAAAAAAAAAAGTTTCCTTCTGGGATTCCTGTCATAGGACTTATTTTATGATGATATTGTAAATATGTAACATAAAAGCAATGGATCCGTGGTTTATATGTATTGAGGGTCATGCATATTTTTGCTCACTTTTCTGTTTAACGATACTGGAGAGGCAGAGTTGGTCCAGTGTTTTTTTTGTTTTGTTTTTTTCATTTCGTTTTTCCCCGGGAACTGCTTGATATGTAGTTCTCACTTTGAGGGAAATACATCTGTCTTTTTTTTCTGCATTTTTCAGAATAAAAAATGAGAAATAAATGTTTAATGTTGATGTTTGACCAACTGTGTGTTCCATGTCTTCACTTCAGGCCGAAACCTCACATCTGCGGGGCGAGGGAGGGGATGGTGGGCTCTTTCTGGAGGGAAGCAGCAATGAAGCTTAGAAATATAAATAATCCTTAACTTTTATAATAATATCAAAACATAAATGTGGAAAAACTCCACTGCAAGTAAAAGTCCAGCTTTCAAAACCGTACATAGGTAAAAATCATTTTTCTGCTACTCATTCAGACTTTTTATTGATTTATTATTTTTCTATCAAATAATTAGATTGTTAATCCTGATGGTTTTAAAGCCCATTAATGGGGTTGTCCTACACAAATCTAATCTCGTGTTTTGAATTTTTCTTGCTTTGTGAAATAATGTAACATTTTACCACTTTGGCAAAGGGTCCAAACCAGACACGGCAACAGCCACTGATTTAATCTTGACAATGTGCAGTGGTGGAACAATTATTCAAATCCCTTTCCAAGTAACCGTGCACAGTTTTTAGTATCAGTGAGTAAAACCAGCCCCTGTCAGTGTTCTGTTATATTTTTGGGGATTATGAATTCATCAAGCAGGTTCACAACAAAAAAGGGAGACGAGTCCATTGTTACCATAGCAGCAGGGGTGAAGGGTGAAGGATGTGTGTGCAGGTGTTGTCAAATGTGTAGAAGGGATATAATTAGGAGTTACTCTCATGAGTGACCTGCAAGTGAGATGGCACAGAGTAGAGACACTTCTCCAACAGTTAACAGACATTAACGCTCCTCATGACCCTCTGGAGCATCACAATTATAAAAAACTAATAGATTTTTCATGTAACATCTTAATCTGAAATGTAGCAAATATGTGAAGTGGGCTGAAAAAAGTTTCAGTATTTGCCTCTGAAATGTAAAATAAATACACGCCAGCAAAGTAAAAGTACCTTAAAAGTGTATTTTGTGTACTTGGGTTAAATATACATTGTTACTTTCTCTCATTGACAATTTTATAATCTTATCATTCATTTGTTTGTTTATGATCACTGTTTATCTTGAAAACTAAACTATGTCAAAGGGATGTACTGGAGTAGAAAGTATAATATGTGCCTGTAGTGGAGTAGAAGTGGAAAGCAACAAGAAATGAAATAAGTACTAAGTAGAGTAACGCAAATTAAGCGCTGCACAAATGCACTTGGTTACTTCGTAACTCACTTGATCAAAGGTCAGGTGTGTGTCATCTTCAGACAGGTAGTCGGTCAAGTCAGGAAAAGCTCTGATGTTATCAAAGGCTGCGTTGCATTCCGGTGTGCCATGCTGACACACTGGAATGGCATCATGACACTTCAAACAAGCAGAGCTACATCTAGTGACATTTTGACTTGTCATTACAAGTCAAAGTGTCACGGCCTTAATCCATGAAGAGAGCCTGCAGAGACCAGCACAAGCCACTGGTGTTAAAATATAGTTTTCAAAGTATGACTGGTACTAAATCAAATTAAATTACATTTCATTGTATATTAACCTCGCATTCAGTGGTTTCAAAGGTCCATTCAGTTGACATTTTACAACAGTGTTGTACGACAACAAAAAATGACTTTTAGTCCTAATATGCGACATAAAAGGGAAACAACTATTTTCTATGGTGGAATGTTGAGAATTGAGAACAGAAGCTACTTCGTCATTGGTTTTGTTTTCATTTGGCAGAGGACACTCGTGTATCTCTTGCCAGAATGCTGCAGGGTGATCAGGCTGCGGCTGGAGTGGAAACCCTTTAAAAACGTAACATGCCGGGGGGCCCTTTGAAGATCTGTTTGTCCTGGGCTCAGGTAAGACTATCAGCGCCCGGGGTTGATGGGTACCAATGATGTTCTGAGTGGTTTTAATGACCACATTAGACAGAGGTATGCAAGGTTTAAAAATTATTTTTATTAACATATTTAAACAATAAATGCAAGTTTTAAAGTCAGTAAACAATTAAGGGCCACTACAGGTCAGCTTATGTTTTTTACTCAAGACATCAGTTCAATGGAGGACTGAGTGTAACAACTGCGGGGATCTACTTTATTCCCCGTCCGGTTACAGGTAGTTATTGAAGTTTATGAAATCAAGTAAGGTGAACGAGGAGTCAGTCTTCTCACACAGTCAATGACAATAATATTGTTACAGTATGTTGATACATGTGCATTACATATGAGGGAAAAAACAACCCTAAAATGATCGACAGGTTGGACCTCTGTGATTATTAATTGGGTAGTTGAGCAAGCTATAAAAACACAAAATAAGCACAGTACAGGTTACACAAAACTACGCAAAAACAAACTGCACCATCTTGTTGTCTTAAAAATTGAAAACACACTTTCTTTTTGTCATGATGAAATCTTAAAAGCTGATTTTTATTTTTTTTTTAAACTACAAAAGGTACAGGAATCAAACACATGTATGAAATACATGTATACTGTATATATTTATATATTGCAACATAAGTCAGCTTACTGTGTTTGGTGGTGAACATGGAGGGTTTTTACTATCACTCAAAAAAGAACATTAACGTACAAACTATCAGTGCCACGTGTGCTGCACTTTATGTTGCCTAAACATCCAGTAAAGCTCAGAGAAATAAGTGATGCTGCACTGAAGCGAAATGAGATCTGTTGACTCTGTGAGCTGTGCTGTGAGCTTGGTGTCGTCTCAGTGAGTTTGAGCCACTGAACCGCAGTGAACCCAAGTGATGATGACAGGGGTGAAGCTTGGCTTGAAACAGGATCTTCACCTTAATCAGCATGCTCAGCAGAGACAATGACCGCCCATCTGACTGTCTGACTGTCGGACTGACGGAGCAATATTCTCCGTCCGCTCCTCGTCTCCTGTTTCTCCTTTTCAGCGGTCAGCTCAGCAGACAGACGGCAGGAGGGGGAAACAGCTAAAGGTTAAGAAAGCCCTGAAGGGAAATATACGGGCAACAAGCAGAGCAGGAGGGCGAGGGGTTGGTGCACAGCTACAACATCAGTGTTTGCTGATGTGTGGACCAATCAGAGAGCTCCTTGATGTAGTTTGGACCAAACAGATCGTTGCAGTCTGTGTGCAGAGAGTACGGGTTATCGTCGGCAGGACCTGAGGAGCAAAAAAAACACACACATGGAGCACAAAACACACATGTTAATATGAATTGACAGAAATGGAAAGGAACCTCTAAACTTTTGTCCGTCCACAGCATGTTATTATCCACACACGTGGACATTTGCCTTACACATTTAATCAGCCTTTTGCGGTGAGCTGAGAAAGATGCGCTTATTTCCCACAATCTTCAAACCCCACATTTTGTCTTGAATTAGAACTAGAACTTTTGGAATAACAGTTGATTGTTGAGTCTCATCCCAAGATCATCAAAAACTTTGGTTTGGTCAGCTCGGGTTCGACTCCGACCAGCGATCTGTCTCCAGGAATTTACATTTTGGTACATTAAAGTTCTTACATATTGCACCTTTTAACATACAATAACAATACGATACTGATGCAATCTGCCCGATTTTTCCTCAATGACTCAAGCATTGAAAGAAATCTTAAAACTGTGAGGATTAAACATCAAATGTACACCTCTTTGTTGGGGCTCTTTACCTGAGCACACGTCAAGGGTCTTAACACCGTCTTTTCAAATCAAGCTAGTATGTTTGGGCTTTCTGGAGACTTTGAGAGACCATATGGACCTCATTTAATGTTGTTTTTTTGACTTCCCCATCTACGTCAGTTGTTCAGGAGAGTGTTGTAACGCTTTTTTACTGTGAACCCTCAAAAATGTATGGTGGACCTCCAAGGAGTTGAGGACAGTCCTTGTAAACACACACACACAAACTATAGATTTATACGTATAGTGTCGTACAGTGCCACTGGTTCCACAGCGTGTTTGTTCTCCATCCTCTCTGCTCCCCTGTCTGGTTCCAGAGGTCAGCGTTGCTTAAGTGGTCCATCAGCTGCAGGAGACAAAATACCCACAGTCAGACAGACGGAGCCAAAACTGCATCCCACGAATGTGCAACTGATCTCTGAACAGTCAAAAGAACATAATGTTTTGTGTTTAGTCAGTGGGACAGTACATAAACAGGTCTGATACCTTAAACACAGCCTCACTCTGCTCCAGGTCCTCTGGTTTGGCCTCCCACATACCTGCACAACAACAAAAACTACCATCCTTACCAGGACACAGAGGCAACAATCAGAAGAACGACTGAAAGATTCGACAACAAGCATCTCACCGTGTGTCTGAGTGCTGCCGAACGTGTCTTCTGCGGGGGCCTCCACCTTCTGTGCCGTGTCTGAAGTGGGTCTGGTGGTGGTGGGCTGCCACGTGTGCGCGGTGTACGCTTCATCGCCCAAACTGGTCTGTCTTTCTCGCGGCCTGCTGAAAAACCGCAGCCCTGAGAGAGGACAGGACAGCGTCGTCACGCGAGGTCTGCCACGTGTCAGGACATGTTCACCTCCGAAGTGATGAACACATCATGAAGGCGTCGCTTACCTCTCCTGCGTCTGTGTGTTTGTGTACTGGGCATCATCCTGTAGACTCTGTAGGCGTTGCTGCCTCTCTTCCTGCTGTGCTCCTGCAGCTCACAGATGTCAGGCAGGGAATTCAAGGCACAGCGGAAGTTCGCCTTCCATGTCTTGGGATCTGGCTTGTCTTTGCCGGGACGGTACCGCCCTGAAGTGGACAAGTGGACAGACAAGAGCTCGAGCCAGACTGACCTGAACTTGGTGTTTTAACACATCAGTACAGATCAAGTCACACAATAACTCAAACAAACCACAGCAGCATGTAGACGAGCAACTCTGGAGTTCTGCAAGGTAAAATAAGTGTGTAAGTCCAAGGAGTCTGGACTATCTCTGAGGGGATCCTTTATAAAATGTTGTGACACTTTGAATTACAATCTCAAGGATTCCACTGCCGCCTGTGATGCGACTGAGTCCATCTTCTGGACCGATTCCAAACTTTTTGTACCTACAAGTCATTTACACACCAAAATATGAAGGAACATTCGGCCCAGTTTTGATTAAATAACGTCATTTTCGCCCATTCATTGTACGTTTAAAGAGTCAAAGTTTTCAAGCTCTGATGGCAGCATCACAGATGATTGTGGGTTTATGAGGTCAGAAGTAGGTTCTGTTGCAGCTGTCAGGGCACCAAACAGTGGCGTCACAGTGGCCCGGAGTAAACCTGTGCATCACTGCAGCGAGGTGAGAAGCTAAGCCACTGGAGGTCAGCAAAAACAAGATGTTCAAGGTCCACAGCTCTCCAAAAACGTAGGATTTTTATACGAATCATTTAAAAAGTAAAGCTAGAGGAAAGTTTCCTGGAACAGCTGTGTTTCATAGGCATCTGCATCATCACCTTTATTGGACCTTTCCCACTGGCGGCCCTGGGGCTAAGTGCATTGCGTCCTTTTAACAACCTCATTGTGACCAGTTCATTATTTATGCCTGTTGCCAAGCACAGAAATACCCTTTCAGTAAATAAATAGATAACCCAGGCTGTGTAAGCTGGGGAATTTGGAGACAAACTGGAACCTACTTCCAACATTGAAGAGGTGCATATTTTCCTGCATTTATGTAAACGTAGGCCCAACAGTCGTTTTTCAGTTGCAAAATCTAATAAAGTAAAATGAGTGCATTGTTCTAACACGTTTAATTTGCTAGCTCAGACCTAGTGAATGTCAAAGTCTGGGCCCTTGGCCGTAAGTTACAAAGTAAAGACTAATAAGATGTCAAATAACCTGTATGCAAATTATCGCCTTTGTTATCAAGTGTGCTTCTTTGGAAGAGACACGGAACCTGTTAAGAGAACTGCTAAAAAAAAAAAACAGGAATCTAATCGAATCAGACCTCCACTTGTCACTCGGTCATACATATCTCTTTGTTTTAATATTCACACACTACTGGTAAAACTTGAAAGGCACTTCCTCCTTTGGAAAGAACGTTATCTATCACCCGCTGTCAGACCATTCATCGTCAACTGTACTGTCAGGTGACTCCATCCAGAGTCCTTTCTCATATCTAGTGTGATCTGGGTCTCAGCCAGCCCCTCTGGATATAATTGCCAGCCCCAGTCATAAAATCAACGGAGCTTTAAAGCTAATGGATCACTTACAGTGCACAACTTCCCACCTCCCACAGTCAATAATGACTAAAGAGCCATCTTCAGTTTTGTGTCAAAGAGTATTAGAATTTTTTATTTTTTTTTTTGCGGGGTGCTTCAATGGACAGTTCAGACATATATTATCTTCTATTTCACTGTTGGGGTTGTTCTATTAAATTCATTAAGTGTTATTGTCTTGAATGCTGAGCTCAGTTTTGGAACTTAGCCATTCCAAACAGTATGCATTTGTCATATAGTCATGTATCTGTCGAATAGGTTTTCTGTAGACCTCTTGAAGAGCC
This sequence comes from Sparus aurata, assembly GCF_900880675.1. Classification (NCBI taxonomy): domain Eukaryota; kingdom Metazoa; phylum Chordata; class Actinopteri; order Spariformes; family Sparidae; genus Sparus; species Sparus aurata. Next base: position 31,217,256 of record NC_044190.1, on the reverse strand, counting down.
GTCCAGCTGTACTTTGACAGCAACACGATCTGAACTTGAGCTTTCCCATGATGTGATGCAGTCACCAAGCATGACTTTCCCAAGACTGGAGCGTGTGACGTGTGTGTGTGTGTGTGTGTGTGTGTGTGTGTGTGCGTGTGTGTGTGTGTGTGTGTGTGTGTGTGTGTGTGTGTGTGTGTGTGTGTGTGCGCAAGGGCGGGATGGAAAAGGAGAGATTAGGCAAAACAAGCATGACTTTCCCAAGACTGGAGTGTGTGACGTGTGTGTGTGCATGCGTGTGTGTGCGCGTGTGCGTGTGTTGGTTAGAGAGCATTACCACATTATTATTACATTAAAGGGGCATTATTTGGATTTGGATAAGAAATTCACAACACAGAATCGTAATATTGGCGATATTATACAAAATGGGGCACATTTATTTTTTCCATAAAGGAGTAAACAAGCTGTTCTCAGAGGAAAAAATGTTTGAAGCTAGAAAGGTGGCAGGGTCCGCCACATATAAACAAAGTAGAACAATATGCAATTGCCCTTTAGGTCAGTTTGTTTATTCAGTTTATTCAGTCAGAGCACAGAGAGCCTTTGTTTATTTAGTTTGTTTATAGGCATAGAGAAATCAGTCAATGAAGAGCTTCTGATGAAAAATTAAATAAATTACAATCAAGTGTTTAAAGTGTCATATTTTGTGGATTCTGGACACCAAGTACTGTACAAAAAGCAAATCAAATCACTCAGTGTTATTTGTTTGACGACTGTAAACAGGTTCATCAGTATTCAGACAAAGATTACGTTTTACTATGAGAAGATGCCAATTAAATGAACTGAAAGGAATGCTATAAATAATTTGCACCTGATGGTATTTGATTACACATCATGTGAACGTTGCTTGTAAATGCCAACCTGGTTTATTTTATAATGTGAGGTCTGCTAACAAGTTTGTTTCTTTCAGTTCAGCATTTAGCTTTCATTGCAGGGAGCTGCCCTGATTGAAGTGAGAGCCCAAAAATCCTAACAGGTAACCGTTTGTGTCCGCTCCAGCAATGATTAATTTGTTATAAGTGGCACATGCTGCTGTTTTCAAAAGGTTGTCGTGCATTTCTCGAGGCCTAGCTGTGACCTGGGAATGTGGTAAATCTAGAAAAACTTGGACTGAACCCGTGGCGGCTGTTCACTGGAACTACTCGAGCTTAGCAGGAAACTGGTCTGCAGGCAGATGCCATCAGGGAGCTTGAAATCGTCGGCCAAAGATTCGATGAAAAAATCCTAGCTGCCACTGTCCTGCATTTTAACTTCACAGTTAGATTTTTTATTTTCCAACTAAAATAATGTAAGTGGATTTAGATGGAAAAGGCTTTCTCGTGAATGAAGTCATCCACTAAAGCCGATTGTTTTGGGGGCGTTTCAACCTTTACTGACAGACCCCTGGCCTGAATTGAACCACCGATGTTGTGAACACATCCTGTAAAAGTGGGAAGTCAAAGAATCTGAAAGGGAGGCACAGACTCTTAAGAGACAGCCAATGCTGCTCAGTCCCTTGTGTTGTTGAGCTGAGGGATCATCCATTATTATTGCCGTCAGAGGCGTGTGACGTTTCCTTTTTACATGTGTGAACACATTCCAGTGGAATACAGTTAAATACACAAATACTGGTGAATACATTTGGCACATTCTGATGAATGGCACCGTACCATGATAGTTCAACCATGCCGCCCAATCCAGTGCTGTGGTTCTGACCCCAGAAGCCCATTCTGTCAGTTAACTAAAGATCACAAAGCTTTACTCTGCGGTCCTTTTACTCCACAGAGCATCAGTGTAACACAACATATCAGCAAAAGTGTCTCATACAAAAAAACAAATGTTGCTCCTACCGGTATGCATGGCCCAGCTCCTGAAGAGTGTAGCATCTCGGTCAATACTCCAGCCGTGTCGTGCGGCATGTTTCCAGGGGATTTGGAAGATTTGCGCTGACTGTTGAATAAAGTGCAATAAGATGATTCATGCTTTATTCTTTTTAGCATTTCCCAAAGTGAAACCTTCTTGCCCCCAGCTTTGTGTGTGCATGTGAGGGAGAGATGGAGGGGTCTAACCTGGTCCAGCCAGCTGACTCCTGGATACCTCCCAGACTGAATCTGCTCCTCCAGCCATGGCCTGAGCCTCAGCCGGCCTGGTTGTTGCATGCTGCGGTCCAAAGCTTCAGGTGAGCAGGAAGGTTTTGGGTATAGACGTTTCACCAGCTACGTGGGAGCCAGCAATAGCAGAACATTTCTCTGGAGCTCAGATTAAATCATAGGTGAAGCCGGGGCACCCTTCATGCTTCACCGCATTCGTCCAATCACAGTCTTCTCAGTTATTAAAATCTCCCTCCTCCTCCCAAAAGCCTTCCTCACTTCTAAAGTGGCTCCTCCAATTACAGGAAGTATTGTACACTGCATGTTGGTTTCCTCATGGGTGAGATGGAGGTGGAGTATGATGGAGTGGTAAAGGTCCTGCTGCAGGTTTTTAATATTTCTCCTGAAATTGAACATGCTGAGGATGGACACAATCGTGGCATTGGTACAATCTATATTTGACTGTGCTGCATTTAATCCGACCATGCACAGGTCACCCTTCTGCTTAATGTCAGTGGTGATAATGTGGTTTCTCATGTGGTTCTGTGTGAAGTCGCTGCGGCAGAGGTGAGGTGACACTGTGTGTTCATCTAAAACCACCAGGTGGAAGCAGAGTTATCACTGAAATGTGACAGACACCGCCGCAGCACATGTTGCAACAGGTTCCTTTACTCGTGAAATTCATCCGCAATGCCCCTTTAGACTTGCGAGCCTCCTGTCGACACTGTTCACACACAGTCGCATTAACAGATACGTATTAGATGAGACTATGTGCTATATATTAGAGTACAATATTTGTGCACAGTAAGGCAAGACAGGCCAAGGCAAGTTTATTTGTATAGCACAATTCAGACACAAGGCAACTCAAAGTGCTTTACAGGCACACACAAATTACATTAAAAGACATAAAAATGTCATTTAAAAGACATCAAAAATTGCATTAAAAATATTAAAATAGTATTTTAAAACAAGTAAAAACATTGGGAAACAAACATCAAAACAAGTAGGCTAAAATAGAAAAGCTTTAAATGAAACAAGACTGTAGAATAAAAGTCACAATGCAGTTCAAAGACTTGAATTGCTTCAGTTAAAAGCAGTGGCAAAAAGAAAATGTTTTACTCCATTACTCCAGTAATGGAGTCTACCAAACTACTTCTACTCAAGTACAATTTTGAGGCACTATTTCCATTTTGTTTTACTTTATAGTTCTGCTCTGTCATATTTTGGTGGCAAATATTTTACTAAGTCCGCCATTTTCTAACCAATTTTTCTTATCGACAATTACATAGAAACCATACTGATCAGCCAGGCTGACCCATAGTAGACAGTGTAAACATGCATGAAAACATATGAATAATCAACTTTTAGTTGGAGGACAGTCAGTATCAGACACTTTAAGACTTTTGCTCGTGTTCGATCCATATGCGTGACTTTCACTTTTACCAAAGTATTACTGTAACACAATTTCCTTACTCAAGTATGACCTTTGGGTACTTTTTATGATACATGTATATTATATGTACTGTCACTACAGCTGTTGTGAAATATTGTATTCATTTTAGTGGCACTGAAACGGCGCTCTGCTTTAAGTCATTCTCACGGTATAACTACACATGTACGCTTGATAATCAATGATAAAATAACACATTTGTTACAATTTTATATGATTAGAAGATAAATTATTAATTAAATAAGTCAAAGTTTGTATACAATTACGGATTTATATTGATATGTTAAAGAAAGTGATGTATTTTTGTGTTATTATAGATTACAACATACAGTTTGACAATTCTCTTGTTGATATTAGTAGATCATATTTAATTAATCAGTAGCTCAGTGTCTCAGCACACTGACAGTTGACATGTCTGACTCAAAGAAGCCACACCTCTCTGGCTCTGCACATTAACTGTGCTGCGTGCTGTTGTCTACTCTTCCTCAAATTATGTCTGACGCCAGAGACCAGTTTCAACAGAAAATACTTCAAATTAAGGAAGGACGTGTTTGGTCTTTCGCAAGTTCAACATAATGCAACTGTCTGGGGTCAGTTTTAATCTTGCGATTTAGTTGTGTTTGATGTTTTCTGCAAGGCAAGGCAAGGCAAGGCAAGGCAAGTTTATTTGTATAGCACAATTCAGACACAAGGCAACTCAAAGTGCTTTACAGGCACACACAAATTACATTAAAAGACAAACATTTCATTTAAGACATTAAAAATTGCATAAAAAAAAAAAAAAAAACTCAGAGTAATAATGCAGTTCAAAGACTTCAGTTAAAAGCAGCGGCAAAAAGAAATGTTTTAAGTCTTGATTTAAAAGAGGTGAGTGTTGGAGCAGACCTGCAATTTTCAGGGAGTTTGTTCCAAATATGTGGCGCATAGTAACTGAAAGCTGCTTCTCCATGTTTACTTCTGACTCTGGGGACTGAAAGCAGACCGGTACCTGACGATCTCAGAGGTCTGGATGGTTCATAACGCGGCAGCAGATCATATGCAGATGTATATGAGATTTATTTTGTTACAACAATATAATTGAAGTCAATAGAAATCGCTCCTTATGCATGGAAACAAGAAGAACCCCAGCAGCGATGTCTCTCTGAAGCAAACACGACTCAGGAAAATCCACACTGAACAACTTTTATTTGAAATATTATTATCATTATATATGTATTACCAAAACAATGAGCTCTAATGTAACAGGTGTTTCACTTTTACTCCACAAGAATTTAGCAGTTACTTAACTCTTAATTCACTCAAATACAAGTTCATTTTAAGCTACATGTCTTTCCTGTGAGGTGAATAGCGTGCTGTGTGACGCATTTTTCCTTGGCAGTGACTCAACAATTCCAGAGAAGAGATATGAGGAAGTGATTTCACAACCATGAGCTGCCCCAGCCTGCATGACAGCAGGTTGTTGTTGCCCGCCTCAGCCGCGGTTTACAGTCGGTCATGATGCATTTCTTCTTTGAAAAGTCTCAGCGGACGGCCGAGTTGGGCAAATGTGCCATGTCCTTGGTGAAACATGGCTCCCCCGTGCTCTGACCAATCAAGCTCACAGACAGATTAAACAATCTACAAGAAATGGCTTTACTGTTAAATCAGATTTCACTGAGATGCTATCAACTGGATGAGCAGAACACAATTCCAGACACTTGAGACACTTAAACCCACCATGAGTTATACATTTACATGTGAAAATCAAAGGACTTATTGAATATGTGAAATATATGAACTAACTGCAGCTGGGTTTTTTTTTTTCGCATTTTCTTCTGTTTCTCTATGTACAGACTTGGGTGTTTAAACATAGTTGCAATGTATTTACAGAGGAAGCAAAGCAGCTGATCTTAAAGTGCAAAGACGTGATTTCGCTAAATCATGTTACAGTCATATCATTATCAAACAATCTTCATCAGCAGGCGTCGCCAGGGAAATGCAGACCAGCTTGTGGTGAGAGGTGAGAAGTCACGGTGCAGATTCAGTCTGATCTGTCATCTTCCTCCCTCTTATTTTCAACATAGTTCAACAATGAATATAATCCAAAGAAGCCCCCAAAAATGAGTGCATCGAAAAATTAAGCGCTACACACTTTGATAGCCGCCTTCTGTGAACGCTGGCATTGACTGGCCAGTAGATAACAAGGAGAGGAGAGGTCTGTCCAGTTCAGGGAGACACTTTGCACCCTGAACATTATTAATGAAACCTGGAACAGCTTGGTTTAAGGATATTTCAGGCATCTCACTGATTGATTCCTCTGGATATTTGTCCAAATGTTCCTCTTCCTCGCCGCTCTGCTGCTCTGTGAACAAAATGTCAGGCTGTCCCACCAGATTTTGAAATGCCTGATAGTCGTCACTCACTGGAGGGAAGCTGTGTGAAGCTGCAGGCACACAGCCATAGCAGGGATTTTCATCGCACTTAATGGCCACTTCATGTGTTCCATTTAGCTTTGCGGCATCGCCGACCGCCTCATCAGACCTCTCACACCTGTTCACAACCCTGAATGCAGAATCACATGACGCAATTGGGTTGGTGCCGCTAGAGCTGGAGGACGAACTGAAGTCTTCTGCACAGGAAAATCTCCCAGAATCTGAATTGCACTGCTGATAGGACATGTCCATTGGCATAAGAGACGAAGCCGCTGGGGGGAAAGTAATAAGCGGACAAGCCTGAACCTGTTGGTCAGCACAGATCACAATGTCACCCTGACTAGGATGGTAAGCAGGGTCACACTGCATCTGGACCTCAGAATTCTCCAGCAGAGTCGGATGTGGGAGGTTTGGGATGAGGATGGAGTAGGTTTTGTTGTCAAACCCAGATGATCCAGAATTCACATCATCAGCTCTGACATCACAAAGGTTGTAGGGAGGGGAGATTAGATCGATTTCTGGGTTCATTTCTTGAAGTGGGCTGCTGGTCAAAGGTGATATCGGACTTATATTGGGGAAGGCTTTACGAAGGGCCTCCTCAACACCAGCTACAATGTCAACAGGCTCTGTGATAGCGTAGCTGGTACAAGAGGAGCCAGTGCTGATTCCACTGCTTTGCTGAGGGCTCCCGCTGCTGCTGTCATGCAGTGACCCCTTTGACCTGAACAGAGAAGAACTTGTTACTTAAACTCCCAATGTAATCACATAGAACTCCTTCAGGAAATGCATTGCATCGTTGGCGCTGCTGGTGCAGCCATACTGACCATGATTTGCTGTCGTCTGGAATAAGAGGCTCGACAGAGATAGAAGATAAAACAGTTCCGGCCGGCTTCAAGACCTGCAGCAAGGAGGATAAAAGGGTTGAAAATACAGGTGTGAACACTTCAGTAAAAGGAATCAATCTAGAAATAAATTTCCTTTTTGTGAAGTTGCAAGTTTTAAATTTAGGATCAACATCGGTGTCTTACGTCTTCCTTGTGTGGATGCATATCAAGAAGTCTTGGATTTGGACATTTGGCAACTGAGTCCCACCACATTGTTTTGGCCCTAAAGTCAAAACCAAAAAACCAAAATTAAACAATGTAATAAAATAATACTCACGCCACATAAACACAACACCAGGGTGGTTGTGTTTAAGCTTTTCATATTATTCACTAACAGAGACACAAGGCTTTTCTTTTTAATCTGCATGACTTACTTTGCATAACAGCCATATATGGTAGCACTGATGATGATTGCTGCAATACTGAGGCTGATGATGATAGCCAGGAGCAGGACATCAGGGGACATAGCTGTGAAGCAACACATACGAAGAAAGTTTAGAACATGAGATGGGACGGCGTACCGAAGAGATAAACTAGAGAGAAGTTCAGCGTGTGGGACTTTAGATTTAGTCTCACAAGTCAGAAACAGGATCCACAAACACTGTTAACACTGTATCAGCAGCTGTTGGCATTATCACATATTCAAAGTGGCCCTTGATTAAATAGGTATTTAGATTTGAGCGGCCACATCTCAATACAGAGGTTCATGGATGCATAATATGGATCCACCTGCCCGTGTTCCCCACAAACATATATACCAGAAATGTTATGTTGCCCTGAAAGTTGGACTTTGGTGAAAAAAGCTTTATCCCAAGCCAGGTTTTGTGGCAATGTCAACTCACACAATGCTACACAAGTACACACAAGAGCGCATTTCTTGTGAATTACTGAGCAACAATCGGCAGATTTGGTAATCTGGAAAGTTTTTGTTATCCTGGGTCAGATCCAAGACGGTTATACCCAGCAAATATGCTGCAAAAGTTAAACAATTTCCAAATCCTACACACGCTACACCTCGATCCCCTTTGAATGTTTCTTTATTTGTTGTTTTTTGTTTTAATTATCAGGGCATTCCTGGGAACTACAAAACCTAGACTACATGCCAATTCCAAAGATAACATCATTTTTTATGCCTCAGACTAAACAAACTTCCTTCACTCGCATGACCAAATCAACGAGACAAATAAACTGACTTTAAAAGGACGACACTGGGGACTTTATTCACCTCAGAGAACAGCTTGTTTAATCAGGTTTGGAGATATAGAAATACTTCTAATTGTATTATTATCTCGCTGATTGATTGAAATATTGAGTTTAACTTTCTTCTCTAAACTACAAAGTGCCCCTTTAAACTTCTTTGGTAGCTCAAACTGCATTAAATAGAAGGAACAGCATCATAACAACATATACTTTTTCTATTTTGAAGCAGGTTTTGAATAGCTGGCAAATCAAGTTTACAGTACAGATGAAGTGGAAAATGATTTGTTAACTCTCTAACTCGATTTTTAAGTTTTCAGTGGTCCAAGACGTTTAAATAATGTGTCTGTATATTTTACACACGCTTCATGTGCTTGAACTCTTATACTATAGGTCCATCCTCTACTTTTATTTTACGTCTCTGAACTTTTTTCAGCAAAGAAATATACAGATACTGCATAAAAACTGACAAAAGGACTGTAAAGACGACACTCACGCGTTTTGAATTCCACCTCTTCACTGCTGTCACTGGGGAGGTTGTCCCAGTACACACTTCTCACACTGACCAAATATGTTGTACTTGTCTTCAGGTGTTCACCATTTATTTCATAGTATCTCAGTCCATTAACTGTAGTCGGTCGGAAAGGTTCAGTTACCTGGAGTGGATAAACACATATGACATAATTAAGTGTCTGTCCATGTCTGTGTCTGCATCTCCAGGACAAATGATCTCAGTCATGACACTGTTACCTGTGGTGTGTCCCCTTTTATACGATAAGTCACAATAGCTTTCAAGTCATCTCTGACACTGGGCCTGTGATCCATGTTCAGACTCCAGGTGACTTTAAAATTCCCATTGGATTCCTCCACTGTGACATTTATTGGGACTCTGGGCTTAACTGGTGGAGAACGAGAGAGATAAGAGAAGTGAGTTTCTCCCGCTCCACTCTGATACTCTGGGACTGGATCAGTCTATTCCAGGCAGGTGCAGATTTCCAGTTAACAAAGAGGGAGTCAACTCAACTCAACTCACAGTTATCGGCGATGCTGATGATTTTGGAGGCCACGTTTTCAGCCCCTTTCCAAACTGTTGCATTGTGATCCTCCCCATAGATAAGACTCATCTGGGGAGAGCAACAACACTTTCCCCTGTCACACTGCTTGACAAGGCAAGACGCTGAGCTGTGGAATACAAGATCATTAAATTTATGTATACAACATTATTAATTAAGGTGAAATTGGATGACCTTGAAGCAGAAACATCTGGTTGTAGATGTTTTGCCTGAGGCTGTTATTACTGTAGCTGACCTTCAAATGTTGCTGTTTTGGATGCTAAGTGTCTTTAATATCTATGTCTACCTTGTGTTTGTGTGTATGTATGAATATGCTGCTGCCTGTCTTGGCCAGGACACTCTTGTAAAAGAGATTTTTAATCTCAATGAGCCTTTTTTCCTGGTTAAATAAAGGTTAAATAAAATAAAAAAAATATATTAAAAAAATAGTTCTGGCTTTTCATGCTGATTCTAACATACATATACTGTATATAAATGCATTACTGAATATTCTAGTGAAATTTATGATCATTACCATTTGATTACTCAACTAGAACTACAAAAAAAATACATAGAAGTGTGTAGTTTCAGTCTGTAGAAATAAGTTAAATCAGTTTACTCTTCAAAGCTGAGGCACCGGAGCGTCAGCTTGTATCCAGAGCAGGTTGGTGCGTCAAAGTCGCAGGACATCCTGTCGAAGTCGTGGGTACAGTTAAGATTTTGGACAACTGTGTGAAACGAACACAACACCAGGAGATTAGACCTAATTTCAAACACGGACCATCATTTTAAGCTGTCTGTATCCACCGCGCTGTACGTACCAGAGAGAGCGATAGAAGTCGCAATGTTTCCTACAACAAGCAGGGCGACGGACAGTGCGTCAACTCGCCTGGAGGTGAGACACAACAGAAAAACAGACTGTTTATCTTAACTTAAAACCGATGGGTGAGATTATTTAGGTGGGAAAGTGGAGAATAATCGACTTTACCTCGTTGACTTCATGCTGGGACGAGTTAGATCCGTGTGTGTTTCCTTCTAAAACAAAAATCCAGCTGCGCCAAGTTCCGGAGCGCAGCAGCCTCTCCTCTCTCTCTCTGTCCTTCCTCCTCTTATGGAAAAGCACTTACTGGAAATGTCTAGCCACTAATTCACTGTAAGAGATCTCCACTCCCACTTCCTCCTCCAACAGAGAGAAAGGAAGCACAGGGGCGTCAGCGGGATTTATCGGGATTCTGTGAAACTGAGCTTCCCAAATAGAAAACTGACAAAAGTTTGACGATATTTTCATTTTCAGCCAGATGTGTCAAACGTACAAACCCTCAGGCCAAAGTTGAGTCGTTTCACTTTCACCAGCTGTTGCCATTCCAATGTCATTTCAATGTCAACAATAAAACAGAGTGACAAGTTGTGAATAAAAAGCAGAGATGAGATGATCACAGTGTGATACGCGGCGGAATACATTTACTCAAGTACTGTATTATAGTAGGCTACACGTCAGAGGCATTTTACTTGAGTATCTCTGTTTTCCACTAATTCATTCTTCCGTATTTTACTTTTTTCTCACTATATTTTACTTTTCTATAGTTGCTTTGTAGATGAAATCCTACACCAGAGCCACAAAAGAAGAAGACATTTTTTAATTATTTAATAAGTCGACACACAGTATACAGTATATACATACATACATGTAAATATATGTATCGTTGATTTGTATTTGTTCTTTAGATCAAAATCAGATACTTTAAGACTCAAGTAAACCTTTCACTGTGGCAGTTCAATGGCTGCCTTAAATGCTTCAATGAACTTAATTTAGATTGAATAGTTCATTTAACATCCAAGTTGTCTTTTTTCTATGATTTAAAGTTAAATGAACTTTAGAATACATGTTGGACAAAACTTAGATATTAAGTTGAATCAACAACTGTTGACACTGACGATCAATACAAATACATTTGATATTTTTTCACATGTGATGATTTCTTTTGGCCGTCAGTTCCTCATTTCACACAAAGTGTTGTAGGAGTGGAACCTTTTTGAAGTTCACTGTCACAGAATCAGCAGGAAGACATTTCATGACGCAACTCACAGTGGCTTGAACAGAAATGCTATTGTGTGATTGGCTAAAGACTGGATTAAATACTTACCTCTATCATGGTTAGATCATAGAAATACGTCCTATAAGAAACATGATCAGCACACTGGCAGCCTCTTGGACCACATGTAGAATATTGCTACTATGTCACAATGTTACTGACCTCACCTCGCCATTTGACATCACATTTCCCAGAACGCTACTTAACTAACCTGCAATCACGTTACATTCTGCAGTAAATAGCTTACATAAAGAGCAATACATTTTTAAATGTCAAATGTATAAAGGCTGAGGCCCACCAGAAGCTGGCTAAGGGGGCGAGGGCTGAGACCCTTTGGGGGCTGCTGGCAGGGGTGAAGGCCGAGACCCTCGAGGGGCTGCCCGCAGGGGTGAGACCTTCTGTAGGCCAGCAGCGAAGATGAAGGCCCACTGGAAGCCGGCGGGGGAGATGAAGGCTGAGACCCTCTGGAGGTCGAAGGCTGAAACTGAGAAACACCCCTGGGCCTTGGCAGGGCCACTGACGGAGGACTGGTGGGAGCTGTCGGCCTGGGAGCCGACGGAGGATTGCTGGCAGCGGTTGGCTTGGGAGCCGACGAAGAGACACTGGAAGGTGTCGGCCTGGGAGCCGACGGAGAGACACCGGCTGGTGTTGGCCTGGGAGCCGATGGAGGGTCGCAGGCAGCGGTCGGCCTGGGAGCCGAAGGAGGGTCGCTGGCAGCGGTCGGCCTGGGAGCCGATGGGAGTGTCACTGGTGGCGGTCGGCCTGGGAGCCAACTGAGGGTTGCTGGCAGCGGTCAGCCTGGGAGCCGACGGAGGGTCGCTGGCAGGGGTCGGCCTGGGAGCCGACGGAGTGTCACTGGCGGCGGTCGGCCTGGGAGCCAACTGAGGGTCGCTGGCAGCGGTCAGCCTGGGAGCCGATGGAGGGTCGCTGGCAGAGGTTGATGTGGGAGCCGACGGAGTGTCACTGGCGGCGGTTGGCCTGGGAGCCAACTGAGGGTCGCTGGCAGCTGTTGGCCTGGGAGCCGATGGAGGGTCGCTGGCAGAGGTTGATGTGGGAGCCGACGAAGAGACACTGGAAGATGTCGGCCTGGGAGCCGACGGAGAGACACTGGCTGGTGTCGGCCTGGGAGCCGACGGAGGGTCACTAGCTCGTGTCGGCCTGGGAGCCGACGGAGGGTCGCTGGCAGCGGTTGGCCTGGGAGCCAACAGAGGGTCGCTGGTAGCTGTCGGCCTGGGAGCCGATGGAGGGACATTGGAAGATGTCGGCCTGGGAGCCGACGGAGGGACACTGCCTGGTGTCGGCCTGGGAGCCGACAGAGGGACATTGGCTGGTGTGGCCTGGGTGTCGGGGGGTCCACTGAGGGCTTGTCCAGGGTTGAGACTGAGGCATGGGCTGGTAGCTTGACTGGGGCCATGTCATGGGTTTGGTCTGGTAGCTGGGCTGCGGCTGAGGCATGGGCTGGGGCTAAAGCTGGAGCTGAGGCCTGGGCCAAGGCATGGGCTTGCACCGAGGCCAGGGCCAAGGCATGTGCTTGGGCTGAGGCTGGAGCTGAGGCATGGGCCGTGGCATGGGCTGGGGCTACCAGGGAGCTACTGCCGTTTAGTTCATCCATTAAAGCCCTTTCCAGCTTCTCCACTTTGGCCTCCCGCAACCAGGGCTTAAAAACAGTTTGCCATAAAAAGTGAACACTGCCTATAGCCTTCCATCCACGTCCCTCCTGCCATTTAAATCATCAGAAAATTGTTGCAAGTAAAAAAAACTTCGGTGTGCGTGTTGTCTACTGGGTCCATCATGGTTGGTTCGATTTGTCAGGTTAAAATTAAGGACCCAAACGCAGATCAGAACAGGAGGCAGGATGGGGGAGAACAAAAGGCAAGCTTTATTCAAACCAAAGCTGATGTACAAAAAACTAATGGAGCTAGACCAAAAACTAGACAAAAAGGGACAAAAGCAAAGTTGCAACGAAGACAGCAAAACAAAGTACAACCAAAAGCAAAGTTCAAATCAAACATAGAAAAACCAAAAGTCCAAATCCAAAAACATACCTAAACACAAGACTGGAGACACGAGAGGTGACATGGGATGAAACTTCATCAAGAACATCACACAGAGCACACGAACCGACAAGGAGTCGGAGGGAACAAAGGCTTAAGATGAGGGGATGAGGAGCAGGTGAGGAGAGAGAGGAGGGAATAGGGCAGGTAAGATAACGAGGGGGAAGCAGAGAGGAGAAATAACACTGGCAGACAGAGGGAGACAAACATGCCACAAGGTGGAAGGGAATAACGGGGAAAAACACAAAAGAGACACTGACAAGACACAAGAGGGCATAGAAATCGAAACATAAGACACAACAAGACACAGAACCATGACAATCTGCAGATGTATATGGGATATATTTTGTGACACATCAAGGTTACAACATGTTTGGTCTTTTGCAAGTTCCAAATAATGACGGCTGCTTGGGTTCAGTTTAATTTTGCCATTCAGATGTGTTTAAAGCTATCTGCAGATGTATATGGGATATATTTTGTGACAACAATATAACTGAAGTCAATAGAAATCGCTCCTTATGCATTGAAACAACAGTCAAGAAACCCAGGAGTGATGTCTCTCTGAAGCAAACACAACTCAGGAAAAAACACATTTGACAATATGAACGTTTATTTGAAATATCATCATCATTATGATATATGTAATGCCAAAACAATGTGCTCTAATGTAACAGGTGTTTCACTTTCACTTAAGAATATAGCCATTACTTAACTTATTCACACAAATACAAGTTCATTTTAAGCTACGTGTTTTTGCTCTGAGGAGAATAACATGCTGTGTGACGCATTTTTCTGTGGTAGGGACTCAACACTGAGATACAATCAAGCTCACAGATAGATTAAACAATCTACAAGAAATGGCTCCAGTGTTAAGTCACATTTCACTGAGATACTAACGACTGGATGAGCAGAACACGATTACAGGCACTTACACCCACCATAAGTTATACATTTGTATTTTGTGAAAATCAAAGGACTTATTGAATATGTGAAATACAAGAACTATCTGCAGCCATTTTTTTCACATTTTCTTCTGTTTCTCTATTTACAAACTTGGGTGTTTAAACATAGTTGCAATGTATTTACAGAGGAAACAAAGCAGCTGATCTTAAAGTGCAAAGACGTGATTTCTTTAAATCATGTTACAGTCATATCATTATCAAACAATCTTGATCAGCAGGCATCGCCAGGGAAATGCAGACCAGCTTGTGGTGAGAGGTGAGAAGCCGCGGTGCAGATTTTTGAACACCATCAGTCTGATCTGTCATCTTCCTCCCTCTTATTTTAAACATATCTCAACAATGAATATAATCCAAAGAAGCCCCCAAAAATGAGTGCACTGAATCGCATTAAGTGCTACACACTTTGATAGCCACCTTCTGTGAACACTGGCATTGTTTGGCCAGTAGATAACAAGGAGAGGAGAGGTCTGTCCAGTTCAGGGAGACACTTTGCACCCTGGACACTATTAATGAAACCTGGAACAGCTTGGTTTAAGGATATTTCAGGCATCTCGCTGATTGATTCCTCTGGATATTTGTCCAAATGTTCCTCTTCCTCGCTGCTCCGCTGCTCTACGAACAAAATGTCAGGCTGCCCCACCAGATTTTGAAATGCCTGATAGTCGTCACTCACTGGAGGGAAGCTGTGTGAAACTGCAGGCACACAGCCGTAGCAAGGATTTTCATCACACTTAATGGCCACTTCATGTGTTCCATTTAGCTTTGCGGCATCGCCGACCGCCTCAACAGACTTTTCACACCCGTTCTCAACCATGAATGCAGGATCACATGACACAATTGGGTTGGTGCCGCTAGAGCTGGAGGACAAACTGGAGTCTTCTGCACAGGAAAATCTCCCAGAATCTGAATTGCACTGCTGATAGGACATGTCCATTGGCATAAGAGATGAAGCCGCTGGGGGGAAAGTAATAAGCGGACAAGCCTGAACCTGTTGGTCAGCACAGATCACAATGTCACCCTGACTAGGATGGTATGCGGAATCACACTGCATCTGGACCTCAGAGCTCTCCAGCAGAGTCGGATGTGGGAGGTTTGGGATGAGGATGGAGTAGGTTTTGTTGTCAAACCCAGATGATCCAGAATTCACATCATCAGCTCTGGCATCACAAAGGTTGTAGGGAGAGGAGATTAGATCGATTTCTGGGTTCATATCTTGAAGTGGGCTGCTGGTCAAAGGTGATATCGGGCTTATATTGGGGAAGGCTTTACGAAGGGCCTCCTCAACACCAGCTACAATGTCAACAGGCTCTGTGATAGCGTAGCTGGTACCAGAGGAGCCAGTGCTGATTCCACTGCTTTGCTGAGGGCTCCCGCTGCTGCTGTCATGCAGTGACCCCTTTGACCTGAACAGAGAAGAACTTGTTACTTAAACTCCCAATGTAATCACATAGAACTCCTTCAGGAAATGCATTGCATCGTTGGCGCTGCTGGTGCAGCCATACTGACCATGATTTGCTGTCGTCTGGAATAAGAGGCTCGACAGAGATAGAAGATAAAACAGTTCCGGCCGCCTTCAAGACCTGCAGCAATGATGATAAAAGGGTTGAAAATACAGGTGTGAACACTTCAGTAAAAGGAATCAATCTAGAAATAAATTTCCTTTTTGTGAAGTTGCAAGTTTTAAATTTAGGATCAACATCGGTGTCTTACGTCTTCCTTGTGTGGATGCATATCAAGAAGTCTTGGATTTGGACATTTGGCAACTGAGTCCCACCACATTGTTTTGGCCCTAAAGTCAAAACCAAAAAAACAAAATTAAACAATGTAATAAAATAATACTCACGCCACATAAACACAACACCAGGGTGGTTGTGTTTAAGCTTTTCATATTATTCACTAACAGAGACACAAGGCTTTTCTTTTTAATCTGCATGACTTACTTTGCATAACAGCCATATATGGTAGCACTGATGATGATTGCTGCAATACTGAGGCTGATGATGATAGCCAGGAGCAGGACATCAGGGGACATAGCTGTGAAGCAACACATATGAAGGAAGTTTAGAACATGAGATGGGACGGCGTACCGAAGAGATAAACTAGAGAGAAGTTCAGCGTGTGGGACTTTAGATTTAGTCTCACAAGTCAGACACAGGATCCACAAACACTGTTAACACTGTATCAGCAGCTGTTGACATTATCACATATTCAAAGTGGCCCTTGATTAAATAGGTATTTAGATTTGAGAGGCCACATCTCAATACCGAGGTTCATGGATGCATAATATGGATCCACCTGCCCGTGTTCCCCACAAACATTTATACCAGAAATGTTATGTTGCCCTGAAAGTTGGACTTTGGTGAAAAAAGCTTTATCCCAAGCCAGTTTTTGGTGCAATGTCAACTCACACAATGCTACACAAGTACACACAAGAGCGCATTTCTTCTGAATTACTGAGCAACAATCGGCAGATTTGGTAATCTGGAAAGTTTTTGTTATCCTGGGTCAGATCCAAGACGGTTATACCCAGCAAATATGCTGCAAAAGTAAAACAATTTCCAAATCCTACACACGCTACACCTCGATCCCCTTTGAATGTTTCTTCATTTGTTGTTTTTTGTTTTAATTATCAGGCATTCCTGGGAACTACAAAACCCAGACTACATGCCAATTCCAAAGATAACATCATTTTTTATGCCTCAGACTAAACAAACTTCCTTCACTTGCATGACCAAATCAACGAGACAAATAAACTGACTTTAAAAGGACAACACTTGGGACTTTATTCACCTCAGAGAACAGCTTGTTTAATCAGGTTTGGAGATATAGAAATACTTCTAATTGTATTATTATCTCGCTGATTGATTGAAATATTGAGTTTAACTTTCTTCTCTAAACTACAAAGTGCCCCTTTAAACTTCTTTGGTAGCTCAAACTGCATTAAATAGAAGGAACAGCATCATAACAACATATACTTTTTCTATTTTGAAGCAGGTTTTGAATAGCTGGCAAATCAAGTTTACAGTACAGATGAAGTGAAAAATGATTTGTTAACTCTCTAACTTGATTTTTAAGTTTTCAGTGGTCCAAGACGTTTAAATAATGTGTCTGTATATTTTACACACGCTTCATGTGCTTGAACCCTTATACTATAGGTCCATCCTCTACTTTATTTTACGTCTCTGAACTTTTTTCGGCAAAGACATATAAAGAAACAGCATAAAAACTGACAAAATGACTGTAAAGATGACACTCACACGTTGTCAATTCCGCCTCTTCACTGCTGTCACTGGGGAGGTTGTTCCAGTACACACTTCTCACACTGACCAAATATGTTGTACTTGGCTTCAGGTGTTTACCATTTATTTCATAGTATCTCAGTCCATTAACTGTAGTCGGTTGGAAAGGTTCAGTTACCTGGAGTGGATAAACACATATGACATAATTAAGTGTCTGTCCATGTCTGTGTCTGCATCTCCAGGACAAAGATCTCAGTCATGACACTGTTACCTGTGGTGTGTCCCCTTTTATATGATAAGTCACTATAGCTTTCAAGTCGTCTCTGACACTGGGCCTGTGATCCATGTTGAGACTCCAGGTGACTTTAAAATTCCCATTGGATTCCTCCACTGTGACATTTATTGGGACTCTGGGCTTAACTGATGGAGAAGGAGAGAGATAAGAGAAGTGAGTTTCTCCCGCTCCACTCTGATACTCTGGGACTGGATCAGTCTATTCCAGGCAGGTGCAGATTTTCAGTTAACAAAGAGGGAGTCAACTCACAGGTATCGTCGATGCTGATGATTTTGGAGGCCACGTTTTCAGCTCCTTTCCAAACTGTTGCATTGTGATCCTCCCCACTGATAAGACTCATCTGGGGAGAGCAACAACACTTTCCCCTGTCGCACTGCTTGAAAATGCAAGACGCTGAGCTGTGGAATACAAGATCATTAAATGTAAGTATACAACATTATCACATAAAATATTTCTGGCTTTTCAAGCTGATTCTAACATACATATACTGTATATAAATGCATTACTGAATATTCTAGTGAAATTTATGATCATTACCACTTGATTACTCAACTAGAACTACAAAAAAATACATAGAAGTGTGTAGTTTCAGTCTGTAGAAATAAGTTAAATCACTTTACTCTTCAAAGCTGAGGCACCGGAGCGTCAGGTTGTATCCAGAGCAGGTTGGTGCGTCAAAGTCGCAGGACATCCTGTCGAAGTCGTGGGTACAGTTAAGATTTTGGACAACTGTGCGAAACGAACACAACACCAGGAGATTAGACCTAATTTCAAACACGGACCATCGTTTTAAACTGTCTGTATCCACCGAGCTGTACGTACCAGAGAGAGCGATAGAAGTCGCAATGTTTCCTACAACAAGCAGGGCGACGGACAGTGCGTCAACTCGCCTGGAAGTGAGACACAACAGAAAAACAGACTGTTTATCTTAACTTAAAACCGATGGGTGAGATTATTTAGGTGGGAAAGTGGAGAATAATCGATTTTACCTCGTTGACTTCATGCTGGGACGAGTTAGATCCGTGTGTGTTTACTTCTAAAACAAAAATCCAGCTGCGCCAAGTTCCGGAGCGCAGCAGCCTCTCCTCTCTCTCTCTGTCCTTCCTCCTCTTATGGAAAAGCACTTACTGGAAATGTCTAGCCACTAATTCACTGTAAGAGATCTCCACTCCCACTTCCTCCTCCAACAGAGAGAAAGGAAGCACAGGGGCGTCAGCGGGATTTATCGGGATTCTGTGAAACTGAGCTTCCCAAATAGAAAACTGACAAAAGTTTGACGATATTTTCATTTTCAGCCAGATGTGTCAAACGCACAAACCCTCAGGCCAAAGTTGAGTCGTTTCACTTTCACCAGCTGTTGACATTCCAATGTCATTTCAATGTCAACAATAAAACAGAGTGACAAGTTGTGAATAAAAAGCAGAGATCAGATCAGATGAGATGTTCACAGTGTGATACGCGGCGGAATACATTTACTCAAGTACTGTATTTAAGTAGGCTACACGTCAGAGGTATTTTACTTGAGTATCTCTGTTTTCCACTAATTCATTCTTCCGTATTTTACTTTTTTCTCACTATATTTTACTTTTCTATAGTTGCTTTGTAGATGAAATCCTACACCAGAGCCACAAAAGAAGAAGACATTTTTTAATTATTTAATAAGTCGACACACAGTATACAGTATATACATACATACATGTAAATATATGTATCGTTGATTTGTATTTGTTCTTAAGATCAAAATCAGATACTTTAAGACTCAAGTAAACCTTTCACTGTGGCAGTTCAATGGCTGCCTTAAATGCTTCAATGAACTTAATTTAGATTGAATAGTTCATTTAACATCCAAGTTGTCTTTTTTCTATGATTTAAAGTTAAATGAACTTTAGAATACATGTTCGACAAACTTTAGATATTAAGTTGAATCAACAACTGTTGACACTGACGATCAATACAAATACATTTGATATTTTTTCACATGTGATGATTTCTTTTGGCCGTCAGTTCCTCATTTCACACAAAGTGTTGTAGGAGTGGAACCTTTTTGAAGTTCACTGTCACAGAATCAGCAGGAAGACATTTCATGACGCAACTCACAGTGGCTTGAACAAAAATGCTATTGTGTGATTGGCTAAAGACTGGATTAAATACTCTATCATGGTTAACTCATAGAAATACGTCCCATAAGAAACATGATCAGCACATTGGCAGCCTCTTGGACCACATGTAGAATATTGCTACTGTGTCACAATGTTACTGACCTCACCTCGCCATTTGACATCACATTTCCCAGAACGCTACTTAACTAACCTGCAATCATGTTACATTCTGCAGTAAATAGCTTACATAAAGAGCAATACATTTTTAAATGTCAAATGTATAAAGGCTGAGGCCCACCAGAAGCTGGCTATGGGGGCGAGGGCTGAGACCCTTTGGGGGCTGCTGGCAGGGGTGAAGGCCGAGACCCTCGAGGGGCTGCCTGCAGGGGTGAGACCTTCTGTAGGCCAGCAGCGAAGATGAAGGCCCACTGGAAGCCGGCGGGGGAGATGAAGGCTGAGACCCTCTGGAGGTCGAAGGCTGAAACTGAGAAACCCCCCTGGGCCTTGACAGGGCCACTGACGGAGGACTGGTGGGAGCTGTCGGCCTGGGAGCCGACGGAGGATTGCTGGCAGCAGTTGGCTTGGGAGCCGACGAAGAGACACTGGAAGGTGTTGGCCTGGGAGCCGACGGAGGGACACTGGCTGGTGTTGGCCTGGGAGCCGATGGAGGGTCGCTGGCAGCGGTCGGCCTGGGAGCCGACGGAGTGTCACTGGCTGGTGTTGGCCGGGGAGCCGACGGAGGGTCGCTGGCAGCGGTTGGCCTGGGAGCCAACAGAGGGTCGCTGGTAGCTGTCGGCCTGGGAGCCGATGGAGGGACATTGGAAGATGTCGGCCTGGGAGCCGACGGAGGGACACTGGCTGGTGTCGGCCTGGGAGCCGACGGAGGGACATTGGCTGGTGTCGGCCTGTGAGCCGACGGAGGGTCGCTGGCAGCGGTTGGCCTGGGAGCCAACAGAGGGTCGCTGGTAGCTGTTGGCCTGGGAGCCGATGGAGGGACATTGGAAAGTGTCGGCCTGGGAGCCGACGGAGGGACACTGGCTGGTGTCGGCCTTGGAGCCGACGGAGGGTCGCTGGCAGCGGTTGGCCAGGGAGCCAACAGAGGGTTGCTGGTAGCTGTCGGCCTGGGAGCCGATGGAGGGACATTGGAAGATGTCGGCCTGGGAGCCGACGGAGGGACACTGGCTGGTGTCGGCCTGGGAGCCGACAGAGGGACATTGGCTGGTGTGGCCTGGGTGTCGGGGGGTCCACTGAGGGCTTGTCCAGGGTTGAGACTGAGGCATGGGCCTGGTAGCTTGGCTGGGGCCATGTCATGGGTTTGGCCTGGTAGCTGGGCTGCGGCTGAGGCATGGGCTGGGGCTAAAGCTGGAGCTGAGGCCTGGGCCAAGGCATGGGCTTGCACTGAGGCCAGGGCCGAGGCATGTGCTTGGGCTGAGGCTGGAGCTGAGGCATGGGCCGTGGCATGGGCTGGGGTTACCAGGGAGCTACTGCCGTTTAATTCATCCATTAAAGCCCTTTCCAGCTTCTCCACTTTGGCCTCCCGCAACCAGGGCTTAAAAACAGTTTGCCATAAAAAGTGAACACTGCCTGTAGCCTTCCATCCACGTCCCTCCTGCCATTTAAATCATTAGAAAATTGTTGCAAGTAAAAAAAACTTCGGTGTGCGTGTTGTCTGCTGGGTCCATCGTGGTCGGTTCGATCTGTCAGGTTAAAATTAAGGACCCAAACGCAGATCAGAACAGGAGGCAGGATGGGGGAGAACAAAAGGCAAGCTTTATTCAAACCAAAGCTGATGTACAAAAAACAAATGGAGCTAGACCAAAAACTAGACAAAAAGGGACAAAAGCAAAGTTGCAACGAAGACAGCAAAACAAAGTACAACCAAAAGCAAAGTTCAAATCAAACATAGAAAAACCAAAAGTCCAAATCCAAAAACATACCTAAACACAAGACTGGAGACACGAGAGGTGACATGGGATGAAACTTCATCAAGAACATCACACAGAGCACACGAACCGACAAGGAGTCGGAGGGAACAAAGGCTTAAGATGAGGGGATGAGGAGCAGGTGAGGAGAGAGAGGAGGGAATAGGGCAAGTAAGATAACGAGGGGGAAGCAGAGAGGAGAAATAACACTGGCAGACAGAGGGAGACAAACATGCCACAAGGTGGAAGGGAATAACGGGGAAAAACACAAAAGAGACACTGACAAGACACAAGAGGGCATAGAAATCGAAACATAAGACACAACAAGACACAGAACCATGACAATCTGCAGATGTATATGGGATATATTTTGTGACAACAATATAACTGAAGTCAATAGAAATCGCTCCTTATGCATTGAAACAACAGTCAAGAAACCCAGGAGTGATGTCTCTCTGAAGCAAACACAACTCAGGAAAAAACACATTTGACAATATGAACGTTTATTTGAAATATCATCATCATTATGATATATGTAATGCCAAAACAATGTGCTCTAATGTAACAGGTGTTTCACTTTCACTTAAGAATACAGCCATTACTTAACTTATTCACACGAATGCAAGTTCATTTTAAGTGACGTGTTTTTGCTCTGAGGAGAATAACATGCTGTGTGACGCATTTTTCTGGGGTAGGGACTCAACACTGAGATACAATCAAGCTCACAGACAGATTAAACACTCTACAAGAAATGGCTCCAGTGTTAAGTCACATTTCACTGAGATACTAACGACTGGATGAGCAGAACACGATTCCAGGCACTTACACCCACCATGAGTTATACATTTGTATTTTGTGAAAATCAAAGGACTTATTGAATATGTGAAATACAAGAACTATCTGCAGCCATTTTTTTCACATTTTCTAATGTTTCTCTATGTACAGACTTGGGTGTTTAAACATAGTTGCAATGTATTTACAGAGGAAACAAAGCAGCTGATCTTAAAGTGCAAAGACGTGATTTCTTTAGATCACGTTACAGTCATATCATTATCAAACAATCTTCATCAGCAGGCATCGCCAGGGAAATGCAGACCAGCTTGTGGTGAGAGGTGAGAAGTCATGGTGCAGATTTTTGAACACCATCAGTCCGATCTGTCATCTTCCTCCCTCTTATTTTAAACATATCTCAACAATGAATATAATCCAAAGAAGCCCCCAAAAATGAGTATATTGAATCGCTACACACTTTGATAGCCGCCTTCTGTGAACACTGGCATTGTCTGGCCAGTAGATAACAAGGAGAGGAGAGGTCTGTCCAGTTCAGGGAGACACTTTGCACCCTGGACACTATTAATGAAACCTGGAACAGCTTGGTTTAAGGATATTTCAGGCATCTCGCTGATTGATTCCTCTGGATATTTGTCCAAATGTTCCTCTTCCTCGCTGCTCCGCTGCTCTACGAACAAAATGTCAGGCTGCCCCACCAGATTTTGAAATGCCTGATAGTCGTCACTCACTGGAGGGAAGCTGTGTGAAACTGCAGGCACACAGCCGTAGCAAGGATTTTCATCACACTTAATGGCCACTTCATGTGTTCCATTTAGCTTTGCGGCATCGCCGACCGCCTCAACAGACTTTTCACACCCATTCTCAACCATGAATGCAGGATCACATGATGCAATTGGGTTGGTGCCGCTAGAGCTGGAGGACAAACTGGAGTCTTCTGCACAGGAAAATCTCCCAGAATCTGAATTGCACTGCTGATAGGACATGTCCATTGGCATAAGAGATGAAGCCGCTGGGGGGAAAGTAATAAGCGGACAAGCCTGAACCTGTTGGTCAGCACAGATCACAATGTCACCCTGACTAGGATGGTACGCGGAGTCACACTGCATCTGGACCTCGGAGCTCTCCAGCAAAGTCGGATGTGGGAGGTTTGGGATGAGGATGGAGTAGGTTTTGTTGTCAAACCCAGATGATCCAGAATTCACATCATCAGCTCTGACATCACAAAGGTTGTAGGGAGAGGAGATTCCTGGGTTCATTTCTTGAAGTGGGCTGCTGGTCAAAGGTGATATCGGGCTTATATTGGGGAAGGCTTTACGAAGGGCCTCCTCAACGCCGGCTACAATGTCAACAGGCTCCGTGTTAGCATAGCTGGTACAAGAGGAGCCAGTGCTGATTCCACTGCTTTGCTGAGGGCTCCCGCTGCTGCCATCATGCAGTGACCCCTTTGACCTGGACAGAGAAGAAGTTGTTACTTAAACGACCAATGTAATCATAGAACCCCGTATGAAATGCATTGCATTGTTGATGCTGCTGGTGCAGCCATACTGACCATGATTTGCTGTCATCTGGAATAAGAGGCTCGACAGAGATAGAAGATAAAACAGGTCCGGCCGGCTTCAAGACCTGCAGCAAGGAGGATAAAAGGGTTGAAACTACAGGTGTGAACACTTCAGTAAAAGGAATCAATCTAGAAATAAATGTCCTTTTTGTGAAGTTGCAAGTTTTAAATTTAGGATCAACATCGGTGTCTTACATCTTCCTTGCGTGGATGCATATCAAGAAGTCTTGGATTTGGACATTTGGCAACTGAGTCCCACCACATTGTTTTGGCCCTAAAGTCAAAACCAAAAAAAAAAAAAAAAATTAAACAATGTAAGATTATAGTCTCACGCCAGATAAACACAACACCAGGGTGGTTGTGTTTAAGCTTGTCATATTATTCACTAGCAGAGACACAAGGCTTTTCTTTTTAATCTGCATGACTTACTTTGCATAACAGCCATATATGGTAGCACTGATGATGATTGCTGCAATACTGAGGCTGATGATGATAGCCAATAGCGGGACATCAGGAGACATAGCTGTGAAGCAACACGTATGAAGGAAGTTTAGAACATGAGATGAGACGGCGTACCGAAGAGATAAACTAGAGAGAAGTTCAGCGTGTGGGACTTTATATTTAGTCTCACAAGTCAGAAACAGGATCCACAAACACTGTTAACCGTGTGTCAGCAGCTGTTGGCATTATCACATATTTAAAGTGGCCCTTGATTAAATAGGTATTTAGATTTGAGAGGCCACATCTCAATACAGAGGTTCATGGATGCATAATATGGATCCACCTGCCCGTGTTCCCCACAAACATTTATACCAGAAATGTTATGTTGCCCTGAAAGTTGGACTTTGGTGAAAAAAGCTTTATCCCAAGCCAGTTTTTGGTGCAATGTCAACTCACACAATGCTACACAAGTACACACAAGAGCGCATTCCTTCTGAATTACTGAGCAACAATCGGCAGATTTGGCAATCTGGAAAGTTTTTGTTATCCTGGGTCAGATCCAAGACGGTTAGAGCCAACAAATATGCTTCAAAAGTGAAACAATTTCCAAATCCTACACACGCTACACCTCGATCCCCTTTGAATGTTTCTTTATTTGTTGTTTTTTGTTTTAATTTCCAGGCATTCCTGGGAACTACAAAACCTAGACTACATGCCAATTCCAAAGATAACATCATTTTTTATGCCTCAGACTAAACAAACTTCCTTCACTCGCATGACCAAATCAACGAGACAAATAAACTGACTTTAAAAATACGACACCGGGGACTTTATTCACCTCAGAGAACAGCTTGTTTAATCAGGTTTGGAGATATAGAAATACTTCTAATTGTATTATTATCTCACTGATTGACTGAAATATTGAGTTTAACTTTCTTCTCTAAACTACAAAGTGCCCCTTTAAACTTCTTTGGTAGCTCAAACTGCATTAAATAGAAGGAACAGCATCATAATAACATATACTTTTTCTATTTTGAAGCAGGTTTTGAATAGCTGGCAAATCAAGTTTACAGTACAGATGAAGTTAAAAATGATTTGTTAACTCTCTAACTTGATTTTTAAGTTTTCAGTGGTCCAAGACGTTTAAATAATGTGTCTGTATATTTTACACACGCTTCATGTGCTTGAACTCTTATACTATAGGTCCATCCTCTACTTTTATTTTACGTCTCTGAACTTTTTTCAGCAAAGACATATAAAGAAACAGCATAAAAACTGACAAAAGGACTGTAAAGACGACACTCACACGTTGTGAATTCCGTCTCTTCACTGCTGTCACTGGGGAGGTTGTTCCAGTACACGCTTCTCACACTGACCAAATATGTTGTACTTGGCTTCAGGTGTTTACCATTTATTTCATAGTATCTCAGTCCATTAACTGTAGTCGGTTGGAAAGGTTTAGTTACCTGGAATGGATAAACACATATGACATAATTAAGTGTCTGTCCATGTCTGTGTCTGCATCTCCAGGACAAAGATCTCAGTCATGACACTGTTACCTGTGGTGTGTCCCCTTTTATACGATAAGTCACTATAGCTTTCAAGTCGTCTCTGACACTGGACCTGTGATCCATGTTCAGACTCCAGGTGACTTTAAAATTCCCATTGGATTCCTCCACTGTGACATTTATTGGGACTCTGGGTTTAACTGTGGAAGAAGGAGAGAGATAAGAGAAGTGAGCTTCTCCCGCTCCACTCTGATACTCTCGGACTGGATCAGTCTATTCCAGGCAGATGCAGATTTTCAGTTAACAAAGAGGGAGTCAACTCACAGGTATCGTCGATGCTGATGATTTTGAAGGCCACGTTTTCAGCTCCTTTCCAAACTGTTGCATTGTGATCCTCCCCACTGATAAGACTCATCTGGGGAGAGCAACAACAATTTCCCCTGTCGCACTGCTTGAAAATGCAAGACGCTGAGCTGTGGAATACAAGATCATTAAATGTAAGTATACAACATTATCACATAAAATATTTCTGCCTTTTCATGCTGATTCTAACATACATAAACTGCATATAAATGCATTACTGAATATTCTAGTGAAATGTATGATCATTACTATTTGATTACTCAACTAGAACTACAAAAAATGAATAGAAGTGTGTAGTTTCAGTCTGTAGAAATAAGTTAAATCACTTTACTCTTCAAAGCTGAGGCACCGGAGCGTCAGGTTGTATCCAGAGCAGGTTGGTGCGTCAAAGTCGCAGGACATCCTGTCGAAGTCGTGGGTACAGTTAAGATTTTGGACAACTGTGCGAAACGAACACAACACCAGGAGATTAGACCTAATTTCAAACACGGACCATCGTTTTAAGATGTCTGTATCCACCGAGCTGTACGTACCAGAGAGAGCGATAGAAGTCGCAATGTTTCCTACAACAAGCAGGGCGACGGACAGTGCGTCAACTCGCCTGGAGGTGAGACACAACAGAAAAACAGACTGTTTATCTGAACTTAAAACCGACGGGTGAGATTATTTAGGTGGGAAAGTGGAGAATAATCGACTTTACCTCGTTGACTTCATGCTGGGACGAGTTAGATCCGTGTGTTTCCTTCTAAAACAAAAATCCAGCTGCGCCGAGTTCCGTAGCGCAGCAGCCTCTCCTCTCTCTCTCTGTCCTTCCTCCTCTTATGGAAAAGCTATTACTGGAAATGTTGAGCCGCTAATTCACTGTAAGAGATCTCCACTCCCACTTCCTCCTACAGCAGAGAGAAAGGAAGCACAGGGGCGTCAGCAGGATTTATCGGGATTCTGTGAAACTGAGCTTCCCAAATAGAAAACTGACAAAAGTTTGACGATATTTTCATTTTCAGCCAGATGTGTCAAACGCACAAACCCTCAGGCCAAAGTTGAGTCGTTTCACTTTCACCAGCTGTTGACATTTCAATGTCAACAATAAAACAGCGTGACAAGTTGTGAATAAAAAGCAGAGATGAGATCAGATGAGATGTTCGCAGTGTGATACGCGGCGGAATACATTTACTCAAGTACTGTATTTAAGTACACGTCAGAGGTATTTTACTTGAGTATCTCTGTTTTCCACTAATTCATTCTTCCGTATTTTACTTTTTTCTCACTATATTTTACTTTTCTATAGTTGCTTTGCAGATGAAATCCTACACCAGAGCCACAAAAGAATACATTTTATAAATTATTTAATAAGTCGACACACAGTATACAGTATACATACATGTAAATATATGTATCGTTGATTTGTATTTGTTCTTTAGATCAAAATCAGATACTTTAAGACTCAAGTAAACCTTTCACTGTGGCAGTTCAATGGCTGCCTTAAATGCTTCAATGAACTTAATTAAGATTGAATAGTTCATTTAACATCCAAGTTGTCTTTTTTCTATGATTTAAAGTTAAATGAACTTTAGAATACATGTTGGACAAAACTTAGATATTAAGTTGAATCAACAACTGTTGACACTGACAATCAATACAAATACATTTGATATTTTTTCACATGTGATGATTTCTTTTGGCCGTCAGTTCCTCATTTCACACAAAGTGTTGTAGGAGTGGCCCCTTTTTGAAGTTCACTGTCACAGAATCAGCAGGAAGACATTTCATGACGCAACTCACAGTGGCTTGAACAGAAATGCTATTGTGTTAGTGGCTAAAGACTGGATTAAATACTAACATCTATCATGGTTAACTCATAGAAATACGTTCCTTAAGAAACATGATCAGCACATTGGCAGCCTCTTGGACCACATGTAGAATATTGCTACTGCGTCACAATGCTACTGACCTCACCTCACCATGTGACATCACATTTCCCAGAATGCTACTCAACTAACGTGCAATCATGTTACATTATGCAGTAAAGAGCTTACATAAAGAGCTATATATATTTTAAACAGACCTATTTAAGTACCTTTTAGACACATTTCTTATCAACCCTATGAATGACTTTCTGAACTTAAATGATTATGCAAACATTCACAATAAACACATCAAGGTTACAACATGTTTGGTCTTTTGCAAGTTCCACATAATGACGGCTGCTTGGGTTCAGTTTAATTTTGCCATTCAGATGTGTTTAAAGCTATCTGCAGATGTATATGGGATATATTTTGTGACAACAATATAACTGAAGTCAATAGAAATTGCTCCTGATGCATTGAAACAACAATCAAGAAACCCAGCAGTGATGTCTCTCTGAGGCAAACACAACTCAGGAAAATCCACATTTGACAATATGAACAACTTTCCTTTTAAATGTCATCATTATGATATATTTATTACCAGTAAATATATCATAATGATGTGCTCTAATGTAACAGATGTTTCACTTTCACTTAAGAACACAACCATTACTTAACTTATTCACACAAATAAAAGTTCCTTTTAACCTACGTGTTTTTGCTCTGAGGAGAATAACGTGCTGTGTGACGCATTTTTCTGTGGTAGGGACTCAACACTGAGGTACAATCAAGCTCACAGTCAGATTAAACACTACAAAAAATGGCTTCACTGTTAAATCACATTTCACTGAGATACTAACGACTGGATGAGAAAAACACGATTCCAGACACTTGAGAAACATACACCCACCACAAGTTATCTCCATTTGCATGTGAAAATCAAAGGACTTATTGAGTATGTGAAATATTATGAACTATCTGCAGCCGTTTTCACATTTTCTTCTGTTTCTCTATGTACAGACTTGGGTGTTTTAACATAGTTGCAATGTATTTACAGAGGAAACAAAGCAGCTGATCTTAAAGTGCAAAGACGTGATTTCTTTAAATCACATTACAGTCATATCATTATCAAACAATCTTCATCAGCAGGCGTCGCCAGGGAAATGCAGACCAGCTTGTGGTGAGAGGTGAGAAGTCACGGTGCAGATTTTTGAACACTATCAGTCCGATCTGTCATCTTCCTCCCTCTTATTTTAAACATATCTCAACAATGAATATAATCCAAAGAAGCCCCCAAAAATGAGTGCATCGAATCGCATTAAGCGCTACACACTTTGATAGCCGCCTTCTGTGAACGCTGGCATTGACTGGCCGGCAGATAACAAAGAGAGGAGAGGTCTGTCCAGTTCAGGGAGACACTTTGCACCCTGGACACTATTAATGAAACCTGGAACAGCTTGTGTTAAGGATATTTCAGGCATCTCGCTGATTGATTCCTCTGGATATTTGTCCAAATGTTCCTCTTCCTCGCCGCTCTGCTGCTCTGTGAACAAAATGTCAGGCTGCCCCACCAGATTTTGAAATGCCTGATAGTCGTCACTCACTGGAGGGAAGCTGCGTGAAACTGCAGGCACACAGCCGTAGCAAGGATTTTCATCACACTTAATGGCCACTTCATGTGTTCCATTTAGCTTTGCGGCATCGCCGACCACCTCAACAGACTTTTCACACCCATTCTCAACCCTGAATGCAGGATCACATGACACAATTGGGTTGGTGCCGCTAGAGCTGGAGGACAAACCGGAGTCTTCTGCACAGGAAAATCTCCCAGAATCTGAATTGCACTGTTGATAGGACATGTCCATTGGCATAAGAGATGAAGCCGCTGGGGGGAAAGTAATAAGCAGACACGCCTGAACCTGTTGGTCAGCACAGCTCACAATGTCACCCTGACTAGGATGGTACGCGGAGTCACACTGCATCTGGACCTCGGAGCTCTCCAGCAGAGTCGGATGTGGGAGGTTTGGGATGAGGATGGAGTGGGTTTTTCTGTCAAAGCCAGATGATCCAGAATTCACATCATAAGCTCTGACATCACAAAGGTTGTAGGGAGAGGAGAATAGACCGATCTCTGGGTTCATTTCTTGAGGTGGGCTGCTGGTCAAAGGTGATATCTGGCTTATATTGGGGAAGGCTTTACGAAGGGCCTCCTCAACACCAGCTACAATGTCAACAGGCTCTGTGATAGAGTAGCTGGTACAAGAGGAGCCAGTGCTGAATCCACTGCTTTGCTGAAGGCTCCCGCTGCTGTCGTCATGTAGTGACCCCTCTGACCTGAACAGAGAAGAACTTGTTACTAGTTACTTAAACTGCCAATGTAATCACATAGAACCCCTTAAGGAAATGCATTGTTTTGTTTATGCTGCTGGTGCAGCCATACCAACCATGATTTGCTGTTGTCTGAAATAAGAGGCTCTACAGAGATAGGGGATAAGACAGGTCTGACCGGCTTCAAGACCTGCAGCGAGGAGGATAAAAGTGTTGAAACTACAGGTGTGAACACTTAATTTAAAGGAATCAATCTAGAATTAAATGTCCTTCTTTGATAGATTCTACACAAATTATTCATCAGTACAGAAAAACTATTTTTGACCAAGCTCACATTCTTTTAATAAAACACGGCATGAGTAGCTCTCCACGATAAAACTGCTTGATTTCATGCTTCAATGCTGCCCAGAAACACCAGTCTGTCAGCAACAAAGGCTGACTGTTGAACACGTCACAAGGACAACAGATAACTAGCTCGTACGTTCTGCACCTGTGCGGGGCGGAAATAACTCTCCATACCACCAGGTGGCGGTACTCTGAAATTGTTGAATTGAAGCTGGTATTTTAAATGGGAAAAAAAGTTACATCATGTCGCTTTACATGAAACAAACAGAACCAACATTGACTTTACATCAACATCGGTGTCTTACATCTTCCTTGCGTGGATGCATATTAAGAAGTCTTGGATTTGGACATTTGGCAACTGAGTCCCACCACATTGTTTTGGCCCTAAAGTGAAAACCAAAAAAAATAATAAAAATCAAACAATGCAAGAAAGTAATACTCACGCCACATACACACAACACCAGTGTGGTTGTGTTTAAGCTTTTCATATTATTCACTAACAGAGACACAAGGCTTTTCTTTTTAATCTGCATGACTTACTTTGCATAACAGCCATATATGGTACCGCTGAGGATGATTGCTGCAATACTGAGGCTGACGATGATAGCCACGGGCAGGACATCAGGGGACATAGCTGTGAAGCAACACGTACGAAGGAAGTTTAGAACATGAGATGAGACGGCGTATGGCAGAGAGATAAACTAGAGAGAAGTTCAGCATGTGGGCCTTTAGATTTGCACCAAGGAACTCATACATGTCAGAAACAGGATCTGTAAAAAACTGTATCAGCAGCTGTTGGCATTATCACATCTTTAAAGTGGCCCTTGATTAAATATTAATTTAGATTTGAGTGGCCACATCTCAGTAGAGAAGAACATCATAACAACATTTGCTTTTTCTATTTTGTAGGAGGTTTTGAACAACTGGTAAATCAAGTTTACAGTATAGATGAAGTGAAGATTAATTGTTAACTCTCTAACTTGATTTAGATGTTTTCAGTGGTCCAAGACTTTAAAATAATGTGTCTGTATATTTTTCACTTTTCATGTGCTTGAACTCTTATATTATAGGTCCATCCTCCAATTTTATTTTATGTCTCTGAACCTTTGACAGCAAAGAAATATAAAGAACCTGCATAAAAACTGACAGAAGGACTGTAAAGACGACACTCACACGTTGTGAATTCCGCCTCTTCACTGCTGTCACTGGAGCGGTTGTTCCAGTACACGCTTCTCACACTGACCAAATATGTTGTACTTGGCTTCAAGTGTTCACCATTTATTTCATAGTATCTCAGTCCATTAACTGTAGTCGGTTGGAAAGTCTCAGATACCTGGAATGGATAAACACATATGACATGATTAAAAGACCTGTGTCTGCATCTCCAGGACAAATGATCTCAGTCATGACACTGTTACCTGTGGTGTGTCCCCTTTTATACGATAAGTCACTATAGCTTTCAAGTCATCTCTGACACTGGGCCTGTGATCCATGTTGAGACTCCAGGTGACTTTAAAATTCCCATTGGATTCCTCCACTGTGACATTTGTTGGGACTCTGGGCTTAACTGGTGGAGAACGAGAGATATAAGAGAAGTGAGTTTCTCTCGCTCCACTCTGATACTCTGGGACTGGATCCGTCTATTCCAGGCAGATGCAGATTGCCAGTTAACAAAGAGGCCCAACTCACAGTTATCGGCGATGCTGATGATTTTGGAGGCCACGTTTTCAGCTCCTTTCCAAACTGTTGCATTGTGATCCTCCCCATAGATAAGACTCATCTTGGTAGAGCAACAACACTTTCCCCTGTCGCACTGCTTGAAAATGCAAGACACTGAGCTGTGGAATACAAGATCATTACATTTATATATACAACATTATTATATCAAATATTTCTGGCTTTTCATGCTGATTCTAACATACATATACTGTATATAAATGCATTACTGAATATTCTAGTGAAATTTATGATCATTACCATTTGATTACTCAACTAGAACTACCAAAAATGAATAGAAGTGTGTAGTTTCAGTCTGTAGAAATAAGTTAAATCAGTTTACTCTTCAAAGCTGAGGCACCGGAGCGTCAGGTTGTATCCAGAGCAGGTTGGTGCGTCAAAGTCGCAGAACATCCTGTGGAAGTCGTGGGTACAGTCAAAATTTCGGACAACTGTACGAAACGAACACAAAACCAAGGAGATTCGCGATTAGATTTAATTTCAAACATAAAACCATCGTTTTAAAGCCGTCTATGTCCACCGGGCTCTACGTACCAGAGAGAACGACACAAATCGCAATGTTTCCCACAACAAGCAGGGCGACGGACAGCGCGCCAACTCGCCTGGAGGTGAGACACAACAGAAAAACAGACTGTTAATCTGTATTTTAAACCGACGTGTGGGATTATTAAGAAAGTAGAGAACAATCTACTTTACCTCGTTGACTTCATGCTGGGATGAGTCAGATCTGTGTGTGTTTCCTTAAACCAACAATCCAGCTGCGCCACATTCCGTATGGTGACGAGCGCTTCGGCCTCTCCTCTCTCTCTCTCTCTCTCTCTCTCTCTCTGTCCTTCCTACTCTTATGGAAAAGCTCTTACTGTAAATGTTTAGCCACTAATTCACTGGTAAGAGATCTCAACTCCCATTTCCTCCTCCAGCAGAAGGAACGCTATTCCATTGAGATTTAGTGTGGTATACCCGGAATAACACAGCACACAGGCCCTGGTGTTGTGATGACATCACTCCCTTATTCATGACTCCCTTACTAAACATCAGGTGTTGATGACATTTAGGCTACATTTCAGACATACACATAATCATGTTTTTGCACCATGTAGTCTCTGTTAATGACCCATCTATCAAAGGCAATGTGATTTACAGCTGATATAGGCATGGGATTTATTTTTGCATTTTGACTTTTTTTTTTTTAGGGCACTGCATTTTTTGTCCAAACTTGGACCGAAAAAGACAACGAACTATCCTTATCGTCCAGTTTTAAGTTAAGTGCGTTAAACACACTACATACAAAAACGTTTTTCATGAGTTTTTTTTCTCAGAGAAGTCGTTTTTTTCTCATACGGCAGATCTGCAGCTTCACTCACACACCGGCAGGTGGCGGTAATGCGCCTACAAGCGGGCAAACCGACCGCCGGTGAGTCACAACAAGGGGAAGAAGCACTGGATTCAGCCTGTTGACGGGAGCAAAGTTCATGAGTACAAATGAACCTATTTTGTTTGTTTTTGAAAAGCTTTGGAGCACATTTGGTCCCCTGCTGTTGGTTGCTGCTGTGATAACTGTGTTGCTATGACTCACCTACGTGTTGTGAGAAGTCTTCGTTTAGCCTGCTAGCGTTAGCAACGGCAGAGAGAGATCCCGATGTCTGTGAGACGGGCTCTGGTGGACTGTGTTGTGTTGTCCGTCCAAGATGCCCGCCTGTTTTATCCCTGCTGCAGAGGCTGTTTGTCGAGGGTTGATGTCGAACAGCAGGACACGACGAGGTAAAGACACAAACCAACAACGGAAAAGACTCGTTAGTGTGATTTGCAAAGCGGAAACAGCGGAAACTGGCAGACGTCCCTGAAAATGAATGCCAGCAAGTGAACAAATCCTCCTCTTACTCTTTTACATGAACACATGTTTATCTGTCTTTTCCACCACAGATGCAGATGTTCCAGATGTGGCTACAGCTGTCTGAGAGACCAGGTTGAACACAGGTATCGCCTCTCACTGAAGGTGGCCCGGGACAGGTGTATATTTGGCGTAACAGTATTTGGAGCCTGCTTGAACCCATTTTTTGGCATTCATGCAAGTGGTTTACAGAGGTGAGCATGGAGAATCATCGTTTATCTACTCCAGATATCTGCAATGTGTCACTCTGGTGTATGCACATGATTTATCTGTGTTATTCCAGCTTTTTGTAGTTGCAGGAAAAGCTAAATGTTGCAGTAACAACTGAACATTTAGACTGCATATGGAGCACCTTACATACACAAGGCTGTTGTCAGTGGCCTCTCCAGTTATTATCATTATTTTTTCGTTGAAATCATCTCTGTGTGGATTGTTACCTACACAGAATGAGGCCCGTACTACAAAGAAAGAGTTGTGTTTAGCGAGCTAACTTTAGGTTTAACCAGCACCAGTGTGGGGCATTTAATAAGCTCAACTTGTGGATTTCTGTCGTGTCTGTATTTTGTGTAGATTAGTGGAGGACTTGGATGGACCAGTCGGAGCATCAACCAGATCCACGTTGTTGCTGAAGTCTGTCGAGGACTGCTTCATCGGCAGACATTTCATCTTCGGTTTAAAGGTACAATTGTGATGTCTAAATGAGTTATGCTTGTACCAGTACAGGAAATTGGATAGGTTAATTTGAAATATTATTGTGTGTGTTCACCAGAAACTTGTGTTACATGTCGACAGACATCAAGAAATCTTGACAAAGAATATTTTATTCAGTGTATATGAATTTACATAAACATACTTTTGTTTCTGATTATGTTTTAGATGATTTTTTATTAACTGACTCGACCTTAGAAGGCTGTTTTCCAAGTACCAATGGTCTAAGAGTTTAAACTGGATTAGCCACTGGCAGCTGTAATCCATCTTTAGTGGTTGATTTTAATATTAAACAAGTACTGCCAATTTATATATGTATTATCATTATTATTATCATACAAGTTAGATGAAAACAAGCACACAAACCAGCCAGCTGTGCACTCCCACCAACATGAGCAGTGGTAACTGTACAATTCCATGAATTTCAAATGCAGTAGTGAATTTGTATTTTGTATAATTCTTTTGTGTAATCAGATATTTCACAAGATAAGTAATATCTGGAATAACAAAGTCAGTATTATTCATCCTTTGGGAACGGAGAA
Organism: Sparus aurata; assembly: GCF_900880675.1. NCBI lineage: Eukaryota > Metazoa > Chordata > Actinopteri > Spariformes > Sparidae > Sparus > Sparus aurata. Next base: position 31,181,433 of record NC_044190.1, on the reverse strand, counting down.
TGTCTGTATAAAGTTTATGCTGTAGGTGTATGTTGTTGAGATATTTCAGTCTGGTTGACTCACCAGCTGACAGACTGACTTTGGAATTCATAGACTTGCTACTAGCCTGGATAAAATCTAAGGTGTTTGTATCAAAACTGTTAATGTTTAAAAAAAATGTACTAATGGCTGATATAAACACACACATTTCAATATTGGTATTGGCCTCCAAAATCCAGTTCTGGTCAGGCTATAATCATACGTATTTAAACAACATTTCCAAAATGTCTTATATGTGAGCTTACTCTCAACCATCCCTGCCCTTGTTTGTGTCCTTCAGCTGCCCGAAACAGAAATTAGGCCTTGGCTTAGAGAACCTGTTGGGAATGGCTCCAGCAGCAAAGAAACACCTCACTTTATCGCCAGTCAGATGATTCTCCCCCAAGCTACAGGCCTGGGAGGTTGCACAGTGGTCAGTTACTATCAGATCCTTCTTCAGAAAGCTGCGTCCACTGATCCCAGGAGAACCTCCGGACCCCCAGCAACAACCCTGCTTCTGCTTCCTCATCAGTCTCAAGCAAGAAGCTTCAACGATGTCACACTTTGTGCGTCAGGTCTTTTTTCCCAGTCACTGCTGAGGTAATGACAATAAGTTGTGTCAGGTGGTGTCACTGTATAAATTGTACATTTTTGTGACATTTCTTGACAGTTGCATTTTATTGATCCTAGATCACAAGACAGCACCCTTGCTCCAACACCTCCATGGCAACAATCACTAGGACTCGTGACTTCTTCAGCAGAACAGGAGGAAAGATGCGGTTCCCAGGACAGTTGCGGTGAGAACAGCCGGCAGACAGACAACTTTAAAACACCACATCGTGCACAGGCCGTCTGCCTGGAGGACCATAAAGTTGAGGAAGAGACGATGCCTTCACCTGTTCTGTCTTTGGAGTACAGTTCTTACAATCATCCATCATTTGCCAAACATTTGCCACACATTGAGGAGGCTGTTGAAAAGACCCCCACCCTGAACAAATGGTTCAGGCCCTCCCTACCTGACCACAACAGCTCCAAGGGGAAATGTTTTATACCCAGACAAGTCAACAAAACGTTTTTGCCAAGCTCTTTGGATTGGGAGGATTTGCCTTTCTCAGAAAGTCTTAATGAGTTTTTGTATCAGGAAAACAAAGACGTAGACATTGTTTGTGAAACAAAGCCACATCTAACTGTGCAAAATCAGAAAGAAATGTCAAGAAACAACGGGGAAAACAGATCACAAGACAAGAACTTATCAGTTACCTCAACTCCTATTTGTCGAACTAACAAAGAGATAACACATAGCAACTTACAGATGTTACTGGATATCACTAATTCACCTACATCGAATGGAGGTGGCAGACATGATTTATCTGAGCAGGTGTGTAAGAACCCTGTTGGATGTCCAAACAAGAGTACAGCCATAAACATGTGTCTCCCTGACTGTAATCAGGAAGATGAGAAAGCTAGTTTGCTGTCTTTTGAAAACGAAGAAGAGCAGCTTGAAGGGGATGCCTACGATTGTTCGGCAGACCTCTTCAGTAGCTCGCTCATGACCGATATGAACTTAAACACACTCACCGCACAAGACGATACTGTCAGGACGACCACAGAAGTTTGTCCCGTGCGTTCAACACCGGACGAACAGAGACCAAAACATGATAAATGTTTTAACAGAGATGGTTCAATTCCACTAGGCACACAAGATTTTGACTTCGTCCCTCCTTCTCAGTCCACCCCAATTGTAAACGTAGCTGTTGTATCAAGATCACCGGCCTACTCGCACAGAACCTCGACTTTAGGTCAAGATTGTTGTGCTTTTAAAAGAAATCTGCCTGAATTGGACAGTAAATGGGCAGCCAAAAACACCACTCCTCTTAGGTTTTACTGTGTCGGTGGTAACCAACTAAGCCAGTGTTACAGAGAGTCTACAAAAGAAAACCAGTTGTGGAGGACGACACCCAGCAGCCACAGATTTACCCCAAAAAGGAGCTTATGGAAACCAGACAAGCATAAAATCCATCTTCTGGCTCAGCAGCACCCGCGGGTCCAGAGAGGGGCTTTAAAGACCGCCTCAACAGGAGGGATCAACCACAAGTGTGACTCAAGTGCTTGTGATGTGACTGTGTGTGAGTCTGAAGACAGTGAAGAGATTATTGTTCCTCCCACTCCTGCTGTTACAACACAACACAGTGTGAAGCTCAGAAGAAGAAGGCTGACTGATGACAGTACTTTGGGTTCCACTCGGGAGGGGCAGCAGGGAGTTGGAGTAAAATGTAAAAGAACTCTGTTGGATCAAAGTCTCACGTCATCACAGAGAGATCTGGTGCAAACAGGAAATAGTGACAGTGTTGCAAAGAGGAGTCTGGACGCATCAAATCATTACCCCCTCGATGACGAGAACGAGGCTTGTGATTGGTCCAGAGATCTGTTCTCTGACTCGGTCTGACAGGTTCTGTTACAGATGGACTATAATTGTTCCAAAGGGTTTTTTCCTGAATGCATTCCACATTGATAGAACAAGTTAGACCTGCCTTTGTTATGTAAAGAGGAGCACTACAACTGCTGCTGCCACGGCTGGCAGCACTGTTATCGGTACTCCAACTCTGTGCTGAAAGATCTAAGAAAAGCGCACATACAGAATATTAAACACTAAAGATAAGAGAGAGGCTGTTGAAAGGCACCGCAGGAGAAGCCTCACCTCCCTTCCTTCTGCTATTTGCACATATAACAGTCCAACTGCTTCACATTCACAAACATTTACAGTAGAATGAGTTATACCAAAGCAGGATGACCACAGCAGCAAAAGTAGGACAATTCTTATTTATGTCTCTGGTTTCAGAGTGTGATTTTGAAATAAACAATCTCCTGGACACGCGTCACATTTACATTTTTTGCTATCAAGCATCGGGCGAGACCTGCCCATTGACTGTAACCCTGGCAACAACTGTCACTCTGAAAGCATACATTGTCACTCTTAACACCCGTTTTAAAAACACTAACAGGAAGTGGTACACAAATTCGTAACTTTAATCTTAGATTTTGGTTTCCTTTTTTCACACCTTTCAGAAAAGAATAAATCAGAAATGAAGCAATTTGCTTAACTACCCTTTATATTTTGTACATATTTTTTCCTATAGGCATATCTGTATCAAGTTAGAACAACAATAACAAAAAAATGACTATAATTCTAGCCAGGTAATAATTCCAAAAATGACAAAAACGTTACCATGTACAGTATAGTGACTGATAGTGTGCAGGACTGTGAGTTTTCTAGTTACCCCCTTCTAAAAACCAAAAACAGGACACATAGGTAGGCTTTCAGCTGTGTATTGAATGATTGATTATTTGTCTTTGTATGGCTTTATTGATAGGACAGCTTCAGAGATGACAGGGTTAGGCCAGGACTCAAACCCAAACCCGCTCACCCCATTAATTATTAATTTTACCGTTTTTCAAAACTTTGTTGGTCTTTGACAATATGCATATATATCGTGTTTTGCAGGTGATGGGGTATGAATCAGAAATGTGGTCATTTAAAGTAATATGTGTGAAAGCAGTGAAACATGTTTCACATTATGAGCCACATAAACTTCTGTGTTACTACAATGGGACTTCAGTTTTGACCAGTGGATGGTCAAAACTGAAGTTGACAAAAACTGTAAATAGTGACTCAAACTGTGTTGTTAAGGCTTTTTGCCGCAACTGTCATTTTCTCTTACCCTGACTGCTCCCCATTGGATCTGCTGTACTATAAGTTGTGTATGACTGCATTCTGCCGCTACATCCAAGGACCAAATTAAATATCAAATTCTTGACAGACTTTTATTTAATTTTTGTATTATGCGGGCCCAAGCACTATCAGTGCGAAGACCCTAAAAATGCATTCAGAAAAAAAATCTGACAATTACTGGTGCAAGCTGAGGGGGAGCCTGTAAACTATCTTTACTAAAATGCCTTTTGGATTTATTCCAGGTCCCGTTTTCTATTTTATATTAACAAGAACTGAGAACTAGAAAATGCCGCCTCACGTCCTTGGGGCCAGGATTACTTCATGTGACACATGTTTACAAACCCTCCTCAGTGGCAAAGCTAAGCTGAAACAATCATCTTGTCATTTGAAACCCACAGAGCATTTACATAATAACAGCTAGTCTCATGCCAGTACATCAAAACATGAAAACAAGAAATGACGGAACAGAGTGTGTAGACAACCAATGCGCACACAATATTCCGCCCCTCCCACACACCGCGCTGATTCGCTAGCACACCGCCAATCAGAGTATCCAATGGCTCAGACGGCCGACAGCCAACCTCCTCCGATACAGCTGCACACACCGAACATATTAGTTGCCAACCTCGTCCGGGCATCTCCAAACGCTTCAGACGTCCAACGGTTGGGCCGGTATGTTCCTGCCTTAACGCATGAAGGTAGTTACTATGAAGAGCTAGCTGACAAATTAAGGAACATCACCTGGGTTGTTACCTGAGATCGGTAAGTAACTGGTCTGTACACCTCCGACACAGACATGAATACACCTGGACTGAGCAGGTAACTGTACACATGAAGCAGATTCATACAGAGCAGTTTACTGACCGTGTTCGAGGATCCGTCTGCGATTATTATAGGCATTTCACGCGGGAAACGAGCGAGACCGCCCCTTCTAGTGCGCACAACCTGCATTCGTAAGAAAATATGTGGGCGTGGTTTCGGCCCGTCTAACTACAGAAGTAACCAACCGTGAGTGCTATTTCATTTTCGCCGTGGGTTCGAGTCCTGACCTGGGGTCTTTGCTACATCCTGATTCCTGTCATCTCTCGATCTGCCTTGTGAAAAGAAGAAGAATTGAACCAACACAGATAAACAATTTAATTAACAGGATTCAAAAAGGTCACTTTTTTATTGATATATCATTTCTCTGGTCTTTATTTGTTATTATTCCAATACTAACGGAATGTAATCAAGTTACATTACTTTAATATTGTAATCAGGTGAAATCGGGTAATTTGGACACCTCAGCTCAAGTGTTATTGATTTCTGTTCTGTACTTTTACCATAAAAATAATTAAATTAAATGTGAATGATGACTTCATGGGGGTGATGTCGCAGAAAGGGGCAGGGCACTTTTACATATTATGCATGTACGAATCTATTTCTTACCTTTTTATTATATCGTTTATATGTACTATTATTATTGTTTATTGTTCAATTGAACTGTCCTTAGGCTGCTGTGACACAAAGATATCCTAGTTTGTGGGACCAGTAAAAGAGTTCTGATTCTGATTCTGATTCTGAGTCAACCACTATCAATGGGAATTGCATGAGGAGGTCAGTGACGTGATATTCTGATCAGTCATAAATAAGAAATTGTTTCTAATATTTTATCACATTATGTTTGCGTTGGGACCACCACATGGTTGTGACATGAGAGCGGCGTAAATTGCACTAACAAAGTAAAGTGCGCGGCCCTAATGTCCAGTAGGTGGCGCCTGCTTGACACAGTCCCCCAAGGTTTGACAACTCCCATCTCCCATTGTCTGAGAGCGCACCTGAATGCATCGTCTGTTCCGCAATGACCGGATGAAGAGCATCTGCGTGCACGTTACTATGGTTACAACCCCAGTCCCAGAGTTACGTGCTGCTGAAAGCATCAGCTCTCGTCAGCGCCACCGTCAGTCAAAGTTTCGCCCAGTGATGAAAAAAGAGAACAGTTCTGGGAAATACGGGACGGCTGGCAACTCTAGTGTAGTTTTTCAGCGGTAAGCCCCCCACTTTTTGTTTTGGTTGTTTAATTTCCAACTGGCTGGCTGTCTCTAACCACCATTAATCTGGTTTTGTGTTTGCTTTGTTAAACGTATCTGATTTATTGTTTTGCTGTTAATTCAACTTTAAGTGTTGTCATTTACCACGGGCAGGAGCCGGCCGGCCGGTATACTGTTAGTTACCAACCAACATTTAGTTTTGCAGCTACTACTCACTCAGTGCATTATTGTATAGTTTGTTGTCTAAAGATGTCCCACTAATTGTTTTTTGTTCCCTTTCCCTCGTAGAAGCTGAGAGCCTAAGGTGGTGGGTGTTGGTGTCTCCCTGTGGTGGTGTCCCCTCCCTGTTCGCTGTGTTGTCGACCCCTTGTGTGATCCTTGACGTGTGTGTGTGTGTGTGTGTGTGTGACTCTCACCTGGACACCTCACTCCTGGTGGCCCACCTCTCCACTGGTAAGCCTCAGCTTCGGCCATTTCCTTTGCTCCCCTCCATAATTGTCTATATTGATTTTCCTGACCTTTTTATGAGTATGGTGTCTTTTAAATAAAAGAACTGTTAAATGGAACTACATCTCTCGCCTCATAGTATTACGAACCTCTGTGCCTTTGAATATCAGTTTTAGTCTGAGGCAAAATACTCTTCCTTGGGTGAAATTCCCAGGGTGGTGTTGTTAGCTCCTCGCTGGTCAACCTCCTAACCACCCACCACGCAAAGTTCAGGTTTATGTTCTGTGAGTGTGTATTGTTGATTAGAAATGTTCTAATTTGCATATTTAAACATAACATTAAATAATTGTGATTTACAAAAAATGTCTCAGTTTAAAGTAATTAACATGATAATTTTCATCGTAATTGTTTTTTTGTTTGTTTTATTTACCTTATTCACCAGCTTTGTCTAAAAATGTATGGGATATTGCATTTCAGATCTTTAAAGGTTGGCATTATTATAGTATTGTATATCTGTATAATTAGATGTTAAGTGACATAGATATTGTCAATGTTTTTAAAATGTTTATTTGATTTGACAGTCAGTTCTTGATGACATGCAGACGTTGATACAACTACTAGGCTACTACTTCAATATAAATCACACTGATTCAAATGTGGAGACTGTGCAATAGTTTAATTGAGATATTAAGTTGTCTGTGTTAACTGTGTAATAAGATTCATTGTTTAATTTGTCAAATTTAATTGATATTTTGTCAAGTTTCATTTTGTCAAAAAGTGAAGACAGTGCCAATGTGGAGGCTTTTTGTTGACACAGGAGATTATGATTTATATTTATTTATTTATTTTTTGTTGTAGCAAGCAGAGAAGAAAATAAATCCTGTCTTCCAGTTCAGTGCATCTGTAGCCTAATAGTTGTGTGGTAGAAATATCAGTACTCGGTATCGGCAAGTACACAAATGTAAAATACTCAAATGTCAACTTCATACTTTGAATACACTGAGCTGTCTCTTATTTGATGTATGTTTTCAAGCGTCAGGCCTTCATGCTGTCCCATTTTCTCACAGCGACCTCATCTGTTATTTCTTTCATGCGCAAAACAAACTGCAATCTCAACACCATGGATAATCCGCTGCAGACTCCAGAGTGCAGCTGCGTCAAGTCAGAGGAACGTAAGAGGGAGAGATACTGGAATTATATATCATTGTTTTCAGCACAAGCAGATGTCTCCAGACACTGGGGACACCTGGGCGACATTAAGCTTTAGAGTCTTAACCTTCTATGATTTAATACCAATATTCAGCTATGTAATGTTACCAGGTACATTTATTTAAGTACTGGATTTAAGTACAAGTATTTATAGTTTACTCTGCCAAGTTTTTCCATTTTATTAGGGTCCAAGCGCTATCAGCACGAGGCACTATTGTGTCGAAGTTGAAATTTTTCTTCTGCCGAAAGAAGCAGGTCTAAACATAGACTCATAAATTCTGCACACACGTCACATGTGGTGAAAAAATGTTAGTCAACATGATTGGTTGGGGCCAGGGGACTCCATAGTGCCCACTAACACCAGGTCATGTGACCAAAAACTTTCTTTGAACTTGAAATTTGCAGGACTCATAATTCCCCAACAGGATTTCGGTTATCTTGAATGGCGTGTGCCGATTTTCATTTTTCCGACACTGTTTAGAGGACTTTAAGAGGTTACATGCTGCTGAAAGCATCAGCTCTCTCAACCGTCAGTCAAAGTTTTGCCCAGTGATGATGAAAAAAGAGAACAATTCTGGGAAAAACGGGACGGGTGGCAACTATAGTGTAGTGTGTGAGCGGTAAGCCTCCCCACTTTTTATTTAGGCTGTTTAATTTCAAACTGGCTGGCTGCCTCTAACCCATTAATATTGTCTTGAGTAGGTTATTCTGATTATTTCCTTTCTTATTTCGTTGTTTAATTTCTCATTTATACATACCTGGCTGCTTAGCCCAACCATAAATCGGGTTTTGTGTTTGTTTTGTTAACTCTATCTTATTTATTTCAGGACTCATAGGTCCCCAACAGGAAGTTGGCCATCTTGAATGGCGTATGCCGATTTTCATTTTTCCGACACTGTTTAGAGGACTTTAGGATGTTCACAGACTCACCAAATTTAGCACGTAGGTTCAAACTCATTTGATACCACAACCTACCTCAGGTGTGGCACAACAGCTCTGTAGCGCCCCCTAATGGCTTTTCCCTTTTTGTATGGCTTTTCCCCTCCTACACATGCTAACAGTTGCACACGTCCAGTAAGGGTGTGCACATGCAGACAGTTGCGTGTGCGCCCTCCAGCAGCACCACAGCCTGACGTACGTGGGTGGCGAGGGCCCTATCATTGCTGTTTGCAGCTTTAATTGTTTATAATTATTTGAACTTTTATAAATAGACAATATGTATCGAGAGAAAATAATAGGGAAAAAGAGGCATGATTAGGAACAAGGGACCGCAGCTGAAACTGAACCAAGGACATCTTAAATATATGATGTGCATACCCCAACAAGATGCTCTGTTGCTTTTGAATGCTCCCCTGTCTAATTTGAATGACTCTGCTGCCTGGTACTTCTGCCGGCAGCCGAGTCCTTAAGCTGACCTGCTGTCCCAAGCTACTGTGTGTGTGTTTTCCGCTGGGGTGTTAATGCAGCGATGAGTGTGTACCGTGCCATGCCAGGGAGCTAAGAATAGTGTGATACCAAATATCATGACTACAATGTTCTGGATGTGTGAGCTTGCATGGTGGAGATGATGTTACGTGTGTTAAAACGGTGCTGGGACAAGAAATAAACAGCTGGACCCATGTACTGTATGTGTTACAGAAGCAGGGTTGGTATGTACTCAGCTGGCGTATCTTGGCCGATGTTTTATCGTGCTACTTGATGGTACATTTTTAACATGGAAGATATTCTTGGAGGACATCTGCGATTCCACATGAGGTCAGTTTTGTCATTGCGTCACGGTCATTTAAAGGCGGCGTGCAGGGCGTTTCCAAGGATGGCAGGTTAGGTTCGATGTTAGACTGTCTCTCAGTCAATTGGTCCAGACTGAAACCTCATCTACTGCGGAATTGGCACATTTTTTAAAATTGTTTAAATGTTTTATAAGTGTAAATATTTAAGAAAAGATCTTGGTTTGAGTTAGAATAAGTCTGAAAATCCAGGAAATTACTCTCGGGGTATGTCATGTCTATACGAGTGAAGAGCAACCCTTCTCTTTCCTAGCTGCTCTGACTTCCAGGGAAATACGAGAAAAACATGCATATCAGAGAGTGAGGAAGTTATGGCTCTGTTAGCTAATGTTATCTGTGGCTATATCATTAGAATTTTATGACGTATGTGAACAAACCTTGGATTAATTAACCACATCTGTGTACGTGGTTTCTGCATGAGTCACATTTTCATCAGCAGTCGTGGTTATGGATGAACAGATGACGGTCATGATTCCATGAGACTTCTCAAGGTTATCAAACCCCGTCTTTTGTTGTCGTTTGGATTGAATTTCATACTCTGTACTTGGACAGAAGTCTTTCAGTAGATGTAATGTATACGCCACTGAACTTTGTTACACCTGTGAAGAGCACCAGTCCCTTAAAATGATGCAAATTGTGCATAATACCTGTCTACGTGCAGTGTTCTTGCAGCGCTTCTGCTGGCAGCGACATCGTATTGAATCCCTCTTATGCATGCATGTCTGTATAGAAAAAGATGTGTACCTTGTGCTTGCAGATACAGTAGGATGGAACGTAAGCTATGGGAGTACTCAACCACTTAAAGCTGTGTCGTTTTGATATTTGGTGTGTGTCTGCCAGAGATGTTTGGCTGCAGTCGCTTCAGTAGTAAAAATAGTAAATATAACCTCGAGTGTCAGTATATATAACCACCACGAGTGTCAGTTCACACAGTTTTTGGGCAATTAGCCCATTCAGATGTTGACAAGATTTGAGTATAAAGACCTCCCTGACTGTGGTGCTAAAGGGAAATACCCACACACCAGAAAAAAATACCTTTTAAGTGTGAGTGTATAACGAGGCAGGTTGTTGGCATTGGCTGGTTTTTCTGACTTTTTCCTTGAACTATTTTAGTTTTTAACTGATTCAGGAACCACGTTAGTCATTAACTACAAAAATAATAGTTTTAAATGACTATTGATTTGACCCCCTTTTTTTCTAAATTGGCCTTCTGCATTTAGCTGTAGTATAAATACAGAACCAGAGTGTGATGTTTCCAAATGTTGCCGCTGTGTGTGCCAAGGGGGACCCTCTCTCCTTAGCAACCGGTACAGTACGTGAGCTATGTCACCAATGGAAATACTCAAAGCCACTGTCTCTCCAGCATACACCTTGTACCTTGTGTGTGTGCCTGTCATTACATCTTATTATATAACACAATTTCTATCATCTATCATGTTTTACTGCTTATCGTTTTTCAGGGCACGGGGGCTGGAGCTGATCCCAGCCGATATTTGGGTACACCCTGGATAAGTTGCCAGTTTATTACAGAACATGCAAACTTCATACCAAGCCAGGTCTTGCATGGAGGAGTTATTATCATCATTACATTTATTCTTCATAGGACAGTGCATCTGAATTTTTGAATGTAAACTTTTTGTTTATTTTTGAGGTTTTGTCTTTGTTTGACAGTTAGTCTGTAGCAAATGGCAGGGTCAGAAATGGGAAGAAACAGAGAATGGTTCGCAACTAGAATAGCACCTTTACCATTAGCCCCAAATATTTGTGTTATTTTGTTAAATATTTTTATGAAATTGCATTCTGGCACAATATCTCTGTGTCACACTAAGATATTTAAAGCACCATTGTAAATTTAAAAATGTATTACCTTTACACTATAACATTGCAAACCACACTATATGACCAATATGTTATGTTCTTTTTCTGTATTGAAAATTACAACTGAGGTTCAAGTCTTAATTTTAGAGTAAACAAATAGGCGTCTTTTAATGTTCTCTGTCAGTGTTTTTGAATCGGTAGTACACCTAAAAACGAAGTGTTTTCTCACTCATCTATGTATCTTTATATACATGCTTTGCAATCATAATATAAAAATTTTGCATGTATCTATATGTATGATGGGCATGTTTTTATTAAGCACCAAACTTGGTCAAATTTGTAACAAGTTCATGCCACAAGACTCATAGAATAAGGTCACGATGCGATAGTACGTGTTGAGGTAGTGTTTCCATTGCACAGTTTCCAGGGAAATACTGCATGGTGGGCAGCTCGTACCATGGCTGTAACATCAGAGTGCCGTACAGATTAAGAGGCATGACAAGCACATGGTGTGGAAGGGTGGAGAGATGGCTTAGTATGGAGTTGTCAACAAAGCGTCAGCCGGGGGGGGCCGTCTCATAATCCTGACACTGGAGAAGCCTTCTCTTGTAGAGTTAGAGCAGACAGAAATGATCGGACAGACAGATGCACTGCTGTGTAAACTCTGGGTTCAGGCATTTTGTTCCTCCTCCAGTCCCCACAGCTCACACTCACTGCAGTGTGTCCATGAACCAATCTGTAACAGCCCATGACCTTTGACCTTCATGCAGGAAAAAGACAAAAAGAGAAGCTTTCATAGAGAATCAACTCAATTATTTCAAGGATGTATGACAGACACTGTCCTGTACTCGATTCATTTTTCGTAAGAACAGTTTGGTGAAAAAAAACATGCATATTTGTGTAATTCAAAAAAATGAATTTCCCCATGCCCACTTCTCTTGATGTGAATAGAAATGTTGGCTCTACTATATCCAGTTCTGTGGTGTCCCGTTGGTGCTCCGGGGGCTGGTCTCAGAGCCTCTCCATAATGGGCCATGGAAACTCTGACGTTAGACCCCAGCGCTTCTTATAGGCACCTGTCCTTCCGCGTCACGCCCAGCTCCCAATATGAAAAGCGTGTGATTGTTTTCCGAATGAGAGTGTGCGTAGACTGGCACTATATAGCTTCCGTGTAGTTTCCTTTCTCCATTCAACTGCAAGGAAGACACTGGCAGGACACTTCGCAGTGGGAGCTTCGCACTGCTCACCGCTCACCAGAGTACAGCAGGAGTTTGTCGCTCTGCTCTCAATATAACATGGAGGTAAGAACATTTTTATTCCGTCTCGATGGAGATGATCTAGCAGTCTATACAACTGCAGTGACTTATGTGACCATATGTTTACTGATAAGTCAGGTTTGCTACAAGTAGAGAAAACTGGTAAACCTTGTCAATGACTGTCTCTACATGATTTAAACAAAAGAGAAGACGCCTGCTTTTACACATTTGTTTGAAATTTACGCTCGTTCCGGCAGGTATATGGACACAAGGTTTTGATCAGTAGTAGCATTCACTGCCTTGGAAACTCTGAACACCTGTTTTAGTTTTAGCAGCAACCCACGGTGCATGTCAAGTCTATAGAACAATGAGAAACCCTTACATCGGTTCAACCCCAATAAAAGTTAACACAGAAAAGACTATTACAGTGGAGTGCATTTGGGCTTTATCAAGCGCTCTGCCCCTGTTCAATCTTGTTGTCTGAACAGCAATAACTGCTATTGACTGAGCTCTGTACTCTCTAGGTGGCACCTTGTGTCAAGAGAGCTGGAAGCCACGCAGCATCACTGTTGGCATGTTTGAGCCTCCAAAGAGAAGAAGCTCAGTTCTGTGACTGTGTGGTCAGACAGACACAGAGTCCGGGTCAGCTTTACCCTGCACACAGGTGAGCATTATAAACTGGTTTCATCCTTGGTGTCATGCTGGTTTGTATAGTTTGTTGAATGTCTCATGCTGCATCGCCTATCTTTGCTCCTTCAGGTGTGTCCTGGCAGCTTCTAGTCCAGTGTTCGCATCTATCTTGTCCTCTGCTGGTGCCCTGGTGGAACTGCAGGCGTCATATCTGTCTGGCTCTGTACTGGGTCTTGTTTTGGACTACATTTACACAGGCGCCTTGCCACACACTTGTACCCAGCAACAGTATTACAATCTGCTCACTGCTGCCCACCACCTACAGATGGATGAACTGCAGGAGGCCCTGAGAACTCAGGTGAACCTTGCACATGATAGAAATGCATCCCCGGGAGCTGAAGACCATACATATGAAGACATTGAAAATACTTACAGTAAAATGGTGAGCACTTTTAGTAAGTATCTGCCATTAGCAGACATTTGCAGAGCAAATTCAATGGAGAGAGAGGCTCAATTTTCTGATGCAAGCCCTTTAAGCAATGTCAGCACCAGCTGCAGTGCACCTGAAAGCAGTGAAAGCAGTGTAAACACAGGTATCTGCAGAAAAGTAACTTGCCTGACACCTCAGGATTTGATTCAGAGCATCGTATGCACTGCGGAAGTGCACAGGGTGTCCAGAGTGGACAAAGACTTGCAAAGGGATCAGTTTCATTCAGCTGGCACTGTAAAACCAGAGAGTTGGCAGATGAACACAGAGAGAGAGCTACTGAGGACAGCTGAAAACAGGAGAAGCTTGTATTTACTCCACACTGCCAAGGTGCAAGAGGAAGAAGCTGGCAAAGAGGAGAAGACAGTGTGTTCAACAGTGACAAGTCATGCAGAGGTAAACCAAACTCGGAGAAAAGAGGAAGACAAGAGCCGTCACTTGCCACTTCTTCATTTCTCAACTGCCCAGCTCAATGGGAATGATTCTCCCTCGCAGTGCTCCTCCATGTCGTCTCCCTCATCTCAACGTCCATGCTGTAGTGCAGTGCCCGTTATTCGTCACAGCAGTTTAGCCTCTATGGCAGAAGTTTCTACGATGCCTCCTTACCATCCAGTGTCGGAGGTCTCAGTCGGCTTCAGCAGGCCCCCTGACTTGCAGTCAGGAAGCACAGGCAATAACACAATCATTGAGAGTATTACCACTAAACTCAAAAGACATTATAGGACACAAATTCATGATTACACAAACATGATTTGGGAGCGTAATGATGGTTCAGATCAGTGTGCAAAAAGAGATTCATGTCTCAAATTCAATGCAGATAATTCTGACATCCTGAAACAGGATTACCCCAGTAGCAACACAGATCATGATGAACATATGGGCAATGGATTAAACAACATCACAGATGATAATGATCACCTTGCTCATTGTGATTCATTTCAGTATAAGAGTCACACAAATCATCCCAGGGGTGAATCAACGCCAACAATTAAGGATTGCAGCAGTTTCTCAGGAGGATCAGAGACTAAATCTGATCTCAGTTTTGATGATTTCCCCTTCAAACATCAGCGACTGGATTGCTCTGATTGCCACAACGTCGCGATGGCAACTGCAGCAGAGGAGCAGTCCATTCACCCACAAGGTCAGAGAGCTGTAGTCTCACTTCCCCCCCAAGATCCAGAAACAGGAAGATGTGAAGATTTGTGTCCTGAGGGCGAAGCAAAAGAGGAACACAGTTACTCAAGCTGGTGTCCATCTGAAATAGATGGACAGGACAGTCAGTGTGACCTCTATGGACTTCCGAATGACTGGTACCCAAACTTCCAAAGAGCTGAGACAGGCTCAAAAGATTCTGCCTCTAGCCAAAGTGAACATGACGACAAAGACACAGCTACGGAAAACGATAATGGACGCACATATCTGGAAGATGTGAACCCAGGGCCACGGACAGTTTCTACCATGCCTCTAGACGACAACCGGTCTGACCCTACGTATAATTTTGTTGGGCAGTCATACCGTGGACTTCTTCGTTATCACTGCCTACCCCAGGAGTACTCATACTCATCACACCGAGACTCTGATCACAAACAGTCAAGCCACCCTGATCAATCAGACCAGTCCAGTGATGAGGAGGAGGTTTGTGCCTCTGCAAGTCCTGGTCTCAGTCCTCTGAGGCAGCACTTTGGTTCGTCAGACCAGATTCTTCTGCTGGACATTAGCACCAAGCCGTCAGAGCTGCTAGTGTCCTACAGGCACAGATGTGACGAACAAGAGAAATGGGTTTCATTCCGTCAGAGGGACACATCTGGAAATGGTCTTGGGGATAATAATAGAGAGCATGAACCAACATCTGCAGCCGGGGTTGTAAAGAGACAAACCAGAGCTAGAGCCAGAAAAGGTGCCGAAAGTTGCAATGAGGCTAAGACTAAACCTTGGGCTAGAGAAACACATGTTAAAGAAAGAAGATCTGTTGGTAGTGAGCAAAGCAGGCCAGGAGCTGAGGTCATCCATAAAGCTGGTGTTGTGGAGAGTGAGAACCAGCCCACTACCTTGACAGTCTGTTCTACTCCTAGTGAGTTAGACTCTGTACAAGCCCCTGTGTCATCTACCTTGTCTGCCAGCATGCCTTCTACCCTTTCAACCAGTACGCCAACCAGTATATCAGCTCATCTGTCAACTCCTGTCCACCACCCTTTCCAGTGCCCTATGTGCGACCGTTCCTTCAGCCAGCGAGGCTCTCTGAATAGACATGTGCGGAGCCACCTTGGCGTGCGGCCCTTCCCCTGCCCTCGCTGCCCTATGACGTTTTCACGTCAGTACCGTGTCTCAGAGCACATGCGTGTTCACCAGCGCTGTGTCATTAGCAGCGACTGTCAAAAGCCAGCAGTCTCCCCCATTGAGAAAATGCCACAAAAGTGACAGTATCATTCGCTCTCAGGATTATGAGAAGTGTCTTCCATGACGGGCGGATATGTGGAAGACGATGAGGGCATTTTTTAAGATAAAGTTCTGAGATGAGGATCAGAGATCAGAACTGATGGGTATCTATGCCCTCAATGCAAGGAGTTGACCCTGAAAATGCTGCAGTGCAATGAAGAGCGGAAGTTTTGGAATGAGGAGAAAAGTAAGCAGTAAGTGAATAAATTAAGAGCAATACATTTTTTATTTGTGCACAATTGAACATGACCACCTATGAAGGAGGTCATCATAGCGTTGGAAGTGCATAATCAGTTACTGCATGTTTAAGATGCTCTGTATCTGCTTGACGTGCGAAGAGGTATATAAATATATAATATACAATATTCGAGTTCACCTCAAATTCTGTGTTGGTAGCTAACTTTCAGTCAGACTGACATTCTGACTCCATTCCATTCAGTCTTCTACAGTGTTCTAGTTTAATAGGCACAACATTACTCATGATGGTTTTCTTTGGCAGCTGATTTAAAGGCTGCAGTCACAGTTTCGAAGGTTTTCTAAAAAGGTTTTTCCGTCACTTGTGTCATTAATAAGGCTTTTATTGTCTGTTCAGACTACAAGATGTCAAACTGTTTTTTCATGACGTGTAATTAATGACAATATTCGAATGATTTATTTTCCATTCCTTTGTTTATGCATGCCATTCTTTTCCCTTTCTTCATCGAATACTGTAGGAAGTGTTATCCAGAAGAGATTAAACTTAGAGACTCATTACAGTGGCTTATTTTGTAACCATGGCAAAGAAATTGAGTTTGTCCTCTAGATATGCCAGTCAGCCACATTTAAACCCGACCGCCTCATTTTATATGGGTCCTCCTCGTTCTGCCAAGACTGCTCTGTCCCATCGTGGTATGAGCACAGGACCTGTTCTATCTTGCTCCAGGACGTTGGCTGCAGATACTTTGGGTCCTGTGGGTTGCCAGGTGGCTCCTCATGGAAGGGACTTGCTCCAATACATCCCAAGAATGGCCAATCATATTGAGATGTGGACAGATTTGGGGCCCCCATTGAAGCCTTTCCTTAATTCGTTGTGAATTAATTCATTGTGGGGTGTTAGGACACATTGCCATGCTTGTGATGGGTGGGGAACACTGCATTGTAATGAGATGATCAATGTTATTTACTGTACCTGTCAGTGGTTTCAGTGTCGTGGTAGATCGATGTTTATTGTTTCGAATGTGCATATGATCAGATGTGGTGGACATTTTAGATCATTTTTTTTGTTATTGTTCCAGATTTCAAATTTTCATCATACATGTATTGATGTGAAGTTTAAAGCTATTCAGTTTATTGACACAATCTCACCCCACTGTGATATAATGAACTTCACGTGAGCTTGACTGCTGTGTGAATTTGTGTTGCAACTCTGTTCTTAGAATGTGAAATGTTGTTTAAAAATAGAAAACCTACAATTGTTATACTCCAAGACAGTTATATTCTAAGTTGCAGCTTGTTTTCCAAAAAAAAACGTATGGTGACAGCGGCACAGAAAGTGTACAGGGGTGTCATGATTTGCACTCCATGTTCTCCCTGTTAACAGAGAAATTTATTAGCGACTTGTCTCACATGCTGTCCCCTGTGTGAGGACAGTACGTCGAGTGTCGCAGCGTTGGTAGTTCATGTTGTTGCTCCTGAAACATGAGCCGACATGATATCAAGGGCAGCCATGAGATTCAGTGCATGTTCTGTCTTGTCTTTGCCAAAGTTTCTTCCGTAAGGGACTGAAAGGCGGAAATGGATCACGTTCTTCTGTGTTTAACACTTCAGATTGTAAAAAAACAAACAAAAAAAACAGAGAGAACATTTTACCAGATGTGACTTGTTTTTATGGTTGGAACTTGTTCACATTACATTTCATGTGCATATTCATTTTCATATTCCACTCTGTTGTTTGGTTAAAAAAAAAAAAATCTGAAAACAATTCACATGACTTTGTGTTTTCATTTAGTAAAAATGAGGCCCTAAATTCAAACCATTAGTAAAAACGTAATTTCAAATAAGCTGTCATATCAGTAATTATGAAAACGAGTAAGTATTGATCAAGAACCCTGTAAGAGCACTTTGAGTGTCTAGAAAAGTGACATACAAATCCAATCCATTATTATTATTATTATTATTATTATTGTTATAATAATAATTATTATTATTATTATTACATACATTTGTTAGTAAGTCATTTTTGGAAATAATTAGGGGGTTTAGTAACAAACTTTAAATCTGCAGTTAATACGTTTTTAATAAGAATTTTGGTCCAACAGTTATTTCACTGTTAACAAACAATTAACTGCTTTATAAACCCATTAATAAGTAATTACAAAGGTTTATAAACATCAGTTGCGACTGCACAATAAACAGTTGTTTAATAAATACTTTATAAAGTATTTCATTGTTTGCTTGAGTTAAAGTCAACAAAGACAAAGCAATTACGGTCATGCTGTTAGTGAGAAACACCATCTCAACCCAAAAGATGTTCCTATTAATGGAAGATGTATATTATAAACATTTTCTATGTGGTGCCAGATCAAAAACTGGTACAGATTTACTGTGACGAGCACAGTTTAAGTGTGCCATTGATTAATATGATTGTTTATATGAGCCCACAGAAGGTATCTCAGACACTGGTTTCACACAGACCTTTGTCCTGTGGTGGAGTAGTGCAAACAAAGTGTTGAGACAGGTCAGCCAGCGACAGACTGCAGAGTAGGCAGTAGTAGCAGATCATTTCCTACACAGTGGGTAAAAGTTGTAGCTTTAGTAACCTGAGTCTTAATACTTCAAAACAGAAATAGAAAGTTAGTCTTGGGATAGCACCGTCGGAAACGGATCACAGAATAATGAATATCAGCTGAACAACAAACTGCAGCTCAAGCCTGCTCAGTCTCACTACTGAGTGCAACCGAGCCAAAG
Source organism: Sparus aurata (assembly GCF_900880675.1). Classification (NCBI taxonomy): domain Eukaryota; kingdom Metazoa; phylum Chordata; class Actinopteri; order Spariformes; family Sparidae; genus Sparus; species Sparus aurata. The sequence goes on along the minus strand of NC_044190.1, from coordinate 31,162,639 downwards.
GAAAAACATGTGGTTCACAGTTGTGGTTCAGTAATGATTTGGGGTCACTGACACTTCTCTGTACTGGAAAACAAATTCACAATTGAAGACAGTTTGTGGGAAAAATGGTTACAACAGTATTTCTCTCCTGTTATGCTTCACGTTAGGGACATCAGCTAAATAGACATTTTAATCATTTAGTTATCCTTCTTCTGAGGCCCAAACTATTTAAATTGTAAATAAAACTATTGGTCTCGGCATTGAACAGCTTTTATCTATGTCGAAATAACCTTTATTGAAGAGAAAAAGAAATACATTTACAATGAAAAATTGATAATATTTAGGAATCATGTATCCTGTTGCAAACACAGGGAGAAACAAAAAATGCAGTCTTTGTTTGCCTCTTAATTCTTCTCTCGTCTCAGTTCATCGCACTTCCTCTCACACTCGTTATTCAACTGGTGTTTCAGTCGCTGTTGTGCTCATCACAACAATGGCCTGAAGAGAAGAGAAAGAAGAGCACTCTAATACTGGTCCTTAGTCATGTTGCAACTGTTTAAACTTAGCAAACATTGTGAGATATTCTCCAAGTGAGTGGGACATGCACAGCACAGTTTGCAATATGTGTGGAAGTGGTTTTTACCTGGCTCTTCGAGGAACGCAGCGCAGACCCGGCCAGAGCTGACATTATAATAAAAATAATCGCACCAACAAAACTGTAGAACAGGTAGATCGATTCCAAAGACAATCCCATGGCCTGGACAAAAACAGGTACACACAAATGTTGTCAAACACAAAAAGAAACAGCTACAGATTATTAGAACTGTTCAGTCCAGTTGTTTCATTATTGAGCTCACTGCGGTTGACTTTCCATTCTGATTCTTTCTTTATATAATTCAAGCAATTAAAAAAAACTTTTTTGTGTGTGTCAATACAGAAAAAACGGTTATGTGATTGGCTGTCAAGGCACCAGAGAATTGCATAATTTCCTCCGCCCAAGACTGCCTGATGAAAACTGGTAATATGAAATTATTATTATTCATTTATTTTTGTAGTGTCTTATTTACCTGTTTAATTATAAACATGTTGGGTCTTTGTGATAATGAAGCAGCTTAATAAATAAATGACATACAGATGTGATCTCATTCGGGATGCCAATTAGGGTATGTTTTTTATCAACGTAGGTATTAATCGATCATCAATGTATAAACCGACCAGTTGTCATATCAGGACAAGATACACCAACTGTTAGAATATACTTCGATATCATATAACAAAGTCATAAAAAATTCAAAGCTAAAAACTTGCTTAAGAATTCTAATTAATATCATAATGGGCAAAATGATCACATATTAATGAAAAAACAAATGGCTGACCTCATAAGATGTTGACCATGTGTCCTCTGTCTCTGTGACGTTGTCTTCTAGTATCTCGTAATGTCTGTAGGAAGAGGTGTATATTACGCTGGGCATGATGTGCAGGATGGTCCAGCAGGACCCCAGCAGGGTCACGATGCTCAGAGCCAACGATGCGGTTACCTGAATGTAGACAGATGTGAAGGACAGAAACGTACAAATGTTGGTAACAGGTTGTGCAGCATATGGACACCATGTAGAGCTCTGCACATGTGAAAAATCAATCAATTCATTTATAGTGTTCAATCTGTCGTTTCAGAGAGGGACTGATTAACAGCTACATGAGGGTAGTACAACGTTATTGGTTGTTTCAGACAAATTACTATCCCACTAATGAGCACTGATTGTTGCTTTGTCAACAGCAGCACATGAAGATGCAGCTCCTCCAAATTATGTTACTCTTTTAACTGTTACTTATTTGGCTTTAGTGCTGAAACACCTATCACCTATGGCAGAAATGCCGTCATCAGCAAGGGAGAGGAAAGACAGTGTTTTGGCATCTTTCGACCATCCAAACTGACCAGCCGGACCACCCCAGAGAGGGAGAGAGTCCGGATAAGAGCCATGCTTAATCCAGATTGGTTTTAAGGCTGCTCCTGGCTGATGTTGCAGGAAGAGCACATGAACCAATGGGACTTAGGCTCGCCAAAAAAAAAAAAAAAAAAAAAAAAGGGAAATCACAGCCTGTGGACGGGTAGAGGGGGACTCTGTGTTTATAACATTGATGCTTGGTGCTCCGGATGTTGAATTTTTTACTGTTGTTTACTTTAATATGTCTTTACTTGTCTTAAAGGTCAGTGTGTAAGATTTAGGGGCAGAAATGGAAAATAGTATACATCATTGAGAGTATGCTATGTTTCTACAGCAGCTCAGAAAACGATCACTGGCTCTAGAAAGGGCCTTTGTGTTTGCTGAATCAGAAACTTTATCCCTAGATGTCAATAAACCCTACACGCTGGACCTTTAAAACATGTCTGAAGTGAATATTTAATATCTTTCACACACAGGGCTCTCTTGATCCTCTAAATAAAGAGTTTTTCAGATAACTTGTTGGTATTGCTTCAAAATGTAACAATGGATGATCTTACCGTTTTTTTGGTCGGGTTGTGCTCTGTCACAATAAACAGAATACCACATGCGATGAACTGCAAGAGGAGCCAGAAAAAGCAGTTTTAAAATCTATACCTTTCAAATGTTTTTAGAATACCTCAGTGCTGCTTAAACATGAGGGCAGAATCTCAGACTGTTGTTGGTGCTGAAGAACTGAAGTGAGCTCAAACTGGCGGCTTCTTGGTTTTGCTTTGTTATTTTGCTATTAAGTAAATACGTTAATTAAAGGTGCAAGTAGAAATTGTGGATACAGATAGTTCAGTGTCTCGTTCACAGGTTGTCAAATACAAGACGCTTTAGCTTAGTGGGCCGAACTGAACAACCATCCCATTGCATCAATATTTATAATACAAGACTTAAGAATGAGACTCACTAATCTACTATCGTACATATTGCACCATTAAAAATAAAGCTCTGAATCTATAAGCCGTGATCCACTGATGAATGATTATTCTTACCAGTGTCCCCAGAAACAAGCCAGGCGGGATAACAGACCATATGTGAAAAATACTTGATTGCCTGAGTGAGATGGAAACGATGAAGAAACCTGAGCCCAGAACCAGCACGATGACCTGACGGAAAAACAAAAACAACCGCAAGCATGACCACTCCACATCTGTTTGGTCTCTAACTGATTACTTTGAAAACCTGTCATACACGAAAATCAATATCATATAATATGTGTGAATTTGTGTGTGTGTGTGTGTGTATGTGTGTCTCACGCCAACGTTCTTGGGCTGCCCCTTCATGAAGCGGTGTAAAGGTTTGCTGCCTCCTATTGTGGTGCCTTGAAGACTCGCATTGTTCCCGCTAGCAGGGAAGAGCTCGGCAGACATCTGACGGACAGACAGACAAGACGTAGACTGAAAACACTGATCTTGCCGTTCACTTGAATGCACGGCACCCAAGTTGCACTGAAGTGAGTCAAGCTGTCGTCTCGAGTCTGACTGATCTCTTGATTCTTTGATACTTCAGCACAATAAAGACATCATGTTAAAATATTACTTTGGTAATAGTGAAAGTCATCGGTACAAATAAGCACTTAAATCTTAAAAGTATCTGATGTTAAATACACTTATCAAAAACAATTTTCTGTCAATAATGTACTTAAATTTCAAAAGTTCTGGCACAAATGAATGCATGTATAAAGCCTACTGTATACTATGGCTGACCATTGGATTGATAATGCCCTATTTTGGCTCCGATGTGGCATGAATCGGCAGAAAAGTTGGAAACTAGCAACACAAGTTATCTAATTAGAGGTGCGATATCTAAGGATTTCTGTAGAGGATTTCTAACTTAAGTAGATAACTCTGCAACACAATAGTCAAGTCAAATCAATGTATTTATATATCTACATATTGTAAATACATAATAAACTTAAATGCAATTTCTTCACAGTTTCTTCTTTCTTGCAGTCTACTTCAGTTCTTACATATTGCCCCCTTCAATGTAGTGGGCTAAAAAGTACCATAATTGCCGCAAAAATGCTGTATAGTGAAGGAATAAAGTGGTAAAATAAGGAAACAAAATAATTGCATAATAAATGTACCTAATACTCCTTTTCCACTGGTCAAAAATCCCACTTAATCCCACTAAGATCTGGCTTTTGCATGCAGTGGAAAAGTGTAAGCGCTGCATTTACACCCGGGTCAATGGACTCTGTAGTAGACACGGGTCTTAATCACCTCGGCTCAGCTTTGACCCAAAGTGAGACACTGGTGAACACGTTAAATTCCAATGTATATCCTGCCATGCAAAGTTATGACGTGTTATTATATAGGACAATATTTGTGTCCTTTTAATAAAGAAAATCATACTTGTCTGAGTTTGATCTCTTAGGATTCACTTTTCTGGTGCATGATGATTTTGACTACCTCAAAAACACTGTCCACCCATTTGAAGCTTTAATGCAGATTCAGCCTACGTCCTCAGTGGCAACACAAATCTTGTTTGTTGTGTGATCACAGATGTTGTTGTTGTTTTTTAAAGCTAGCAACCTTGTTTGTGTGGGTGTTGAATCCAGACATTTGCATTAAAGTACCCGAAATCCCAAAATCCACAGATACTTTTTAGGAATTTTTAGGTAGAGCTGAAAAAGAATGTTTCTCAACAAAATTCAGACTAGCAGCTCGCAACCCCCTCTAATCACACATGTTGTTTATTTAAAAAGCCTTTGATGGACTACAGCTCCCATGAAGCTCGGACAGCAGGCCGAGGGGCTGAGACTCGTGGGATATGTTGTCGTTCACAAAGAGTTCATCGTTTTAGACTTTCAGATAACTTTAAAATAACATGGAATATAAAAATTGTAGAAGACTTAGATAGAAAAATTGGAAAAAGTATTGGGACTTCATCAAAAATGTAAACAGACTATCGCATCCTGATGCTGACAACAAACACTGCTGAGAAAATGCCTCACATGCATGAGACCTAAAGGCTAAAGCCGAGTTTCTGCGCTGAAGCTGCAGAGATTTAACCAAGTGTCGGTGCGAAGTGGCGGGCTCTGACACCATGTACATGTCAAACCGACACATTACTGTCCACATATTAATGCAACGTGGACAGAACCAGCCTTCTTGTCAAACCTACCGAACCTGTGACAGAAACAAAAACAGATGTTATAAAACAAAAGGAGGAGCAGACCTTGTGCAGTCCGGTGGTCGCCGCTGTGGTTCGGTCTCTTGTAACGACTCACGTTCACATCTGGAGCAGCGGCGAAAAGGGCGGTCCGTGAACGATCCGTCCGTTTTGAACCTGGACTCGTTTTGTTCTGACTCGTGACGGACAGCAGCCACTGAGCACGTTTATGTGACAGTAATGATTCGACAACTGGGAATAAACAGGTATTGATAATAATGTGATTTGACATGTTTTCATGTCATTTAGTAATAATGAAAAAAAAAAAACAGGGTGTACATGATTCAGTTAATTAGTTGGATTTATTTCCAAGTACATGGCGTAAAAACTGAGATTGGGCTTTTGTGTGCAAGGGGAATGTCTAAATTCTGTATTTACACCTGGGTCAATGGACAATTTTTTTTTATCAGCTCGGCTCAACCTTGATCTAAACATCAGACCCGGATGAACACGCTAAATTCAACCGTGCGAAGCGATGACATGTTATCAAGATCCAATGGTGGCGCATTAATAAAGAAGGAATTTGAGATGCACCAATTTAGGACGCTTTGTGGTGTAATTTAATGGCTGTGTGGCTATTCTACATTTTCCAAATATTACTGGGCCAAATGGCTCAAATTGTGAGTATTGCAGTATAACAGTGTGGACTGTTGGAATATAGAGCTATATAACGCTTATCTTAATGAGACTTAATGACATACGGCAGCTTTAACCCAGTGATGCATTGTGATGAATAGACATTAGAAGAAACACTGTTTATTGATTATTATTGTGTTGATTTTTGCTTGACCGGGAGTGTGTTAGCGTCATTGTGTTGACGAGAGGTGGACGCTGTACTTTCTCTTTGCGAAATAAATTAATGTGACTCTGACTGAAACAAAGAACCAACAACATGAGCGATTCTTGCAAAAATGGTCAACTCCTAAAAGAGAGTCCAACTTTCTCTCTCTCCCTCTCTGTCTCTCTGCTCTGTGTGTTTGTGTGTGTGTGCGTGTGTGTTTAATGGGGTTAAAAGGGGGCAGAGAGCTGAAATGGAGAAGCAGAAGGAATGTGTTGAAATAATGTGAGAGAGAGGCAAGAAAGGGAGGGCAAGATTTCCTGTTTATTCCAAATCCAACACAGCTGTGAGCGTCCACTGCTCCATTCACAAAAATTAAGAAGAAAGAACTGAGATAAAACAGGCAGAGAGGACAGCAAAGGACTGTCGGAAGCAAGAGGGTGGCGAGGGGAGACAGCAGAAATAGGAGGAGATGGGTGGGGATTTATTTAAATAGGGGGCTGGTTATTAAGTATGAAACAGCTGCTATTGTTTGAACAAAACGATGTGAAAGAGGGATTGAATGTTCCTTTTCCTCCCTCATGTGATACACATCATCATCTTGTCTTCCAGTGATTGACTCAAGCAACAAGTTATGCATCATAAATGGTACATAAGGGTATGTAAAAGTGCCGTATTGGATTTCTTTGTATTTTGTACTTCATTTTCCGCGTCTGTCAAAAGGATGTGACTTTATGCATGTTCTTGAGTGCCTCTTTTCAATGTGGCAACAGTAGCCTAGCTAAAGTTAATTTAGAAATGGAGTCTGCTAAGATAAAAACAATAGAAGAAGCAGTAAAATCCAGTTAAAAGAGATGTGTCTTATTTGTCCCATTTGTTAATTCAATTCAGCATAAGTTTGGAGTCACAGGCTCACATGACATGGAAGCTATTGAAAAGAAATGCAGAATTTTCAAAATAATTATTCATATAAAACAGAAAAAGCAGTAAAAGTCAAGTTGTCTACCATGCAGCACTAACAATTACCATGACCTGGATAAGTGAGAACCTTCATCAAGAAAATCTGGAGGGAAATCTCAAGGATTAACAACATTAGCTTCTGTTAGACAACAGTTAACATTAGCATTTCACCCCTTTAGTGCTAACATTGCTGTTTGGCATTGCTCCACCACGCAACGGGAAATGCGTAAGTTAATTCCAAAAAAAATCAACAGATGCTAATTCGGGATTTTTTTCAGTTGCTGATCATTTGGGAAGCTGTGAAATTTGAAGATGTGATAAAAAAATATTTCAGATTCCCGACATTTATACGACTTGCAGCCTGGAACAAAGCAGCATGACATTATCCTGGCATGTGAGCTTCCCACCCTGAGGGAAATGGCTGCCGTGATAAGATGGTCATTGTTAGAAATGTACATGTTTTGATGAACAACATGACAAGTTTGAGGGATAGGGACTGAAGTCAATGTTAATCAGTTCGGCTCAAACTTAATGTATGACGTGACAGGAAGAAATTTTGACAACAACAAAGAAAAACAAGCCAGAAATAACAAGAGGCGTAACACAAAGTAGCAACCATTTCAAGTTTATTGAAAAATGTGTCCATTGAACAGATTCATTCAAACTGCATTGTTAATAATAGTTCGCACTGCACACTGCTCCGGGAGGAGGCTCCCGGCCCCAAAACATAATCTCTACACAGGACAACAAACTGGATCAACATCCATGTCAACACAGAGACGGACTGGATAAATGGCTGAAGACTTTTAATAGATCTTTCACAGAAAGAATCAGGTGATAATCATCCAAAAGATGACTTACTCTAAAAACCTGGGAAGAGCGTGACGTTCATTAAAAATAAAAAAAAAATCATCTTCACTTCCTTTTGACTTCCATAGTGTATAACAGAGATCTGAAGATTAGGAAATCTTTTGTGCTGTTAACACAAAATAATGTCATGATGAGCGGATAAATAAAGCAGAAGGACACTGACTTCACACAGATCAGAGTGTGTCATCAGTGAATAATATACAACTTTACACTGGCACTGTGATGACAGTGGGAACATAATTCTGTTATTATGAGACACAGAAACCAAATGAATCAATGTCTTTTCTTTTTTTTGTGTTATTCCCTAAAAAGATGATGTGGCACGAGACAGTGATCAGTACATCCATGTAAATATGCATCTTAACATTACAACAACATGCTTCCTTTGTGTCTTTACCTCTCACACAAATTACACTGGACTCCCCCCTAAAGGCATTTCAACATCAACAGTTTGAGATCCGATTAAAAGGTTCATTCCTGATTAGTTTTCTTTTTTTTTTTTTTTTTTTTTGGCAAAGTCAATCACAGTACAGCATCAGACATTATCTATCCTATGCACAAAGAGTATACAACAGTTTAACAAACTCAATCAGTGAGCTTGTTCACAGTATTCTGCCATTTAATTTGACTTGTTTTCATAAAGAACACATTCATATTAGATTACAAATATCCTTGCTAGATTCTGACTAAAATCTGGTAAATTAATTTAAGAATTACTTTTTTTTAAATTCTAATTTTTTTAAATCGGTTAGTAGAAATATCTTTTTTCTGTTTTTCTTGAAGCGGTCAGGCATTCGAAGACGCTTTCAACTAACTTCTGTATGTTTCAACATGTACACACACTGAGCAGACTGTAGTTTGCACATCATGCTCGCGATCTTACTGCCAGTGTGTAAACCAGAAGCACCAAATGAAACAAAATGATGCAGGTTTAATAGAAAAGAAGCATCTATTGGTTTTTCGTCTAAAATACCTTCATATTGATCTATCCCTCCAGTGGTCACTGCCACATCTTAGTGCAACAGCTGGCTTACAAAAGACATTTACCGTAAAGCATAAAAATGGCTGTCAGTGCAATTCTTTGAGCACCAGTAACAGTCTTTAAACAATATATCAGCCCTCGAGAAGGATAAGCAGTGAAAATTAATGAACAGCTGAGCTTTTGTTATTAAAAAGGTGCAATATGTAGGATATTTTATTCGTTTTGTTCCTGTTTTTTCTGTTTTTCCTTTAGCCTCTCATTCCCTGTGTGTGTGTGTTTGTGTTCGTTGGAGTGGCTTCCTGTTGCTGATGGTCATTATCTCACCAATTGCCTCTACATGACCCTGTTCTCTCCACAACTTCAGTGCCAGAGGTTCGGTCAAGTTCAGCGAATAAACCTGCACTTACCTCTCAGTCTCAGTAGTTTTCTCATTTTCGTTCTAGTGACCACCAGCTACGTTGTCCTCAAGTCATTTGCTAGTTTGGACTTCAGTGCTTTGTGTTTTATTGGTTCTCTCCTTGTGTGCTGATCCTCCAGCGTCTCTCCGGTCAGCCTGCAGTCTCCCCTGCACCTAGAATCTCACCTTGCTGCCATCAAGCCACTCCATCCTGCTTCTGAGTTTGCTGGTCGTAAATTAACTCTTTTTCAACTGTACATCTGTCTCTATTCTCTGTTTCGTCGTTATGATGTCCCTGGCCCATCCCTGTCTTAAGCTCTCGGTCCGGTTTGCTAGCTGCACGGCTAACTGAGCTTACTAAAAGCTGCTTCATTTAGCAGTAGCAAGCAGTTACTCAGTACGAATTTGCCAGGGAGCCAATTCTTACAGATTGCACCTTTTTTTTTTTTTTTTTTAAGTTTACTTCATTGTCACAAAAATGAATGCCATTTGTTATTTACAGTGGTTTCCCCCATTTTTAAGTTGTGCGTGTGGTAAAAACAAACAGATGCAGTACAATAGATGTGATTTAGATCAACAGATGAAAACATAAACATTTGATCAGGAAAAAAAAATGCACAAATGACAACAAATAGATGTGTTTGTGAGGAGAAACAGCTTCTGAATATGCTGCATTAAATCCTCAACTACGGGACAGATTAGTTCTGTACATGAAAAACATACTGATCGGCGCAGTGACATTATAAAACTGAAAATATATGACCGCAGTCCTGTGAGGGGTCATACGGTCATTGCATTGATGAGCATTAGTCATTAGAATAACACATACTCTGAGTGATTCACACACTACATTCTAGCATATCACTGGTGTTAACTTATTCGTACGTATAAAAACAGAAGTTATTTGCATTGTCCTGCATTTATCTTGAGTATTGTCACTGAACACTAGTTCGAAAATGTGCCGGAGCCACATCTTTCACAGTAGCACGGTTGGATTAGACCACACACATTAAACTGGAACCTGCAAAAGGATACTGGCACAGAGGATGACTGGGTACACTATCTGTGCTATTTTTGCATGTTTCTTTACTTTAATGTGATGAAATGTAATGTGATGAGGTGTTTCTGCTGCACTGTGAGGTCAGAAAAGAAAAAACCACAGCCACATACCTCGACCTGGTGATAAATAAGCCAAGAGTCTGTCTGTACTAAGTGTTTGGTGAACATATTGCATGTGATGAGTAAAATAAGATGGTATTTCTAAAGAAGATTAGAAATAAGTGTTGCACCATCAGGCTGATTTGAGATTTTGAAAGCTGATTTTCAATAATGGAGACTGTACTTTAGGGAATACGGAAGGGTTTAAGAAGGGATGAGCGAGTACTCCACTATCTGTATCTGTATCTGTTCAGTCAAGTAAATTATCTGTATCCATATCTGTATTCTATTTACAGGAAAAACCTCAGAGTTGAGCTTCAGATCAACGATCACAAGAGGAAGAGAATTTAAGTTCAGTGATCAGTTACCCGTGAGGATTTTCCTTCATCACGAGAGCAGATATAGACACATTTTACTCAAACTTATATATCAAATAACTTCATCTGCTCATTTCGAACGAGTAATTGCATAAAATCTCTGCAGGGCAAGTTGGGCATAAACACTTGTTTAGCATAGTATCCTGAAAAACAATCGGTATCAGGTGATGGAAGTAGGGACAAATCGATATTGCACTCATATTGGTGTTTACCCCTCTTTGTGTGGCAGCTTTTCTACAAGCTGATGTAAATGAATAATGGTGTGAGATGCAGGAGAGATTAGTAACAGAATCTTTTAGGGTGCTAAGATATAATATATAGTAACTGTTATATCGTACTCGTGTTCTGCATTGTTGTGCGTTGTCTACGGAATGACTTCACAAGTTTTACCTTTGTTTTTACCTGTGCGTCAGTGTAGATGCAGATGTGTGATATGTGAGCTTGGGACTTCTTTTTCTCCAAAAAAAAGGGATTTTTCCTTTTTTTCCTCTCTTTTCCTCTGACTCAGCAGTCCCTGTCGTAATGGACCTCTACGTCTGAATGATGGCGAGGTGATTTGTCCGTGTGGGATCCTGAAGACACATTCACCTACTTTGAGTGACAGAAGTGTCTCAAGTAACGTCTTGCTTATCAGTCAGGTTAAGTCTGAGGAAATGCTTGATGGCTGTTTCCTAAGTTTTTGATTCGGAAATAATCAGCACCTTCACCCTTAAATCTGGGCCGCCGGCTTCACGATGAACCCCAAAACCACCGGGCACAGTGTCATGCCTTACTGGGATGTGGAGAAAAACTGGAATGCAGCATCCTAAGTGCTGGATTTGATGTGGGGTTTTCCTCAGCTTGTCTCAAGTGGCTGTGGGTCCTCCTCCTCTTCCTCCTGGCTGGTGCCCTCAGGAAGACGTTCGTCCCAGTAGTTGCACTGGCCGAAGGTGTCGGCGCAGGAGAAGTCTGCCCCCTGACCTCGAGCTGGGAGCGGGAAGACGTGGTCCACCATCTCGCACAGACGGCCATAGCTGAGATGGAGACACACAGCAGACAGTCAAACATCTGTGCACACGTGTCTTGAGTCAGATTACATGGATTTGAAAAGATCAAGCCAAACAGAAAATATGTCTTACGAGGAGATGTTGGTTTTGGCGTGCTCCTGAACCAGCTCCCCTTTGGGATTGACAGTGAAAATCCTGTTCAGAGGAACACCCACCTCCTTATAGGAATATACATCCTGAAATCACACAAAACACAAACCATCAGCATCACTGACAGTTCTTCAGAGCGTAGTCGTCTTTGTTAGAGACAGATGACATGCTCGTGTGCATCAGTCTCACCGTAGCTCTGTTGCCGAAAGCAGCGTAGAAAGGTTCAGTGTTTGGGTAGAAAAGGTTCTTTATGTCCGTGAGACACTCGATCTTAAACTTCTCCGGTTTCTTCTCAATCACTTCCCTACGAAACGCGACGCAGCACAGCATGACATCAAACACGTTACGAATTCACTTCCTGCAGTATCCCTGATGCACATCTGATCGCGTGCAACTGGGATATTACATGGGATTAATCAGCCGAGAGATGCAAAAGTATGAATTAAATAAAAGCATGAACATCCCAGTATTTACAGAATTACAACAGCAGCAGTGCAGCACAGTAGCTTGTATGCATGTATGCCCTGTTGTGTGTCTGACCTGTGCAATGCAGAGAAAAGGCTGCTGGGGCTGAGCAGCACCGGCCCCATTGGCAGCATGGTTCCCCTCTCATTGACCCAGTGCAGGTAGCCCCGAGTCATATCAGCCATGCCGATGGCCCTCGCCGAGCAGTACATGAATTTATATCCATTCCTGAGAGACAGACAGACAGACAGAGTGCTTGTATCTAACTGTACACTGTGGTTCAGGTAAGAAATCAGTACAATGATTTGGTGTTGGACTTATTTCAGTTAAAGGAACATAAACGATCAGCCAAACAATATTTGTGTTATAAAAGCTAATTAAGCCAGATTTCCTTGGGGAGGTAGCACTCACTGGCTGACTTTGTGATAAAGCCGTGCGATGCCCTGGTGGGTCCAGTCTTTACCCAGAGTGGGGAGGATGTGACCCAGTGTGTCTGACCTAAAGAGAGGAAACATCACACAAAGCGGACGCACTTGATTACACTAAAGAGAGACAAACTACAAACACCAAGTCTGTGCAAAGCCTGACATCTACTGGTGAAAAGCTGAAACTGAACTTGGTTTGTCAATGGGACAGCGAGCTTGCTTCCCCCTTACCTGGTGATGGTTCCATCTATATCAGAGATGACTATCTTATCATCCCAGCTCCAGAGATAGATTGTGCCATTGCAGCGACAGGTGCCCTGATACTGGGTGGTCACACTGAACACCACATCGTTAGGACCCTCCTTCAGCTGCAGGCTGGCCTGTAAACACACACACACAGTGCATGAAGACATGAATACACAGATTATAGCTAAAGATGGTAAAATATATGGTGCCAGCTATCTGTCATTCCAGCAGAGATAAAGCGCTGCTTTGCCTGAATTATAGCTTTGTCATTGTGAATCATGTCGGAGGTGTGTAGTGAGTCACTTCAGATCTTGTTTTCACTTCCTTAATTCCATAAACGTCAATAAAGCCGACAGGAGGAATACATACCAGTTGCTCTGAGGTGAGCCGAAGAGTCTTCTTATAGTAGACGCTGCCAGAACTCACGAGGAGCTCTGACTGACACGACCCTGACGCCTGATTGGACGATCTGTGGTCCTCGTCACTAGAGGACGACTCATCTTTCATCCTGAAAAAAAACCCAAAGACAACCAATTTGGTGTAAGATGAAGTATGAAAACTGATGTTTGAGAGAGAAATGTGACGGTTTAGATTCTGAAGTCACCTGCTCGCTGAGGGCATCGTGATCGAACTCTCGTCCTGGCCTCCTCCTGCCTCTGTCACTGATTCCTGAAGTGCAAAAAGTTTAAAGAGTTGATGACGAGTTATGCCTAAAACAATCTCTGCATTAATGTGTGTATCAGCGTACTCACTGATTTGGAGTCGCTGTTCCTGCTCCTCCATGAGAACCACCAGCGTCCTCCTTTCTTTGGCATCTTCTCCTTCATGATGTTCTCAACTGAGGCCTGCAGACAACCGTGCACATACAACTCAAAACTGACCGAAAAATGTAACTCAAAACTGACACAAAAACACACGTGAACTCATAAATAGATGACCAGAAATTAACAAACCGAAATCCGAAATAAAAACATGACGGGCGGCACATTTCAAACCACACTGAACTCCAACTGAATCGCCAAAAGAAAGGCAGTTACAGGTGAAGATTCAATGGCACACAGACAAAGAACAAAGGATGCATAGTCTGAAAAGGAAGAGACTCGAGAAGATCATGACTGGATAGCGGTGGGAAATGCGTGGTAAGAATGCAACAAGACAGACCACAGGAAAGGAAAAGGACATGCAAGACAGAGAGAGGCAGACAGACAGGCTGACGGTGGTGAAATGGTGGTAAGCAGACAGACAAAGACGTTCCCCAATCAACACACGAGCAAAGCGAGAAAAGCATCGTACAGGCTGTGCAGGACCGGAGCCGAACAGACCGGGGAGGCAGTACGAGAAGAGGCCGAAGGCAGAAAACACGTAACTCAAACACCAACACTTAGTACACACAAACGTCAGATGGATGGTGGGAGAAAGAAAATGTGTAAATAAAAAAAGGAAAAAATAACAAGGGGGGGATAAAGACATGACATTATTAAAGTGTTAGGAGAACAGGTTTAACAGCCATATTTCACTGTGGCGTAAGACTTGCAGCTTTGATGCGAGCGTGTGTTCGAAACCAGCCAATTTCCACTGCTAGCACATCAAACTATCTTGATATCATATGTGTGAATAACTGATACAAATGTGAACACACGTTATTTGGAGCATTATCATGAAATAACGAGAGGATGCTGGCAAGTTGGCAACACTGAACCAAAGTGAAACATCAGATTGAGGAGAAGTAATTGCAAAATGCTGGAGGTGCACAGGAGAAAGTGATGCAGGGGGGTGCAGAACACTAAAAAAGACACCAAACACCACCTAACAAATATAACGGTGACATAATCAAATTATACAAACAAATGATATAAAACAAGGACATTAACCTGAAGTACAGGTATGTTGAGATTGATTCACTTGTGACTATTTTAATTGCTACACTACTTTAGATATTATTAATATTGTCCATTTGAATCTCCTGCATGTATCTGACTGCTGCAGTTTAACATGTTAAATACAAAACATGGTCAGTTTATAAAATATTACATATTTTCAAGACTAATCTACCAAACAGTATATAAAGTGCAGCAACATAAACACGCTACTTGCACACAAATGCATCAATAATTATAATCCAGTAATGAAAAGTCAGTATTTCTTTTTCTTTACATTAATACAGGCTACTTTTACTTAAATATGTCTTAAAACATACAATAAATCAAGTGAATAAATAATACTATATACTTTACTATGAATCACTGTGGTGGTCTTACCTGCGGCAGCGGTTTCTGATAGACCTGCATGGCCAGCATGACGGGAGCCGCTGTGCTCCAGTTGTAGTACCTACAACAGAAGAGGGAGAGCGCTATAGGCATTTTTACACCTCGGACAGCCGGCACATGCCTCGTGTTAGATGAGAACACAGATGCCATTCTCATGTCTGTTCTCTGAATTTAAGCAGTGACTTCCTGGAGTCCATGCTGGTGACCTGGCAGCCTCGCAAACCACCACAAGACTCCAGGAAGTCGCTTCAGTCGGCCAAGAAAAAAAGTCACATTCAGACACATCTTTTAGAGGTTCTGGTGGCAGCTTTTGTTACTTTCGAACTATGAAAACCGAAAATATCAATACATACTTGTTTCCGATCTTGACCACCAGGTTCGGGTCGTCGATGATAGAAGGGTTTTCAGAGAACTGCTGGTAGGTGATTGCCCTCTCCTGGAACTCCTCTGTTGGGTGGGCAAAAACACACACAGAGTGATTTTAAAAAGGATTCTTTCTATAGGTAAAATTGCTGATTACAAAACGAGTGAACAGCACCGTAACCTTATTTTCTTCCCTTTGTCATCGCCTTCCTGCTCAGATTTCTGTCCTACCTCGTGTGATCTCCCTGTTGTCGGTGAGTCCTCCGCACAGAGAGATGGCAACGTGGGGCAGGTCGCCTATTTGGTCGGACAGACTGTCCACGCCGCTGTCCATCCCGCTGCTGCCCACTGACTGCGGGGACTGATTGGCGCTCCTCACCCCCATCATCATCATCTCCGAGTCTCCCCTCATGGAGCTGCTGCCTCCGTCACTGAAGAGAGAGAACCACATGTACACAGTTACAGTCAAATAATTAAAGTACCTACGGAGTGGTAGATTAATTGGGAAATAATGTTTACATCAGCCTGCGACAGCCACTACAAATATTTAACTGTAATAATCAGTGACTACAATAAGGATGTGACGCTCAGCTGTAGCCGTGAATTCTAAAAGTAGTCATAAAGTCATTTGTTAGACACGAACAAAAGCCATCTCATCTCGACCATGGGCTATCAAAGGCACAAACATGTTCGGTGCATGTATATTTTGTTACTGAACCTTTTGGGGAAGTAGAGAGCGGCTACTTCAGGCTCCAGCTCCGTGATGTCATCCAGGTATATCCCATCAGCACCCAGGTGTTGGCTTCTCTTCTCTAATAAAAGATCAGAGGCATCATCAGCGGCCGACATAAAAAAAAAATGACACTGATGCATTTAGACATTTTGAGTTCCAGGTAATACTTTGTAGTTTTTGTTGACGGAGCACTGATACCTTTCTTCTTGGACGGTGAGTCCGTTCTTCTGATGGGACTTCCTCTATTCCCGCCTTCGTCGAGATGATCAGGGAGAATCCTGGGAGACGTCGAGCAGGCTGTTAAAGCCTCCATCTCTGCACACAGTGGCCCGACACTTTCCACTTCTCTCCCTGAGGGAAAAGAACAAAAATAAACTCTGTCGCTGTCCTTTTTATTTAGGAGTCATCCATGGACTGAGTTACATCTGAATCATTCATCAGTCACATTTGCAAAACATTCAGTTTCCCCCAAAGTCACCACCAGGGGTCACTGAAGGGAAAGTGTAAGTCTGACAGAGCCCTGTTGAAGATGTTTACAACCTGCAAACAACTTCAGCTGTGGCTCAGAGGGCACTGATCTATGAATGACCTCACACACAAGAGAAGTTACTTATAATGGACAGAGTTAAACATTAATTAACCAATAATTATTGGTTATTTCAGGTTGGTTGTCACCCTAGACACCCTATTGTCAGAATCAGAATCAGAATACTTTATTAATTCCCTGGGTGGAAATTGTTTATTATCCTCCATCTAACTACCTTGCTCTCCTCCAGCCCCGTCCCCGGTGTTAGTAGTTAGTCCAACCCTGGCTCCGTTTTTACATTCTTCAGTGTCCTTGTCTCTACCGTGAGCAGCGGTCTCCTCCGGCTGGGGAGCGTAGGTAGTGATGGAGGGAGCTCCAGTGCCACTGATGGCTCTGAAGTGAGTGCTGGCAGACACGGGGATTGAGACAGCCGGGGCAGAGTCCTGCTTCTGGTGCGCTGTCAGGAAGGCCGGCTACATGAGAAACAGACAGAGATCAAACTTTTGACACATACTCATATACTCAAGTATGTTTCTACCCTTAGTTTCCTTATTTCCCCTTTCGTAAATACTCTTGTTTGGTTACTGCAATGTCTACCTGGGCAGCCTGTGGCAGCTCCCCCCAGGTCCACAGCATCTCGGGGTTGTCTTTGTTCTGATTGGTTAGCTCTGAGTCGCTTTTCGGTGTTGATGACCGCGAATCGTCGGGGCTGCTGGGAAAGTGACAAATGTAGTATATTTCACATACAGCATAAATATTAGAATTAAAAAATATTAGAAATCCGGATAAAAATCTTTCAATATTTTCATAAATTGCATGATTTCATTTAAAGCATTCAGAGAGTCTTAAATCGAAGGTGATACCTAATAGCGGAAGGGAAGTGAGAGGTCTGCTGAGGACAAGAGATGGACAGACCACAGTGTGTAGGGATGGAGAGAGTCTCCTCAATCACATTACTACAGGAAGACAAAAAAAAAACACAGAAAAGACAGACAAACACAGAAAAAAGGAGACAAGAAAAGAGAGACGGCGAATCCCGATGATTATATACTCGTTGTGAGCACAGACGATGTATTGAAAATGCTTAGTACAATATGAATTTTACAAAACAGCTAATCAAGACGATAAGTGTGTGCGTGATGTGTAACAAATCATACCTCTGTGAACGGGTCCAATCAGTGCCGGGCCGTGTGTGCGTGTTGGCTGTAGACCCCTGATCACCGTAACCAGGTCTGATCACAAACACACATATGCAGGGAGATGTCAGTCACATACACACACCGTGCTTTATACGTGAAATACGCACTGTCTCCGCAAGTCCAAATAAAGTAAAACAAGTGATTTGTTTTGAATTTCCCCCCCGCCCTGCCCTTTGGAAAAACTGTCTAAGGAAAGCCTGGAATCCCTGCAGTCAGAGTCAGGACACGCTGCATTATTTCAAAAGAGACAGCGAGCACTGTGGGAACAGGACAGATCCCTGGAGAGCGTCACACAAGCAGAGCTGGTTTTCAAAGGGCCCTCACACTCAAACGTAAACTCAAACATGCACATACATGCAGAACCCCCATTAATAATGATCTCGCTGAATTGTCACTAAGCATTTAATTTGAACCACTGAAATGGTTTTACAATATGAACTCCTTACTATGAGTAATGGCTTATTACATGAACATGGTTTTGTGCCAAAAGTAAGGACGCATTTGGACGTTTCACATCTGGTCATGGCTCCTGCGCAAATTTGGATTTAGCAGCATTTGGTGATTTGCATCTGATGACATTTTTTGGGTTGCTGTGTCGCTATCAATCAAATCAGAGCAAACAACACCCACACAGTGCGGATGAAGCAGGTTGGCTGAGTTTCCGGTTCTTGAACTTGAATATAAATCAAAGCTGTAATATGTATTTATACTTTTACTCTCAGACTATCGCCTCCTGAGGTACAAAGTGCTGTTACAAGACAAGACTGTCCCGGGCTAGCTGGTTAGCATGCTAACACCAGTAGACAACTCTGCAACACAGTCGACAGACATCTTTGACTTAATGTCAACACTGTTATTTTGTCACATTCTGTTGATAATCTAAGTTACTTACTGAATGTTTTGACAAAAATTCTTACATATTGCAACTATAGGCATAAAGATGTTACGATTGAAGCTTTTAAGCCCTGAATATATAATGTGAGAGAGAAAATGCCTAAGGTTTACTGCCGTGACACAGAGGTTGTGTTGACATTTGATTGCTTCAGACTCATTCCCCCGAGCTAACTTAAGTCCAAGCCTTACCTCTTAACTCTGAAGTGCAAATCCTAGAGTCTACAGCCTTTGCGAGCTGCTCTGTGTGGCTACACTTTGGCAGGGCGTAGCTTGGTGCTGAACACTAATGTCAGCATGCTGCCAGTGCTCACATCTACAATGCAAAAATGCTAATGTTTAACAGGTCATGGTCGTGGACCTATTCCTACACGATCACCATCTCCCACTTCAGTATGTTAGCGTCTTTGTAATTAGCACAAAACACAAAGCACACCGGAGGCTCATGTAAGTGTCATTAGCTTCACAAGTATCTGACCTGATGATTACAACTGGAAATGTTGTGGCAATCCCACTAATAGCTGTTGAGATATTCCAGTCCAGCTTAAGTGTCTGACATGCCACAGAGCCACTAGTGTAGCCCAGAAATGGACGCATTCCAATATGAGCATTAGCAGAACATCCACAGTTCACAGAGCTTTTATTGTGTCGTCGCTCTGATTCAGCTGGTATGACCACTTACAAACTCGCTCATGCATGAAAGAGATAAACACATTCACGCTGTCTCACACAATTAGTTAGTGGCAGTGGTCCTTCTGTTCACAAACAACATTGTGACTGCTGACGAACGTTGTTTACCACGGCACAGGAACACGCTTGCTGGCATTTCATAACCTTGCTCTCTCCCCTCCCACCCCCTCTCTCTTTCCCTCACGCACACGTCAACAAGATGACATGGCGAAAAGGGCTTTTCAAACCCATTTAACGCTCTGCTACAACAGAGACAAACACCCATAAGCTGTCGTCTCAGAGAAAGCTTCTTCTTTCCACCAATGTCTGTCATCACTGAAAGCCTAAAATATTCAGTCTGCAGCCAACACATTCAAACTGTGGCGTAAACACACACATGCACACACACACACCTGCTGCAGTCCCCCTCCCTCTCCTCATCAGAGCTCAAGTCGATAGTAAACATGTCCTCGTCCTCCGAGAACTCTTCTCCGCTCTCCTCTCTCCTCCCTCCTCCTCCCCCGCCTGCCTCTGGCCGGGCCTTTCTTCTCCTCTTCCTCCTCTTCTTGGTCATCCCGCCGTCACTTTGCTGCGGCCCCATGCTCTGGACAGGAAGCGAGCTGCAGGGCATGGTGTCTATGTGATGAGAGCAGAATTAAACAACAGTTAGAAAAGCACGCTGGCATCTTTACAAATTGCAAAATGTCTGTTTTGAACAGGGCCTACCATGATGACGAGAACTGCCCCTGCCGAGCTGGGACTCCATCAACTGCTCCCCCACTGACATGATGGGTGATGTTGCAAGGTAGGACGGAACCACTTCCTGTTAACGGAGGAATGTGACATGAGCATTTGAGGTCGTTGAAAGTCATGATTAACCATCATACTTGGAGCTGAAATTAAAATAATGGATGGACTGAACCGCGGGGGAAACCGAGTGCAAAGATAAATTGAGGTACAAGTCTGCAGCCCTGCTGCGTGAGGCACTGCTTTGGACTTAATGCTAATGCTAGCATGGCGATATGCTTACAGTGACAACACTAAGAAATGTTTAAGCATAATAATGTTTACCATTTTGCTATCTCAGTTAAGTATGTTATTATGCTAACATGCTGAAAACAAAAAACAAATAAGGCTGATCAGATTGTCATTAGTGTTGCAAAAATGTTTGTTCACAGTCCAAATATCTATCCAACCAGCTAATGATATGTTTAATTCGGATAAGTGAACATTTAAATCAGGAGATCACCAAAATCACTGGGCTCCTTCTCAGGGGACCATGAATGTCTAGCTGCCCAATTTCACACCAGTCCATCACATAGCTGTTGAGATATTTCATATAAAACTGCAACTGACTGAAAGACAGATATTTGCATCCCTGGTGTCACACCGCTAGCACATCTAAACAAGACAAGACTGAACAAGAGGCTACAACCAAGCTAGCTGGACTGCTTTGAGCTAAATGCTAATGACAACATGCCGACAAGGTCAATGCTAACGATCTGATTCTAAGCTGGTATAATGTTTACCATGTTCTCCAACTTAGTTTAGCATCTTTGCATGCTAACATTTGCTAGTTAGCACTAAACGCAAAGTACAGCAAGGGTGCTGGGAACGCAGTTCATTTTGGTTTGAAGCGTTTGGTCAGTTTAGGTATTGGACAAATTGAAAATGTAGTTGTTTAAACACTTTTACTTTAAAAACACATCATGCTTTTGTCGCTAAGGGCAAAGAAAGTCAGGGAATAACTCTGAGGATGATGAAGGTCTAAAAAATGCACCACTAAAACAGAGAATTGCAGAGCACGAACTCAGTGTTACTGATTGATGAGACAGAAACGCATTTTCTCCTCTGCGCAAATCTCCGTAATCTGGTGGGAATTTAGGCTTTGAGCTCAGATTAGCAAAATCACAGAGATTTGCTCATCGCAGTGTCGCCACAGTGAACGCGTCCAGAAAGCCAAATAGAGAGCGGCACGGACGGAGAGATGATCCACACAGCGCAGACTGACACATGCCTCTCAGTGCACGTGTCGTAACAAAGTCCAACACAGTTTACAGCCCTCACCTCGCTGTACACATCCACCCAAAAAACACAGTTTATTCATTTAAAATGTTTATGCTGTTTCTCTTAAAACTGGTTGTGTCATCTGACTTTTTTTTTCTGACATTCACACTAAAATGACAGTTGGTTATACAGCAATCTGATGAGATAAAGATGAAAACAGTTAGACTTAATTGTTGTTTTCACTTGTAAGGAAGTTAATAGTACTTGACATCACAGGATGAATTACACCGTGTGTTTTTTTTCTTCTTTTTTTTATTTGAACCACAGGTATTCAGACACTTCTAGCCTGAAGACTGATTTCTGCTGAAACACTCTTCAGGTATTTAATGTTCGGGATCTTTGTGGCAACACAAGTCCTGACAAATCCTTAAATGTAAACAGCGAGCGAGAGAATAAATGGGGGGGTTGGGCGGGAGCAGAGGCACAGAAGACTGGGCTCGATGCCAAATAGTTCTTTCAAAATGTTGCTGGTCTTGTCCCATTCACGTCAGCGAGACGGTAACTTAAACCGCTCTCTGCATGTCTCGTTTTGTCCTGCTCCTCTTTCACCGTCCGTATGTCTCTCGAACCATCTCGTCGGTCCCCACGTCAGTTTGGACGGCGCTCAGATCGGTGACAGCCAGCTTCTCAGAGCAGTCTCTGTGCAACCGACTGCATCATGAAGGTGAATTTGGCAGGGCTATAAATAGATCTCTGGCGGTTTTCCACTCTGCGGAGGGAGAGTTATGTCAAGCAGAGGATTTGACACGAGGCCCCGAACAGCGCGGCAGACGATGGCCGAGGAGAATTTGGAATTAATTCTCTTTGGCGATTGTTGGTTTGAATCTCAAGGCACTGATGGATTTTCCCATCCATTAAGGACATTACAGCAAAGGCAGCTGCTGATTCACTGACAGTTGGATAAAGGCTCCCAATCTTTGATACAGACAGTAAATAATGAAAGCCGAATTAGGCCAATGTAATCTTTAGATTAGGAATTATATCTTCTCAGATTTATTGCCGTTAATCCCTGACTGGGAAACACGGCCAACTCTCACTGCGCTAACCCCCCCGACCCTCTCCAACTTCCCATGAATCCTCTCCTATCGCCTTACGGAATCAGTTGTCAAAACAAAAGGAAACGTTCCAGGGTCAGATTCTTTTCTGCTAAATCTGCATTAGTGCTGCACATTCTCCCTCATTATATAATCTAGTATGGATTGATGCATAAAAGCTATTTAGCGAGGACTTGTGTATTGTTTTGAACAGCAATTCTGGTTTGACAACTTCACCAGCAGAGGCGCACCATCAGGAGAGACAAACCAGGCAAATGTTTGGCCCACCTCCCAAAAAAAACATTTGATGACAACACATAATAGCACATTTTTCAATGAAATCCACAAAAACCCTTTAACCTCTCAGTAGGAAACCTCCCTAGAATGGGCCCGATCGTGTCATTCCGCTTGAACTTGCATTGCATCGTTGAAGTTATTTGGGGGATTTTAAACACATTTTCCATTGGTGTAGGATTATCTGTTGCATAATGGACGCTGGTTGGAGGGGCCCCAAGTAAATTTGTGTCCAGGGCCCTAACTGACTCTTACAGTAACCAAAGGCTATGATGTGGATTGGATGCTTGTCAGGTACTTTTTCCTCATCTTACAACCAACCTTCACATTGTCAGTGACTTTGTCTGGTTTCGTCACAGGGCACCAGAGTGAAGCCCTGGGTTAGTGACACCATATTCCACAGCACATACAGCAACTCACATCGAATATGAGTGTCTCATGCTGCTGTCAGAGCATACATTTTTAGTTTGTACTGAGGACTGAACCCTGACCTCCGGTGATGATACCTTCAGTGTAGGTTACATGAATAAAACAGGAGATGACAAAACAACCACCAATTGACAATGCAAAGGAAGCCCGGATATCTTTCAAAAAGAGAAATTAAGATGTATTTTCCACAATCACGAGTCAAAATGGTGATGTCTACTGCTTGTGTGTTTGTGTGTGTGTGTGTGTGTGTGTGTGTGTGTGTGTGTGTGTGTGTGTGTGTGTGACCCAGCTGACCGACCGGTTTATGCTTTCTGTCAGTCCCGATGGTTCATTTCCAGGAAACTAAAGTCATGCTGGCGGACAGCAGGATGCCACAAAGGGACACAAGCTCCTGTTCCGTCTTGTTGCTCTTCTTATATTTCAGCCGATGCGCTGCTTTTGTACAAACACAATCTCGGGCCAGCAGGTTGTTCGCTATTCAAAACTTAATGATGACATCGCCCGTCTGTCTTGTGACGGTGAGGTCATCCGTCTTTCTGCCAAGATCTTTTTCTCCGTGTGATCACATTATTTTATCTCTCCCATCTGTACACCCCGGTCCTAACATTATGTACTCAGTTATTTATCGCTTGTGTTGCTACACTGCAATTCTTTAAGTAGAATCCAGTTGGTGCTCTGAATAGATCTCTTTATGTAGCATAAACTGATGCCACACATCACAGCATTATTAGCCTAAATTAAATTATAGTGCCACCCCCTAGATGAGCCTTTAAAATTCATTAAACTCACCAGGAAATGCACAAGAGACAATACAAAACTCAACAATTTTTCAGTTTTTTACTCCAACAATTGCGCAGTGGCTCTGGGAAAAAAAGAGAAAAAATGTGGTTGTGCACAGAAGCAGTACATTTTTACTTTTTCATCTCACAGCGCACTGCATCGCCCAATTAAATCCATGCGGAATTCACTGTAGCGTGCACCTTCTGGCATTTTGATGAAGTAAAACAATAAATGCTGCCACAACTTACTTAGGCTGTTTTGTAAGGTGCCATTTAAGTTGTTTCATGGTCAAATTGTATTACAAATGTTATTCGTGATCTAATTCTTCAATTTCTGTTTGGCTCTGATTTTGTGCCACACTGAAGTCATCTGTTATCTCTGCCTATCTGGGCCAGGATGCTCTCGACTTGGCACTTATTGAATACTTACAAAAATGTCCCGGAGCTCATTCTGTTTTATTTATATTGGTCACGCCTCGCACCGCTACTGTTTGATGGCAACAGGGCGTCGACTGTCGAGGGAGTCTCATAGTGAGGAGGGGCACAAGAAGCATGTCTGAGCAGGGAAGCTGCACAACGCCACGCATTTACAGATTCATCAACAAAGTGGAGAAATCAGTTTTGAACCATCACAGTGCGAAGCGGGCAAGAGGTGAATGACCACCAGTCCAAGTCAAGCGCTGCCGCCTGTGTTGAAGTTCAGGCTGAGCGACCTTCGTGTGAGTAAGATATGTTCCGTCCTATATTTGTATGTGTTTACGGACTCCGAGTAACGACTCTGTCAATCATTACTCACCAGTGTGTTCTCGGTCTCTCTGACGAAGAAGGCCTCTCCATTCTCTCCCAGCTTCATGTGCAAACTCACCGGCTCTCCGTTAATCTCTATGTCCACCTGCGCGACAGAATCAAGAGTCCGTCATCGTGTTTTAAACCTCATGAGCACGAATAAAACAGCCTCTGACATATCCATCTAGTTAAACAGACAGCGATAACTGTAATATTTTTCCAGCTCTGTTGTTATTTCTTGTATTTCTGTATTGATCTATTGCCTTTAACATACCCACAGACATAAAGAAATGTACAGTGATACATCACTGCAATGCACTTTTTTTTTTTAATATGCAGTAAGACGTATTTAAACACCTTTGGACTGCTACTTTTACTGAACACATCTTCCACCAACGATTATTAAGACGTATGTCAACATCTCTCAAGAAGTTTTATTGGCTTCTGCTTTTGTGCTCTTGTCAGATTACAAGTGTGCGCAACAGCCTCTAAGCTCTCCAATTACCCATTCACTAGTCTACACTTTGCATGCAACGGCAAAGAGAGCGATAGCGTGTAAGGGGCAGGGCACCCTATAATCTCACCACTTTCTCACGGGACCGCAGCACACCCATCTTGCCGAAGCGGACGTGGAAGGGGGAGCACTGCATGGAGCCATCGGGCTGCCGCACCACGATGACATCTATACACCCGGACAGGGTTGCAGGGTTGAGTCCCCTGTACAGCTCCTTGACCTGCACAAACACCTGGCCCGCCAACTGACCCACATAGTTCATGGTCTGTAACTGGAGACAGACGGGGAGGGGAAAAAGGGAAGGAGAGTTTTTAATCATTTTTAACAAAGATGTGTCCTCTCATTCTTCTCTTGGTCCATTAAATACAATGTATTAACATTTAAAGCTTTGTACACATGCAGACTCTCACACACACCGGCACACGACGGATGACCCTTAATGTCTGTCAGGGATCAAACCCTTGATTGATGCGATGTTTAGTGTGGCCATCCTTGTCATCCTGCCACATTAAAATGCATTATTGATCCACTGAGTCCGATTACTGCCCACACAGGCCAGCCACGCCTGCGATCTCAGATATTTGGCAGGTTCCCGAAACTGTACACATCGGCAGTTTTCACATTCTCTGCCCTCGTGTTGTTGCGGGTATGTTTGTGGTCGGTGTTGGTGTGTGGGTGAAAACACTCTGCTGTTGTTTTTTGTCCGTGGAAGACAAAAACTCCTGATAGAAAAAAAGGCTCAAAAGTGCCTAATACTCTCTGTAATGCAAATAGAGTCCATCAGGGAAGGCAGTAATCATGGGTTGCTGTGCCAGTCTCTCTGATCCACAGCCTCTAATGCTCCCTGTCTAGAATGCCAAACATGCCCCTGGAGAGAGACACAAACAGGGAAATGCATTCACCGAGCTGAGAGACGAGTGGGTGTTGATTCGGGGGGCAGAGAGGGAAAAAGAGATGGAAAATACATTTCAGCAACCAGAAGAAGTCAAAAATATCATTTAGACTTTTAAATAAAAGAACTGATATTTAATGCTTTCATACAAATACTTAAAAACAGAGAAGGACTATGAGGGGCTCCATGTCTAAAGCCACCTTTCATCAGACTCAATTATGTACCTGATCTCAGCTAACGTGTGTCATTATCTATTCAGCAAAATATGTGCCATTCGAGTTTCGTTGGGATGACAGCATGTCTGATTTGACACATACAAATTTGCACAATGACTCGGGTTGAAACCCGTTGAAAGGGACAGGGAAACAAAACACAGCAGGCGGATTAGACGAGAGAGGAGACAATGGGAAGGAAGACAGGATGAAAGGAAGTTTAATCGTGCCATTTTTATTTTTTAATTCCTGCTTGTAGTGTTTGTTTGTTTCTCTGGTAGGCACGGGGCCAAAGTAAAAATGTTATGCCAAGATTATTCTATCCAAACGTAAATGCAATTCATGATGACTATCCCGATAATCATCAAAATATTCTACAAACTTTAAAATAAAACTTAAAATGCACTGAAACATACTGGAGGCCCCATCCCTGCTCTGTGCTTGTGTCAGAGTGTTTGGTTTTGTGTTTGACCCCTTAAAAGCCTAACCAGGGACAACAACTGCAAACTGGCTGAGGTCAGAACGCTGGTTGCATTTTATTTGAACGTAACAACACGATAGTTATTAGCCCTTTCGAATAAATGTTTAAATAAAATTAATTTAAAAGAGGGGGGTGAGAAAAAGAGTGAAATTCTTAAGGAAACAAAAAGAAAGAAACAAGGAAAAATGGATGGGATTATATAATTTTAGCTTCAGTCTACAGCATATTTATCATTGTTTAAAAATGGAATCAGTACAAACACACACATACACACACACACACAAAATCACACACACACACACACACACACACACACACACACACACCTGAGAAACGTGACATCGCTCGCTTCAACAATTTGTCCTTAAAATCTCCACCTGCCACCTGCTTGTGCTGATTCAGATACTGGCATCCTCTAAATCTCAGTCTCCACACACACATGCACACGCAGAGGACAGATGGCTCATATATTTTTGGCAGACCATGTGAGAACATCCTAATGACGAGGATGATTTGTTAACACCCATCAATTACTGAGAGTAACAGATTGGGGCTCTTCTGCTCTGATGACCGAGCATTATCCTGTTCTGCATCATCAGACCCACTTGGGGCGTCTTCGCGGGCTGGTCCTGACCTGAACTGACCTGCCCGCTATGGATTCACACTACACTACACCGCTGCCATCATACCGGTGAACACACTGCGTCATGACTGAGCCTCGTCGTAAGCTACATTCAATCAAATGTGGGGTGCTTTCAGACAAAAATGTCACATGTGCTGTGGATATTCAAGTAACAACGATGCTGTTTATTGAAATGAACTGTTGATTTTTTTCTAAAAATGTTTTTTCTCCTTGATTATCTGGAGCAGAAGGACAAAAAACTGAGCAAATAAAAGCAAAACTGTGGAAACATGTTGTCCTGTTTGTCGTTTGGGAAGGCGAAGTGACCCTTTAATCTCTCTTATCGCTGGAGAAACTGGGAGTGACTGACTGTTTGACAATGATTGCATGATTATCTGACCCCTCTTGTCTTACTTGCCACTTTCTTTGACTCGAAAAACACACACACGCACATGCAGCCAGTTCAGGGGCTTGCCACAGACTTGATTTCACTGTCAACATGGAGCACGTGTGAACAGTTGGAGCCATTCCTACGCACACACACACACGGACATAACTAAAGCCTGGCCCACTGTTCCAGGAAGCCTCCGTTTAACAGCCAATCCCAATGTTTCCCCTATTATATAATAGCCAATCACGAGACTGCTCAGGGGGTCATTGACTGTCATTGAATGCAACCGCTGCACAGACACAGCACAACATGACAGAGGGACATAAATAACATCTAAATAACTGCAGCAGAGGCTTCTTCATGAAAAGTTGTGCAGTTTAAACCACAGTATAACTCTCAATACAGCCAAGACAGTGAGGTCAGCAAAGATCCACAGAGAGGCAGACAGAGGTGACAGGGATTTATACCCAGATGATGATGATGATGATGATGATGTGCAGACGATCCAATTAAATCAATCAAGTGTGACATTATAGGATTACTCCCTGTTACAACCAGGACAGACTGTAATTCAATGTGATATACATATTTTTCATTTTCTAATATAACATTTTACTATGACCTCATGATCCTCTGTGAACAAGAAGGAAAATGTGTTTTTGTTTGTTTGTTTGCGTGAAAACATCTGTCCAGAAGCTGAATAACACACACACACACACACACACACACACAGAGCAAAAAACCATCAGCACGAGCCCGCTGATGATCGTAGTACTACAGTAGTATCGTGTGTGGCCTGTGGGGTCGACATGTAAACATCTGCACACGGGGTGAGGCTCTGCGGTCTGCACCGCAGCTCTGCTCCATTCAAACACGGTGCAACACACACAACACACGTGAGGGCTGCGGACGTCCAAGCCTATGATATATATATGCACACATCTATATTTACTGCTTCGAATGCTTATTCGGATATTGAATATTTCCCCGGTTGCTGCACAGTCCACAGATCGCACTTACATTATTTATTGACGTCGCTCTTTCTCTATTTCCGCGATATTTCCATCCATCCAGATGTTCTTCCGCCGGTCCTTTACACTCCGTTACATGTCGCTCCTCGCGTCAAACATTCGCCTCGAAGCTTCCCTGACATCTGATCCTGATCTCTCCTGCTCGAGGCTTCTTCTCTATTTAAACCACACTCAACATATTCCTCCCACCGCCACCGGACTGCGGGAATGCAGCGACACGATTGGCTGCGCCGGCGCTGACGTCACAAAATGTTGATCCAAAAAAAAAGAAAAATCCCTCTAAAAGTCAGTGTATTTATAATTAGCCTACAATAATGTAGGCTAATCATAAATACACATACTTTGGGGGTCAGAAATGTAAAAAAAATAACAATAAAAAAATAAATCTGATGATGATTAATGCATGTTTTAATCATCTATATACGGATATTTTATTATTGTTTAGAATGAGATAAGGCTGAACATCTTCCTGGGAATTTAGCACATTTATAAGTGATCTTTATCACCTTTTTTTCTGATTATGCTCTGTAAAAAAGTTTCCAACATCCCCGATCAGCCGATGTCGTCCATTGTTCAGGCTTCAGCTTTTTATTATCACTGACTGATATTTTTAAATCACTTTTAAGCCTTTCTGAAGGACCACTTCTGGGTTGCCATGTTATACTCAAGCAGAGTGTCACTTTATTTAATGCTTAAGATTTATTTAATCAGGAAGAGCCCTCCAATCGACTGTTTGACCTCTAACCTTCTGGGAAAGGGCATCTGGACCGCAATTCATATATTAACAATTTATAAACTTTTACAAATGTAGATTCGGGACTTTTACTTTATTGGAATGTACAGAAATTATCTGTGAATGGCTTTTTAAATGAGTTGGATATTAACGACACAAAATCTTAAATGATTTTAGCAACACCTAGTTTTTATCAACTGAGTCTGATTTATTGAGAATTTTGAAATTATTCACGATCAGTTAACAAAGCCATTAGTGACAACTTGTAAAGCCTTTCTAAAGGACGCCTTATTTGAAAGTGGACAACTCTCATTTATGTTACAATCCTCTGGAGCTGTAGCTGATTTATTTCAGCTGTGGTTCAAGTATTTCTTTTAAGTATGGACGTCTAATCTGCTGAATTATTATCATCATTACCAAAAGTATAATTCATGGGGGGGGACACAAAATATCTTAATTTCAGTCTTCCTGTTTATGTGTTTTTGGCCATCAATCCACAGTGCTATCAGGAAAAATCTCAGATATCAAACAGGACCGCATTAAATCAATTAAATGCACTGTATTGTCTATAATATGTCAACACTAAGTGCCACGTGTTGTCTTGGATAAAAGCAGAGAGGGTGACTGAAGCCACAAGAGGTTTTAATTATGAGCTGAATGGTAAACAACATGTGACAACCCATTAACTCAAACTACATACTATGATGCACCTAGTTCATAAGCCAAATATAATCATCGTACATTTCCTCCTGTGTAAAACTGGCAGAGCTGCGACTGTAAACAGGATCCGGCTCTCATTCTACAGGAACACACATCTAGTATGTGGAGCGGAGGAGACGAGAATAGCAGTGACATTCAAACAGCTCGAAGGCATCTGTATTTGTGCTACGGACTGTCTCCGTTTTCAAAATGTAATCTATTCACATGACCTGACACAACCAGGCCAGACTTAGGCACTGCTGGCATGGTCTTTTATTTTTAGGTTTTGATTCCCAAACGGTGGATTTAGTTTACAGCTTACACGGTTTAAATGTGGCACATGCTAATTGGAGTTATTTGAACTGTTCTGATGAAGGAATCCCCAGTAACTTCTACTCTACTCTGTACATATACGTATATACAGCCCTTCTAAGCTTTAGCCGAACACACACTGATGAAAATACAATTCTGAATATTGCATTCCATTTCTGCCTCTAAATATTACATATGGCAGCTTTTGACAGAATATAACATCTCTTTTTTGTCCTCAAAACTACAGTTCAGGGTTTCATGAGTGGTCATGTGCAGGATCATATCTTGGCAGGCAGCACTGACTTCCTAAAGTCTTGTTTTGTTTCCCCTAAGATGACCGACTGCTGGCTTCAGCTAGAGGCTGAAATGACTGACAGTCTAACATGAGCGTGGGATCAATCTCCTCGTATAAGAGAGCTCAGACCATATAACTACTGTATGTATTCAGCCTACACACACGTAGGGTTATCAGTCTTCTGAACTGTTCACCTGTACATCACAGCACCTGTGCTGTGTTTAAGGTACAGTAACCTGTAGAGCATTATATATGTGTATGAGCCCTTTAGACAAATCCAAGGCTGCAGACTGACAGCACTGTGACAGTAAACAGAGAAGCGATCAGGAAAATGTTCACCCGGGGGCGAGTTGACTAAACAGAGTGCAGCAGAGCGCGATGACAACAGGAGACCAATCAGACGAACTACATCAAACTAACTGATGACATCAGGCAAACATTTCCAGACACGCTCAGACCTGCTTTAGTAAACACAGACATGTTCACACGTTTAATAGCTGTGACACTAAAAAGAAAAAACAATGTGCTCTAATGTTTTGGATAATTGCTGTCGTAAGCGTATTTCCTGTGATTTTAAGGTATAAATGGCTGCGAACCAAATTACCTTTGGGCTAACAATAAAGTTATAGTTATAAAAACTGCTAAACATGCTGGCAGAAAAATGATCTAGATTTGTGTTTTTATTAGCTGTTAACTCAGTTTGCAGTATGTCCCTGACTTCTACTGTGAAATCAGATTATAAAAAAGGTTATGCAATGTTCTTAAAGTTCTCAGTATAAAGAAACAAACACAAAGAGTCTCCCCAGCGGAGCCTCATGGCTTTTGTCCTTGCCCAATGATTCTCAGAAACAGCCCTCTGCATTTACACTTCCATCCAACTCTTCCCGCTCTTCTGTGTGCCACTCTAGATTTTTTTTAAAAACACACACTCGCACACATACACACAGTAACTCGCAGTGTGCACACGCCAAAGGAGACTGAGATGAAGATCTCTCGAGGAATGAGGCGTTTTCGAGAGAACAGGTTTTGTGTGTTTGCGTGCGTGTCAACATGTGATAAAGTTTATCCATCTCTGGATCGATGTCTGCTGTCAATCAATACGTACACACAATTGCAGTGTGTAGCTGCTGAACATGTGAGTATTCACTTTGACAAAGTTGCTGATGGACACACACGCACACACGTAAACACACACACTATCAGCAGCAGGCAGCCAGAGAGGGAACAAGGAAACACGTGTTGGGTTTTTCTAAGAACTGAGTCATTCATCAGGGAGCAACAAGAAGCCAACTAGAGCTGGAGAGGGAGGGGAGAGGGGGAGACAGAGGACACAGAGGTAGGGGAGTCGACCACAAGAGAGGGGGGTTTGCAGGATGTTGAAGTTTGTGTGGATATGTGACAGAGTGAAGAGTGGCTTATTTACTCTGTAGTGCAGAGTGATCATTAGGTCAGGTGTTCTGAGGCTACAGTATATATTAACTATATGTCAAGTCTTTTAAGTCTATTATGGATAATGGAGTAAATGGGTTTGTTTTATATATTTTAAACGGAGGTATACTGATATTTCATCTATTGGCTTTATGGCATGCTTCAGTATTTATTATCATTTATTACACTGACGTTTGTGTGGTAAATATCAGGCCGCAGCCTGACACTGGTTAGCTTAGCTTAGCATTTAGACTGGAAACGGGTGGTGATAGCTAGGCAGACTGTGTTTTACAGTAACAAAATCTGCCTCACAGCACTGCTAAAGCTCACAAACTAACAAGTTATATTGTGTTTGTATAAAGGCTCAATTTGTAAGAATTGTAGTTGACAACATAAAAAAAATAAAAATAACTACATTTATCAACAGAATGTGAAGAAAACACAGACGTGTTGCAGAGACAACCACTGAAGTTAGCATGCTAGCCAGTTAGCCCTGGCCCATCTTGTTCCAGATTTCCCGTTCTAGTGATGTAAACACCACCATTTCCTGTGCACCCAGTCCAGACTGCAAACTGCACAGCTAACTGAGCTACCTTTAATTTCTGTGCAAATCCAAAATCAGGCTGACTGGTTAACCCCATTTCCAGTCTTTGTGCTAAGCTAAACTATCAGGGTGCAGCTAGAAAGTTAATGTGCAGAAATG
The DNA here is from genome assembly GCF_900880675.1 of Sparus aurata. Lineage (NCBI taxonomy): Eukaryota > Metazoa > Chordata > Actinopteri > Spariformes > Sparidae > Sparus > Sparus aurata. The sequence continues at coordinate 31,129,351 of NC_044190.1, read as the reverse complement.
ACAATGATTCCCATGCATTTCCATGTAAAATTATAATTTTAATAGTGTAATTAAATATAGATTATTTTCACTGTGCGGCACTAGATATCTTTGGACCCCTCCGCTGGTGGCTAGATCCTTCCTGGGTTGAACCTAAGGTCATTTTTTTGGACGTCATGTTAGCTGCAGGTCTTTGAACAGGGCTGGCAGTAAATTAAACGTATTCGAGCGTGAAGGAGGTGAAATTTTAAACACTGACACAGTACTTGACTCCTGTGACATTTCAGGAATTTCATTCATTAAAGCACATTTGAGGCCATGTGCTTTGTTTGTTTGTATGGGTGGGTTAATGTTTGCTTATACACATGCTTTTTGCGTGTGTATATGTGTGTGTCTGTTCACAGTCTATGTGTTTGTGTGTGCTGGTTCTCTATCGCCCTGCAGAGTGTAACCTCTTGGCAGACACGTGAGGAGGGACGGAGAGGAAGGAAGAAGGTGGTTTGCTGGGAGAAGGGTAGCCTGATCTCTCCCAGGAACCCTCTCCGAAGTCAAGAATGCATTCATTTCATCACCACGGAGACGAGGGAGTTTTAGGGGATGGGCTGCATGAGCCAATGGGAAGGCTGCCTGAGCCACATATTACAACTGAACCATTCAACCCGCCCCTAAGGTGGAGTCTCACCAGACAAGGTCCTGGGCTTTAGAAAAAGCTGATTAGTTTAGTTGTCGGGGACAGACATTCCACCAGGCCTGTTTTTGACCCAAACAACAATGTCTGACATGGGACACTGAACAAATATCTGCCTTCTAATTCATTAGTAGAAGAACAACAGTGTTACCTATTGTTCAGTGTTACAAACTGACCCAAAAAAGGGTTCAGTCATTAGTCTTCACCCAGAGAGAGAGCAGCACATGCTCTATTCGTGGCCACTGCCTGACCCACCGTGCAGAGGACAGATTTAACCAATCCTATTACATAATGTTTAGAAGTTGTGACATTCCAGGTTTTATTACCATCATAAACATGTCATAATTATGTCTATACAGTGCAAATGTGTTGTTATTAGCATACACGACATGCTCAGGGGCCAGGAAGACATTGAAGACAGAGATTATGAACAATTATAGGTGCAATTTGTTAACGTTAATGTTAATTGGCCACCTGTCAAATTGATACTCAAAACACATAGCACCATATCACCAGGGTTATCTGTAACTGCTGTTAACTGTGGCCGCCATTAGCTAGTTAGCTCGGTTAGCCGCTCATCTTGCAATCTGAACTGGAACCTCAGAGCACCGGGGGAGTGTTAGCATAGCACAGGAGCCTCCCTTTGGTAACTGATTAGCTTGCTATCTTCAGTCGTTGCTGATGATTTTAGCTCATATTTTGGTTGCATCATTTTGCTTGCATCATCAAGTTGTGCAATAATTTGAGAGTAAAAAACATTACGTAATATAATATGTCTTCCAGTCGAGCCTCATTGACTTCTAGTTAACAAAAGTATTGCAGTTTAAGCTTCTATGAGTTTTAGGGGAAATTTCTTGTATTCTGATATTTCAGCTCTTAATTGAAGGGTGTGATGACCTCACTTTGTTTTCTGTAGATATCTTATTGTTTCTATTTATTTTCTATTTAACTTTATGCGTATTTGTCTGATTCTTTTGTGTACATGTTGCATCTTGAGCTGTTCAAACAAGTGTTGTAATTTGTGGGATAAATAAAGCCTATCTAATCTAATCTAATCTAATTTAATCTAATCTAATGTAATAGAAAATAAAGCTTTTCATGTAGTTCGAGGTTTCACATGGTTTGTTTGTGTTTACACTGATTCTAAAAATGTAGTTAAAAAAGGATTTGGGGGATCTACAGTAAACTTGACACATAACAAAATCTTTCCCTCCAAAATATTTAATAGACAATAAATAATCTGATTGCAATTTGAATATTTCCACACAGAGAGACACAGTGACCACAGGGACAAAATAATGCCAAAAATGCCCTTCAGTTAAAGATTAACTCCAGGCACATATTATCTAAAGGAGGACGAGGGAACGTGGAGGTGCTGCCTGAGCCCACAGAGCTGCTCACAGGCCCCTGCATAGCTGGACTATTATGTAATGCCTTTCGCTAACTGTGGTGTAATATGCCTTTATAAGTACCTACGTGGGCCGGAGGTCATGCGTGGAGATGTGAGCTGTTGATCTAGCACATGGTTATACTGCACACAAACAGAGACCAGAGCTCACATGCTCTGAGCGCAGAAGCAGCGTACACGGCGCTCAATAAAGTACAGGGTTGTAGAACAGAGGGACATAAACAGACACACAGGCTCAAATATAAAACAGACCAACAGAGCGAGTGTGTTATTCAATCACACTGTTTTTTAAGGACACGGTCCAGTTTTTTTCCCAGGAAAGTAACTGAAAACCTTCTGAGCAGTAAGGTGATCCCTCCTCACATCCATCCATCTCTGTCCATGTCAAAGTTTTACTGTCACAGATTATTCTCGGTAAAAAGAGTCACAGTGCTCTTCTATTCCTCTCTATCAGACGACAACGTTGTCGTTTCCATCAGAGATGCTTCCACCTTTCAGCAGAGCTCAGTTTAGGAACGTGTTTTTCGTTGTTCACTGTTGTCTTGTCATATGGGCAATCCGGGCCTACTTCACCTGTCTCCCATTGTTTCCAGAATTTTAGGAGCAATTTCTGTTCTAAGCCAGGTCTACAGGATAAGTCAAAGCTCGGTAGAATGAGATTTGTCATATCCCCATGATTTTCTCTCATATATACCAACATTTCCCTTTTTCTGAGGGGGAGACACTGCAGGTGAAAACATATTTCTGTTTATGCACTCGCCAACTTTGAGATTTTGGGCTATTTTGCTTCAGTACCATGTCGTCTTTCAGAATAGTGTGAAGGAAATGTTCAAAATACACATTTATGTGTTTATTTAGTGCTCATTTCTGATCTGGACATTAACGCAAGTTGGCACCAATTTAATAAGATATTGATTTGCATATTTAACCAAAAAACTTTACTGTCAGAATAAGTCATCAACTGAGGAAGTTTCATGGTGATATTTGTCAGTTAAACTCCCCTAACATCATACAACTATACATTACATACAGTATATTATCATTTTGGTGTTGTTACCAAGGACCAGCTGTCACTGGGGCTTCCATCCTCACTGTAGCTGCTGAAGTCTTGCCTTAGCTCCTCCATGGGGGTCATTTCTCCATGTCGCACACCTCACAATCCTGTGATGTCCTGAGTGTCTGCTGAGCTGCTGTTCAGTGAAATACGTTGCGAGGAGTCTCAAAACACGGCAGGATATCTGGATGAATCCACTTGAGAGGTCCGAAATCTCCTGAAAGACGTCACACTCTGAGGTGTGTGATAATGTCAAAAATCTCTGATTTGGTTACTGAGTCTTTCCTTCTCAGCTTTTTCTACTCTGAAGATCCTACCCTACTTCTAGATTGTGCAAAAGCTCTCTTCTAGATGGTTCTGAGTCCTTTGCTTCTTAAATCTGTGGGACTGTTTGAGTAAGTAGCTGCTGCTTGTGCGACATGCAGTATGCTTTTAGACTAAATTTATCGAGAGAGTTCTGGGAATGGACTACTTGGAGGAAATCTGAGAGGGTCCAGAGGTGCTGGACCTTACTGCTGGTCTGAGGCCAACGTCTCATTCCACACACACACACAAACAAACACACACACACACACACACGCATACAGATTCTAGCAAACATACATGCATTGTGGATTTGTGAATTGACGACATATGACAATTCATATGTTCAAACTGCACATGACTCAAATCTGTCAGGACATTGAACAGACACCATCTATATATGTCTCTGAGTGTTTTTATCATCTGTGTGGTGCTGACTTTGCGAGAGAAAACAAAAACCTCTTCTGAAGTCACTTTGCATCACATGCAGACACACCAGTGAGCTTCCATGCGAGGACAGAGGCAGCATGGTGACTGAAGTGTATTTGCCATTTGACTCTCATTGCTGTTGATACTGAAGCTAAGAGAGGCTCCCCCTCGTGTTCTCCGATATCTCTTGACGACCGGTAAAGACACGGCTGGAAACAGCTCTGCCTGACAGGGACAAGATCCTTTAAGTGCACTTAAGCCTGTTTCAGCCAGGATGCCTTTCTACAGTGTAGATTCAACTATATATAAACTACTGTAACTTAAAAATACAGTGGGCAGTAAATGCTATATGCTATTCTTGAAAGGTTGGTCATAACAGTCAAGAACAAATTAACTCCGTCTGGCCTGTTTTTAATTTTCAATGACAGTAACAGCAAGCTCCCGTTCAGCTGCAAACCTCCAGGGTCCGAAGTGTTTGAACCATCTGTGGATTGTTAAGTTTAGAGAGATCAGTTCGATCTGTCCAGTTCTGTGTTCGAAATATAAATACAAGGAACACAAGAACACGAAACACAAAATAAATGTAAAATGTCTGTACATTTATACAATCAAAGGCATACAGAAGTGTACATTGTGACACGCCGGCAACACAAAGTGGAGTCAACAGTTACCAATAAAATCAACACACAGTCTACGGAGTACAAAGCATAACAAATGTTTCTGCATACAAAAAGAATACATGTACACACATTGCATTTTTTTTTTTTTTACATGATGACAAAATATATTCAAAAAAGTCATATGTAAAAACAGACATGCAAGACAAACCTGTAAAATCGTCCAATAAAACATTTGTCGCCAAAATAGGCTACCATTGCACACACGTGATTGTGTCTACTTTTATCTTATATTGTGTGCACCTGCAGGGGAGCGTGCAGAACACTGTGATAGTACTGTAACGACTTGAACACAGCCAAACCTGCAAACACAGGTGAAGACATACAAAAGCAGCAAGGAGAAGAAATGCAGTCATTTCACCTTTCACCTTTGAATACACTGTATTGTTTACAAGATGAATCCTTCGATCCTTTTAATACCAAACTATTCTACAATGTGTACGTTTTTTTTTAATTTAGTTTAAGTGGATCAAAAAATGACTCTTAGAAAGTTACAGTGAGATTAATTTATGGAGTGTAACATAAGACACACTGAATGCAAACAATACCATTTTGTGACCAGACAGAGCCTCCTGAAAACGGCCTGAATGTTTCCTCAACAATGTTTTGCTCATTCAGAGGACAACCTCGCCTCAATAAAGGCCAGATAAACACATTTAAAAATGATTTTCTCTTTTTTTCCTTCACCAGAACAGTTCCTCAAAGATGATGGCCTTTACTCGATGAATGTGTCCTTGAATTTGGCAACCTAGATCGGGACCTCACCTCCAAAATCTGGTTTGTGTGTGGTTAGTGTTTCATATTCCATCCACAACTTTTATGTAGCGTTATATGCATCGTTTACCGTCTTTTGCATACGTTGCGTTGTCCATTCAGAACCCATGTTAGTTTGTTAAAAAGACACTCTTTACATTTCTTCTCTTTGGCAACAAGAGTGATTTCACTCGTGATTCTGACTGATACACGTGTTTCAGTCATATGTGTTTTCCAGTCAGAAAGAAGAGTGGCCGGTCCTCCTTGGCGTTGGCAGTCTGGAATTCGTCGCTGAGCCTGAATCTCCACTCCTCCTCGAGCTCCAGCCTGCCCACCGTCTGCCTCAAGGAGCTACGATCTGCACTGATGACACACAGAGTCGCACCTACAGGACGGCAGACAGGACGGAGAGGGACAGAGACTTTAACTATGACATTGAACTCAACATTACTTCAGGATGCCTTCCTCACTGTCTCTAATAGCCAGAGCTACACAAATGTTGTTCTGGTAATGTTTTTACCTGTACGACATTCAGGCACTCAGAAATACATCAGCACATATGCGCCACCTATAACACACATACCAGTATATGATTTCATTGTCTGTATTTGGTCTGCCTTGTACCTTTGAGGAAAGAGAACTTCTTGAGGAAGCCAGGAGTCACAAAGGAGTCGGCGAAACAGAGGAGAAGGCCACTGAACAGCAGGCCCGTGGTGCTGATGTTGACGGAATGAGGTCTGGAACTCACAAAACACACCGTCACCTGCAGGAGAGGCAAAGAGAGTGTGATGTTTATATACTGTACGTTGAAATCCAAGGAATGGTTAAAGGTGAATGTTTTACCATAAATAAATACGCTGTGATTGTGTGTGTGTGTGCTGCGTACCTCATGTCCCAGGTTGAGGTAACAGTCCACAGACAGTACAGGGTGTGTGTAGTTCTTGGTGCTGAGTGGAAACAGCTTCTGGCTGGTGTGCTGGAGGTATTTTTCCAGCAGGAGCTGAGCTGGTGTAGCCAAGAAAAGGTGCTTGCTGTCTGGAGCACAGACGTACTGCGAGGGCCCCACTGAGGTGGGAACATCTGTCATCTGGAGAAACATCAAACTTTTGTTAATAATCTAAAATACACTATTTTTCATAACCACCACATGCATGTAACTGCTACAAATACTATGATGTGTTGTCTTTCGGTTACACATATTTTAAATTGAGGAACTGAATGTGGAAACCATAGAAATCATACAAGTGATTGATTGTTTTAAGCCCAGAGCAAAAACAAGTACATTAAATGGAGTTCAATAATTGATTGTATGTTTTTGAGGATTAATGATGATTGAATTGACCTTTTTTTAATTGACTTTTGTTTATATGTGAAATTCAGTTTATCATTGGTCTATGTTACATAATGTAATCCGTATCTTTATTCCCCTCTATGAGTACTACACGGTGTGCTTCACGTGTCAGTATCTACCTTGGTTTTGATGATAAATGTCCTGTATCCACCGATGGCAATCTGCTTCTTCATGACGCTGAAGCTGTTGAACCGGCAGATGAGCAGTCCAGCGCTGTGTAGCCTCAGGGTGAAGTCCACGTCGTGACAGGTGAAGCGGTTCTGGTCGTACTGGATGTTCTGACTCCGGTCCACGTTGAGGAGGAGGAAGTCATGAAGGTGACCTCTGGAGAAGGGCTCCCTCTGTTTGTTACCTGGATGAAACAAAATAAATTGCAAGTTTAAATGTATTTTAATTTCACTTAATTGAACTTAATCACATAAAAATATTCATATATTTCTCATCATGATAAACAGAGTTAAAATGCACTATTACAACGCTGATTTTGTCAGCCTTACAGGCCATGAACTGCATAATTAAAAGATGTGAGATAAAGCTTGAAAAATATCTGTAGTCGAAACAAGCAACCAGTGAAGATGATGAAAACATAACAATCAATATTTGCAGTTAGGATTCCTTGCCGCTAAAGAAGATTAAGAAGTAAGAGTCTGCCCTGGGTGTTTCAAGGAAACTTTATCTAACACTTGTTGAGTTGTCAAAATGGTTCTTGACTTTTCGAGCCTTCTGAGATTGAGTCTATGACCTCCCGACCTGTTAGTCCACGGCTGCTCCACTTCCTGATCCCGCAGAGTCCATAGTGAGCCAGGTCTGGACAGGCCTCCATGTGCTGTAACACCTGCTTCAGTGACACAGCATGCTCCACCGGACCGCTAGCGACAGCAAAAAGCAGTGGTTATGTCAAAACTAATACATAAAATTAATAAACATATTCTTTCTTCAACTGCAATTAACAGCCACTTTCTCCTAGAGACGTATTCATATAAATTATGTGTATGTATGTACGTACTTGCGTGCGTCCAGGTCCACTGCGTTCCACATAACACAGGAGTCATCAGCCAGGATGATGAAGGGCCAGACGTCACCGGCTGGGCCTCCTCCCTCCACACGCCGACTGCGCTCCAGCTCCAAGTTATGATACGAAAGCTCTTTAATCAGGAAGTGAGCAGCACCTGTAAGAGATTGGGGATCAGTTACTCAGGTGGTGGATCAGGATAGAAATAGCTGATACTGACATTTCAGAACTGTATGTGTCAGTGTGAGTGCTAAAAGGGAAGGAATCCTGAAAGGAATAACAGCTACATACCTATTCCAGCTCCATTGAAGACAGTGGGCAGTACCAGCATGATGTGGTTGGGCCAGTACTTCTTATACACAGCCATCTCATACTCCTTGACCACCAGGATGTGTAGATGGGAGGCTCCGTCCATAGCGTGGTACAGGTTGAACAGGCCGTGCTCATGACGGCCAGTTGTCGGGGTGAAGATTGGACTCTTGATGCAGTCTGGGCTCTGAGGAAGTGGAAGAAAACAAAACCATATATACTATCATGACAAAATAATGTTAAATACAATATATATTTATATATGTTTAGACATTTCCACATAATCTTGAAATGGCAGATGGGAAGGGAAAAGACGAAGAAAGATGAGGAAATAAGCATTAATTGTAACTATGATCATAATTCATCATGATTTTTTGACTCCTAATAAAGCAAGAATGTATAGTAAATGTATAGACAAATGTACAAAATATCTTCTCAAACAAAAATCTTCTGAGCCACATGTTAAAGAATGAACTCTGATCCACTTGGCTACAAGACGATCTGAGCCAAAGTCTGGTCTATAGCACCACCTAGTGGAGTTTATTGGTGTTGCACTGTGGTCAACCCTGAAGGACACCACTGACATGCAATGATAAGTGTTGTGGTCTGTGGGTGAGTACAGAGGAGCAATTAACTTAATAATACAATTTTAAACAGGAATGGAATATTTAACAATATCACTCTTCTACTGATATGTTAAGAAGGCCACATTTTCGTTTCTATCTTTTTTATCATGACTGGAACATTTTAGAACATTTAGTGGCAAGGTAAACTATTGACACCCTTAGTAATGGCTGTGATCTTCAGCCTTAAGTGCCAGCAGACACCACCAGAAAGGCTTGTTGGATCACTGAAGTGGAGGGTGGATTTGTCAGATAATCTAGTGACATCTGACACTCACACCCACTTCAAGATGCATTTGTTCTGCAAATAAGTTTAGAAAGTAAGCTGGTTTGAAGCACTCACAGAAATAGTAGATTGTTTTTCATTTGTTTTACCACTATATCTGTTATTTTCATGTGTAAAAACAAGTGCAACAACACAAACGAATGGCTTTTCGTCCTCTCTTTTCAGAGTTCGAAACAGAGAATTCTTTTCTAGCATAAACAGCTGGTAAAAGGAACCAGTATGATGTGTGATTCAGTACTTCACTGAAAAAGGGACTTACCCAATCAGATGTGAGTGGCAGCCGCATGCTCTCCAGCTGGCCTCCTGGTTGGCTGAAGCTGAAGTAGTGCTCCTTAGACTTTGGGATGATGAAGTACAGCTGGATCTCTTCCCCAAGTAGCAGATGGGTGAATGTGAAGGCATGAAGTGTTGACTCATACATCTGAACATGAGGTTAGAGCGGACATTCAGCATCACCGGTGACATTCATATTTTTAGAAAGACATAAGATTGTGTGTTTGTTGTGTCCTGCTCACCTGATATCTAGGGTTGAAACCCAAGTACTGATGACACTGTTCACAATGGTGGTAGGTGTTGTAGGCTGCATATTTAGACAGCTTGATCCTAGATGTCCGCCTGCGTAGGTACACATCCTCCTGACGAACAGGTGTTCCTTGGAAAGACAACAGGGGCAAAGACAGGTGAGGACGAAAGCACAATATAAAGGTAGTTGTGAGGAAATGCTTTGATTTCCAAGCAACAAACATTTAGAGAAGATGAAGATGTTCTGTGAATATACATGTGATTGTCTGTTATGACTGCGCCTACCCTCAGCACTGGATTTATATCCAGGGCTATAGACAGAGCTGATGTCATCATATTTGGGGTCATGGATGGTGTAGTCGAAGGGTATCGTCTTCATGATGTCTGGGTTTGGCCAGGAGGCATTGGGTGGGTGGTACTGCACCCCCTCTGCCTGGGCACCTAAATACCAAACACATTAACAAGCGTTAGACATTTATTGATAGCATGGAGAATATTGTAGATCAGAATCTTTTCCAGACAAAATCCTAGAAAGCAAAACACCGACAAACAGTTGGAGAAATATATGAAATGCATCAGAGTAATAGCAGCTACTGCAGCAGATATACTGACTGTAGTTGATGTCTTCTTCATCGTAGATATCCACCTCCATCAGCCTGATCAGCATCCGGGACAGAATACCCAGGAAGTGCAGGTACGCTCCTGTCTTACCCACCTGACCGTGGATGGAACAAAGGGAAATGAAGGTACAGATCAAGCAGAGCCTGAGCTTGAGTTTGTATAAAAGAAAGACATGAAGACGGAAAGTACCTGTGGGGGTCCACTGAGCAGCAGCCTGCGAGGGTGAAAGTTGTCACTTCGTCCTTCGGTGCGGTTGCTGCTGTCCATGTGGTAGGAGCGGGGGATTGTCCACTGGCGATAGTACAATGACTGTTCTGTACATGTCATCATCTTACTCAGCAAGGGCCTATAGGATAAAGTTCATTATTGCATTTCTTCTAGTGAGACTTCATACTCAGAATCTTTCCAGGATACACTTTACATTATAGAACAAAACTACATAATGTCCATTCCGGTTACAGTTGAGTAATAGAGTTTTATTCCTTCAACACCATTTCTTAAAAAGCAAACAGAATTTCTTTGATAAATTTGGACATTTTCGAAGATTTATCCAGTTGTTGGACTGCTAGATGCTTTAAAGGTAAAGCAAGGAGACCATTACATCACTATTTTTTTTTCAGTTTTACTTACACGTGTTCAAATAATGCTAACTTTGCATAGCATTAGCTGTCCATGAAACTTCTAAATATGGTGAATGTCGCCTTACTTTTATATCATACAGTATGTGTCAGTGTTACCTGAAGCTGCTTGCCCATGCGACAGACATGTGTGGCAGGAACGAAGTACATCTTGGAAGCCCGCTGCTGTCACTAGCTGTGATGATTTCATAGAGGGCACGGGGGAGCAGCACAGAGGGCGGGCGACTCACCCCCCGCGCCCAGGAGCAGCTGAGGTGAGGCGAGGAGGCCCGTGGGGACAAAGAGCCAGAGGAGGTGGACTTGGAGTGCTGGCGGTGAGACTGTGCAGGGGGAAGCGGTTGAGGTTGAGGGTAGGAGTTTGTCTGAGATAACGGCTGATTTTGACTCTGAATGTGTGGCTGTGGTTGCAGCTGGGAGGTTGGTTGGGCCTGGGAATAACTCTGCACTGGAGGCTGGGTTTGGTGGTGCAGTGGAGGTTGAGGATATGGAAAAGACTGAGATGGGGGCTGGGGTTGAAGTTGAGTCTGTAATTGTGAGGGATTTTGTATGGTGTCCATGGTACCTTTCTGGACATTTGGAGAGGCAGTGCTTTGAGCGGGGAAGGGATCTAAAGCTCCACTGTCTGGGCATGACTGGAGCTGCTGGCTGGAAGACAGAGGGGAGTCCCCTGCAAATGGAAAGAGGAAAAAAAGAAAAATTCATAAGCCACTACATCCGTGAAGACGTTTCACATATTTCAAAATCAGTTCATCTCATCTCACCATTCTCCTGTCCCTCTTCCTCCTCATTGTCAGTGCTGCTGAGTTTCTCTGCATCGCTCTCCAGTAAGTCACTCCCTGGTCCGGGGTTGTGTGGGGGTCGTGACTCTGCCCGCACTAGATAAGCAGCCAGTCCAAGCTCCTGTTCGAGTGTGGTTCGCTGAAGGTAGGAGCAGTTTATCACTCTAAGATCGCAGTACTTCAGCGACCTGTGGGCAAAATGAAGTCACTGTTGAAACTCCAGAACACATATCCATATTTAAGTTTTTGTCACTTTCCTGAGAAAAACAATGGTGTTAGATATACATATAAGTACAGATTGATAATCTAGATGCTGCTACAGGTTCTCTCATAGAAAACTTGGTGGTGAGCAAATAAACTCAAGTTTTTAGGTCCAAAGTCATGATCAGAGCTGTGTACCTGGGCAGTGATTCTCCCAGTGGCTCAGCTCCTGACAGGATCAGGATGCAGGGAAGGGCCTCTAACTCCAGGTAGCTCTGAGGAACCCAGTCAGCATCCTGGATCTTCAGCCATGTCTGCAGAACAAATAAACACAAGTCAGCATCTTTTCATCCCCATAATTGTGAGGAGACATTTCAAAGGAGGAGTAGACTTTGCAAACTTATTTTATCCCCACCTTGATCTGATCAGTGAAGCTCTGCCCAATATTGAGTGCTTGGTTTGGATTCCCCAGTATGATTTCGAAGCTCTCCTCCAGACCCAGCTGCCTCCTAACTCTGGACAGCCGTCGGTGGGCCCATGCTGCCAGAGCCAAAGAGGGGATCCGCAGCAAGACCATGTGACCGTGGTGGGCGGGACATAGCTGGGCAGCGTTGAGAAGTGATTGCACAATCTCCAGGGTCTCCACGGAACTGTGTTTGTGGAGATTTTGGGAGCCGTTGATTCTTCCAGATGCTGCCATTAGAGCTACGCAGTAGTGTTGGATCAGAACTGTAGTCCGGATCACAGCGCTGTGCAATTTAGGGAACCTGGCAGACAGAGTTTGTAAGGCTCTTGTTTTTTACATTTCCACCTGCAAGTCCAAATTCTTGGCGAAGTGTGTTTGTGAAACGTGTGTGTATACGCTACCTTTCTTCCAGAGCAGATGCCATGCTTTCAAAGGAGGAGTCATAACGCATCAGAGGCAGGCTGCTCCCTGAACGGGTCGACTCTAAAAGCTCTGACACGCCAAAGTACCGCGTCCTCTCATGATACAGGTCCACATCCTACACACATACACACACATACACAATGTTAGTAATAGAGTAAGCACAAATTCAAGTGAACACCCAGTCAATCACACACAATCATCTGTCTTACATTACTGAATGCAGAGGGCCAGTGGATCTCATTGTAGGGGCTGATGCGAGTGTACTGTGTTTGTAGAGCGAAGGGGAAAGAGGTGACGTGGAGAATTAGGATGTTTGGAGCATCTCGGACCTGTCGGGAGTTTAACAGTTGGTCCACCAGACCCAAACCACTGTCTGAGCTACTGCAGGATGCACTGTATGAGACAAAGAGACAGAGACTCAGAAAAAAAGAGACGATGCGCTTGATGCCAGGCAGACACAGCCATAGTTCTGCATCACTTCTGAATTCTCTGTTATTTTCTTTTTCACACACACACACCTGTTAATGTCACAGTGTGCGTGGTCATGGACCAGGATGTAGAGAGTGTAGGAGTTGCTGTATGCCTCCTGGATGAGGCTGTCAATTCGGGCATGGGCGCACTGATCCATCTTGACCACGTAGCGCTCTGCCTCCCGTTGAGACACACAGTCCTGGTCTAAACTTCCAAGCTCCTGAAGGACACCTGAGACACAGACAAAGAGATGGACGGCAAAAAATACATCAACAAGCACACACACAAATAAACGTTTTCTCCTTGTCTCTCAAGAAGAATGACTTAAAAACAACTGCTCATCATGTAGCTAACCCGAGCTCCAGAGATGGCGAACGGTCTGCTGAAATGTGACCTCGGAGGGCGGGACCAGGATGAGGAAGCTGACCCTGTCGAAGGAGCCGAGGTCCAGGTTCTGCGTGCTGGAGTCTGCTATGGCACAAACATGCGACAGCAGCTTCCTGGCAACTGCGAGCTGGATGGGCCGGACTTCACGCCACTCTACGGAGTATTCTGTACACATACACGCACATAATGATTGTTCTGGTCTCAACTTTACACATTTGCTAGTAAAAGGAGGGAAGAACATAAAAATACATGCAGGTGTTATTTCTATTTTTTCCCTTTGCATTAGCATGTGGACAAAAGCAAGCAAATCAAAGAAAAATACAACATAAGTAAGATTAAAACAAATGGAAAGATTTAAATTTAACCTATATGGTACTAGGTCGAAATCATGAGCCCGAAACTGTGAAGTCGTATGGATTACAGCTTTGGGAAAATCAGATGTGATAACATGACAGCTGCCTAAAAACAAACGTTTATCATCTTATCCAAGCAATATTTAAAAGGGTGTTTTCACATGGTGGTGAAGCAAGGAAATCCATCACATTCACAGTGAACTTTGCAATCTGTCTGTTTCTCACCTGAACAGGTGTCTTTGGGACTTGCAGCTCTCTCTTTAGGGCTGGGTGAGTCTTTTGGACACTGTGTGTGGGAATCCTTTGGACTGTGTGTGGTTTTGAGACTCCTCTCTTCAGATGACTCCTGACTGCTGGATAAGGGAGATGGCTCGCTGCTGTCCACAGTAGCACTATCCAGCAGGGAGTCCATATCACCATCTGAGGAACAGCAAGGCCCACATTAATATTAACAAACCGCAGAAACAGATGTGCATGTACAAACAAACAGACAGTCGTACACACCTTGTCCGAGGGAGTTGCAGTAGTGGATGAGTTCCTGGGCGACACCAGTGGAGAGCTGATGGTTGATTTCTTTCAGACCCTCGTTAGGGGAGAACATACTCTCTGCTAAGGCGCGACACTGATGTTTACCTGAAACACACACACATAAATACCCAGAATTAAAGAAACTGCTTTTAAATATTTTGGTCTCGTCCTTAGGGCAACTTAACGCCCAAACTGATATTGAATCCTACCTGTGACAACCACACAGCACTGTGTTTCCTGACCCGGTACAGTGACAATAATGACCACATAGTTAGTGTTGTCAAGTCGTCCTTCCATTAACCTGCTGAACGTCTGCTGGATGCCTTGAGCCAAAGATCCAATATGCTCCCCCAACACCACCACACCCTCTCCACAGGATGACGCGGCCAGCTGGGCAAGCCAGGGAAGCTGGCTGGGGGTCAGGGGTTGATGGCTCTGGGGAGGTAAGGACAGATGCTGGGGGAGTCCAGGCAGTGTGGATGGTGTCTTGAGAAAGAGAAGATAATGATGAACAATTTGCTCATTATTCTGTGTTTTACTGCATTTAGTTAATGTAGTGACATTATCTGTTTTTACTACTTTTACTTCTCTAGCTATGTGTCTGTCAACATAAAATATTATCATGATTAAAAGCACAACAGGTCTTTAGGTCTTGTCTGAAGCATTTCACTTCTTGTTTTTCTTTATCTGAGTTATTCTTTTTACACTAGGAGAGAAGCCCTGTCTCACCTCTATGCCATAGTGCCTCCCTTGGGTGGCTGGTGTTTGAGGCTGCTGGTACTGTCTGATTTCGCTGAGGTGGGACTCCCTCCATGACCGCATGAATATCTGCTCCAGGTCCTCTATCAGGGGCACCTGGTCAGGGCCTTGGATGAACATAGATGAACGTGAAAAGAAACATAGTGAGTATTCTAAAGATAACTTTGAAATACATTTTAATGGAATAACTTAATTGAACGCGTTATTATGCCTGCCTCCCAGTGGCCATCGTGAAGCACAGCAATGACATCAATAAGGCTCAGTCACTTGCCTCCTCTCTGCAATCCCAGTGTGTATGATTACAGCATTTATTGTGGTTTTAGACTGACCTAGCTGAACAAGGTAGTAGACAGTGAGAAGAATCTGCATCTCAGTCGACAGTGGCTGAATGGGTGAAGGTCCATAGTGCTGGTAGACTCTGGGGAGTGTCTGGGAGCTCAGGTAACAACTCTGGAGGAGAGAACTGACGAGCACTTCACTGACATTGCCAGTCAGCTGAGGGAGTGGGCCGTGTCCTGTGTCAATGAGAGGCAGACGGATAAAATAGATGAACACAGAGAGATGGCAGAGATTTAGAAGTTACCATTCCATAAAACACACGTAGAGATGTAATGTTACAATTATAATGGATTGGATATACAAGTCAGTGCCATCAGGCTCAAAAGCAGCTATCGCAAACAAAAACATAAAGACTGTTTATAATAAGAAAAGAACATATTTTATCATGACCTATGATAGATTTTATTTTGGTGTTTGCAGGTATATAATGTTTTAACATGTTATAACATTATGAATGTTTTAAACTGCAACAAACCCAAACAGAGTGAGTCAGTCAAGTAAGTGGTGGGAAAATGCAGTTCTATTTACTCCCAAAGGAGAGAGGTTTAATAACAGGGATAGGTATATGTGACGGGAGACACAAAGAGCCGCTAAAAGCGGTGGAGAACACAGCAAATTACAAGATGTGTGGTGAAGTGAAGGGCAGATGGGTAATAAATGAGATGGGAAAACAGAAAGAAGAAAAGTACACACCATCCTACATAAAAATCAGATGGAGCATAGGGACGGTGGATGAGTTGATAGGTGATACAAAGGGGTGAAAAGGTTGGAGGAAGCGAAGGGTGGAGGGGAAGGGCAAAAAGGTTGAGAGAGAGCCTCGGGTTTTAGCTGACCTCTAACCTGTGAGGAGAAGTGAGCTAAAACGACCATCTGTTGGCTCATTACTGCAAAAACCTTACCTGAAAGTCCAGCACTGACAGCTGGGTGGAAAATGGTCACAAAGCACCAACTAGTCAAAAAGGACTTTGACTGATTAGTCAGTCAGTCAAATAATGGTATCTATAATCTACAACTGTAGGTGTGTGTGGCTGCTTAAGAAAAACAAAGTGCACCCTGTCGTCATAAATCACTTATATAATTGCTCATCTGACCTTTAAAGATGACAGGTTGTAGTCTGCAGGTGTGTAGCAGCTGATCAGGGATTGTTACAGACAGCCCTGGGGGAGCGAGTGGGGTCACAGACCCCTGCGATGAACTCAGCGGGGCTGCAGTCTCTGGAGAAAGCACAGAAACACATTTACATTTACACAAAGACACACAGAAACACTGCAGGCAACAAAACACACCATTTTATCTACACTTATAGCATTAAATAAATATCTCCAACCACATGTTTTTTGTCTGTATATGTCTCTACCTGATCTTGCTCCAGTTGTGATGACAGAGGGCACTGATAATGTTGTTAAGACTGATGAAGATGGTGGTGTCTTCCCAGTGCTCTCTGGCAGGCTGTTAGCAGATGACTCAGGCGACCAGCCTTTGTGTCTCTTTTTTGGAGGTCCAGAATTTGTATGGGTGCCTGCAGGGTAAAAATGAACATCATACAGTATATCAGCTTAAAAGCTTTGGGCATCGTTTCTGGCTTGGAAAATAAGATCTTGATGCTGGACATAAGTGATATGCTGTTGAGTTGAATTTTGGATTTATTGCTTCTTGAGTTTCATTTTTCTTCAGTAATGAGTTCCTGTATTGCTTAAAGACGTCACTTTTCATATTCCAATAAACCACAAATCAACACAACATGCTCTAAATTAAGTTTTAAGGATGGATGTCTGGTAATACAGCAATGGGAAACAGCTGTATTTTAGTCAAACGTTAACCCGTCTCTTCCTCTTCCTCCCTGTTGAAATGCAGCAATTGGGAAACACATAAAAGCTCCACTTGTTAAAAGGGTCATGAAAAAAAAACATCGGCAGGAAGGAAGCTTTTCATTCAGCGAGACAGCAGGAAAAAAGATGAGACGGAGCGGGAATTTTACAACCCCGGGTAATAGAGGTGACAGACAGAGGGAGAGGGAGGGAGACAGACAGAAAGACAAAAGACAACCCCCAACACACTATGCAGCTGGCTGGCTCCTGTATAGCAGGGTTGTTATAACACACACACACACACACACACACAGTTAGGGTGGCTCTCCCTTTCAGAGGTGTGAAGAGACCCAGGGGGAGGGCCTTAATGACAACAGACGCAAACTGGCCATGTTTACATGAGCACAAGAAGCCAGCTAACAGTGACAAATCAGATCAAAGTTACACATTAGATGATGACAATACATTACATAACTACAATAACTGTAAGTATTCAGGTTAACACTGAGGAGCTTATTTTGTGACACTTCATCATTTAAAAGGTTTATGAAATAGATGATTTGCTTATGTTTATTGCTGGGAAGTATTTTATGAGAAAATGAATGAAAAGATTCTTCTCAAAACTTTTGATTGAAAAATTGCAGTAACGTTTGTGGAGTGGAGAGCATGTCTGAGAGGGGCTCAGGTTTCTCATTTAAACAACCTTTAAGCAATCAGGATGCTCCAGAAATGGAAGGACTAGATTAAAGGCAGTCAACTATTCCTCTCTCTTCAGATATGTGGGGATGGAGAAATTAAAAAAAAAGGCCAAAAGGTTTGTTTATGTGTTGGGTATAGTTTTGTAAGACTATTAGTTAAAGGTGTGTGAGGGCTAGCAAACATGTCTACGTTACTCATAATCAAAACTCCACACAAAACGTTACATAAAATCCAAATTTTGTGCATGAATCCGTCAATGAACCCCTCTAATGATGAGATCAACTGTTAAACACCTTCATCTACAGGATTTTGTCATTCACATTGATGCTGTAATGGAGATTATGCATAGCTTTAATAACATAACTAAAACTAATGTGTCAATAATTTTCAGATTACATGTCATACATACACGTGCTATAGAGCTGAAATCACCAGTGCGCACAATCTATACCTGTAGCTGAGGGTCTCCCAGGTCCTGACTGAGGCTGAGGCTGGGTGACTGACGGAACAGCATGGTTGCCATTTGTCAACGAGTGGGGTACGTCAGCTATTTGTGGCAGACCAATTTGGTCTACGTGTGATCCTGATCCTGCTGTTTAAAGATAGATAGAGAAAATCAATTCATAACATGAATGGCTATGACGTTTTTCCTGAAAAATATTTCTGTGATTACTTATTACTTGTTTATGTGAGCTACAGGTGTCCATCAAAATACCGCAGAACACAGGGCATTCTTGATTTTGCTTTTCAAGCGTGTTGATCATCTCTGTGTATTTTGGTGTGCGTTACCTGTGTAGATGCCAGGTGTGTGGGACGGGTGAGTCAGTGCCATGTTTGGTGGATGTTCATCTGATGTCACATGGCCTTCTGAGAGGCTGGACCCCATCTGTCTCGTCCTGCCATCTGAAACACACACAGACACACAAACTAGTTTGATATCCAGGGAAACAGAAACCTCAGAGAAGCAAGGTCATTTTAAAGACTGTTCTGTTCTGTGTGTGTGTCTGGAGTGTTCAAGGTAAAACAAATGGTGCTGCAGCAGAGGAGGAGTGAGTTAAATGAATGACTGGTATGGAGGAATTTTAAGCGCGATCGCACGTGTGATTTGAACACTGCTTCTGCTTCAGTCTGCAGGAATAACATTGTATGCTTCTCTCTTTCTCTTATTTCATACGCTTCTAAGACCAAAGCAAGAGTCCAGGAAAAGTTTTCGTTTTGCCAGGAATGAGCCCTAACCCTGTACTGTCTTTACTCAGGTTTGACACTAACAGATGACCTGACAGGTAGCATTATTTCTATTTAAGTAACGACAAAGAAAGCCCAGGGTCTGAATTTCTTCACACTAAACTCTTAAACTTTACTCTTTCTCTTTCCCGTTACAGAAAAGAGCTAAAAAAAAGCATCATGCCCGAACAACAGGAAAAGGTAAGAAACATTGAAAGAACATAATATCTACAAGTGTCCCTTCTCACTGGCTGGGTCCTTTTGCTCCATTTAATTTGAATAGTTGCCTCCAGGCTGTGGCCTCTGTGTACACTCACCTTTCACCTGTGCTGCAGGCTTTACTACCTGTCCATCTGGTCAGACCCATACACCCAGAGCTTCCAGATCACTACAAGTCAGATTTTTGTACACTACAGCCTAAATTGAACATAAATCCTACATCATAAATTGTGTGTGTGGACTATTTTTATTGATGTTTTTCTTCACTTGCTCACTTCTAACAGTTATCTTTGAAAACCATGGCATTACGGTTAAAAGTGCAGAATATGATTAAGACCTGACTTTTCCAAGCAGGTATGTTATTTTAAAGAAGTTCCCTCTCAGTTAATATCTCATCCACACAGTCATCTGAAATTAATATATTGTAAATATTAATATATTTTAATTTTTCAATAACAAATACGAGTGCTTGTAATGCATTTTTAACAACTCAGAACCAGTTTGGTTGCCAAATATGTATGCATCAACACATGTAGGCATCTCCTACCGTATCCCCTCCAGCAGATGGGAGCTCCTTTGACCAGCACGCCCTGGTTGTTTCGGTACAGATGGTACTTCAAGTGCTTCTGTTTCTTGGGCTGGGTGCTGAGCTTCAGGTTTATGTGGTTGGAGAACTCTGTGAAATAGCGAAAGCCTTTCTCTCCACAGCCAACACAGTTCCCAGAGAAGCCTGGAGGAAGAGCACGCATAGAGAAGATGTATGATTACAACAGTCACAAATCAATGTGATCAACTTTAAACAAATATTTAAACATTGATATTAGGAGTAATAACATTATTTTAATTGTTTATGTGTCCTTCTGATGTGAAGCTAGGGTCCAAATCTCGTCATTAGAAAATTCTCACTCTTGAAAAGAGTCAAATAAAGGTCTTTCCCAAAATGGTGGACATTTCCTTTTCTTCAGTCCTGGAATATGATGATTTGAAAAACGTTTTCACTCTTTGACAAACAGTGATGGCAGTGTGTCTGTCAGTCTCCTGTCTCACCCAGCAGTGCATTGTGACCCCGTTCGTCTGGCAGGAAGCGACGGTCCACGGCACACACAAGCAGGTTCTCAGGGAGGAACGGGGACTTCACCCCGACCAACATGAACCCTGGTGGAACATCCAGTGGGTCTGATGCCAGCGAGGACAGACGGAGGTCTCTGCCCGCCTGACAGAGGCCTGTTTGGTGAAAAAGACAAGAGAGGATGGCCATTTTTCACTAAATGATGTAGTACATTTTCTATAAAATTTAGATTGTTGTCTTACAGTAGCAGAAATAAGAAGTTTATTAATACATCGCATTCAAATAGCTTTTCTGCTGCTCATTACCATTTATCGTCTGTCATTGAGATTTTCATATTTTCTCCCTCCAACTACAACACACAATCCACAAAACTGACCCCTGCAAGCTGTGTGACTACATATCCAGCAGAATGCACAATAAGCCACACTCCTCATATTTCCCCTTCATCACTGGCATAATGGTCAAGATGTGAATCGTTGTGAATCGTTAGTGTACTGCAGTGCAAAATCTTAATATATGTGGCTCTGGGGTTGTATGTTTTTGAGTACATACATGTGTATGTTTACAAACCATCTGTGGTGCAGCATCCCTCAGGTGGGGGCTTCATCTGATAGGGTATTGGAGGGCTGTTAGACTCAGATCCATCTTCATCATCTTCATCATCATTCTCAGTGCGGCCTGTTGGAGACAACACTTAGCATTTTATATTGAGAATTAGCAGGCTTCACTCAAGCTCAAGGACACCGATTAAAAAGGTGGAAAGAGGCTTGAATGCTTGAACACTTCTCAGTTGTGCTGCTGTGTCACAATGTGTGACAGAAAACTACAGGAGACACATGTGCAGAGAGTGGAGGGGATTTATTTAGTTTCAAAAAGTATCAAAACAACATTAATTTCTATTCTTGCGCAAAATATATACATACTTGCACTTTCAATGCCTCGTGTCCATTTATGTCATTTTTAAAAGCTTGATTAATTTCCCTTAAATTCACAAACTTTCAAAGATTTGAAGGATTCATACGAACCCTGATAAAATGTCCACAATTTGCCTCGGGGAACAAGAGTGACAAGCAGAAACAGATGCAACATCAGGATTCATATTGGAAGAAATGAACATTTTTGCTGAACCCACCATCATGCGCCAACAGCTGCTCTGACTCGAGGTAGAGCTGTGAGAAGACAGGACGAGGCACGACAGTGTTCGACCTCAGTGATGCCTCAATCGAGTTATGAAGGACCTCTTCAAAGCGTGTGGTCCGCAGCTGGCCCGCATAGGAGTTCCCCATTGGTGTCCTGCCAAAAGGACCCAGTAACCTCATGTTAGACACTCAAAACATTCTCACAAACAGTAATCTTTTTTGTTTGCATTATCCATTTACCAAAAACCCCAATGTGTCCAGCTTAACTTTAGCTGCACGGAAAGTCAGTCATGCTTTGCTGCTTTCAGGTACTTCAAGTAAAGATTTACAGCAATATCTCATCAACAAGGTATTTCAAGAGCTGTGACAGTAGAAAGGACTCTGTATGTGATAAAAGAAAGAATACAGAGAAGGTCTGTTTACTCTATTTGAAATCCTCTGACAATGAGGATAAATGTACTCCTAAATATTGTCAAGTCTAAGACACACATCCCCACAGACACACACACACACACACACACACACACACACATACACACACACACTCATGCACCAATGAACACACACAAAGACTGAACAAAACATTTACTCACACAGGAACACACACAGGCCTGCACACACATAAACACTGGTAACTCATGGATGGCATCTGTCCAGACAGCATGCCATAAAATCAGCTGCACTGACAGAGTCAGGGCACCCTGACCTAGACGCTATTCCCTCTCGCTCACAGTTTTTCTACTCTCTCTCTCTCCTTTATTCTCTCTCACTCGTTTTTTTTTCCCTGGTTTGCCTCGGTCATCTTGCTCTTGAACAAATGAGAAACAGCCAAAGAAAGCAATTCTTTCCATATACTATTTCAAAACTTGAAATAGACTGTTGTTGTTGCTGTTAAGGTTACGAATATCACCACAAGTACATTTTCAATGCACAAGACTGTTGAATCATTTGTTTGTCACTTGCGCGACACCTGACAAGCGACTGATGCATCTAACTGCTGCCATCCTCGATTAAAAAGCACTCCTTTGATCATAAACAAGATGCTGAACGAATGTGTGATAAGCACCGACTTAAGTCTCAAGGCAGACCCAAACACGTGTAACGCAAAAAAAAACTGGGTCACTGAGGAGGGAAATAACAAGGTTGGATTGTAAACACTGACTTAATCCCCCTCCTCTAAACCTTGGACAGCCCATATGCTGGCTGCTACACACACACACACACACACACACAAACACCAGAAGCTACACATGACTGAGAAACTGTGGGGTAATAGAGTCATTGACAAATCAGCAAAGTGCTAACGAGCTTAATGAAAAGACTAGCCTGTCAGATTAGAGATTTAAAGCTGTTTGTGACTCACCATTCAGTTAGCAGGACTACATCTTCTCCTCAGAGTGATGATGACTGTATCTGTTACAGAACCACAAGTCTTGTGACCAACAGCAATTCAGGCCAAATCAAAGACAATATTCATATTGACAAAAATCATAGTTAAAGAATAAACATTTCTGCATTTTAGCAGCCTGGATCACCACCTGTTTTTCATACAGGAACCAACGCAGCTAAGGAAATCTTAGCACTTACTCACCACCAAAAATTAATCTTCACTTCCTAAATGGCTTCACAATTTAATTTTTGTTGTTTTTGAGTGTTTTCTTTACTGTAGACTCGGCAACCAGTCTAAGTTTAAACTCTCGTGTAAATGTTTTGGAAAAAGTCAATAGGAACATCCTTCCACAAGACGAATGAACACAATTATGAGGCAACAAAATTCAGCTTGGCCAGCTCGGGACAGAGATGCATATTAGAACTGAATATCATAAATCTTTGTTCTAAAATCCCCTTAAATCTCTCATGTCCACTCTTAGCTATTAGAACCTGCACTTCAGATTTCTGCCCAGAAAGTCAGAGTACAGCCTCGGCTACAGATTGTTTCAGCTTCTCTTGGTTGAGATTTTCTTCCAGACATCTGCATGTTTTCAAGAGAAACAGGCCATGCCCATTTTTCTCTTGAAATTCATGCTGGAGATGAACACACAGGCAAACAAATTCTCTTGTTCTCCCCTCTGTCTCTCACACACACACACACACACACACACACACACACACACACACACACACACACACACACACACCTCGCCAGCCACCTTCTGCTTCCACACTTTCATATGTAAAGAAGCAGTGTAGACTTTTAAGGCCTTGCACCACTTTGTAGAGAGACAGAAGATGGAAGACAAAAAGCCCTGTCATAACACAGCCGGCACTGACAGGAAGTAATCACACCTTCTACCAAAAAGCAGACTGATCTTTTTACAGCCAGAGAGGGGAGATGGGGAGGGAAACAGGGAGAGAGGAGATGAAAGCAGAGAGGTGTATTCCACCTTTTATTGAATCCTGACAAGAATCCTAAACTTCTGACCAACTGGTAATCAAATAACTAAGAACTGTAGGTCTCAATCTGAAGCCATTTTATATGTTTTTTGGAGACAGGCTTTCCTGCCAAATATGTATCACTGTATAACGCCAAAGAGAAAAGATTCTGCAGGTTTTGATTGGAGCTGGAAAAATAAGGCGATTAACTGATGTGTCGATGGAAGGAAATGAATTGTAAGCTATTTTGCGAGCCAGTTTTCAAGCAGAAATGTCAAAAATGTTCTGGTTCCAACCTCTTCAGAGATAAGTATCTGCTTGTCTTTGTCATTAATGACAGTAAATGAGGAGTCTTTGGATTTTGGAATGTTGGACAAAAGAAGCATGTTGAAGACTGCACTTCGGGCTCCGATAATAGTGATGATGAGCATTTCTCAATGAAGAGAAGTTGCAGCCCCAGTATTAATTCATCATACAGCAGATAGATAGATAGATAGATAGAATTACTTTAATGATCCCAGACTGGGAAATTATTTTTGTTACAGCAGTAACACAGATGTGCCAGATGTGGTTTCATCAAATGTGATTTAAAACCTAAGGGCTGTAAGGAACATTCATCATGTGTGCTGTTCAGTCAGAATGTCCATTTTAACCTCTAGCTGCACATGTACTATTGTCCTGTTACACAGCTTGCTAATTCATTTGTAAGGAATCTTACAACGAAACCCACGGCACAGAGAAGAGGACATGCAGCAGCTGATGCGATGGAAATAAGCAGAATGCAAAACTTGTACTGAAGCTTTGTTGATCTTTTCTCCTCCCATCTCCCCCTCCTTTCGTCTCTCCCTCACGTGGAAGTGGGAGATCCTTTCATCCCCCCCCTTCTCTTCTTCTCTGTCTTTCTTTCACCCTGGGGAGAGAGACACTATTGTGGTGTTTTATGACCCCTTGGACCCCCTTCCCACCACCACCCTCAAACACACAACCTCCTCACACATACTTACATGTAGTTAGGGTCCTTTTTAAAATATGAGCCCTATGCAATCCACAGATAATACTAACTACCATGCCACTGTTCTCATACTATGTATTTTAACACTTATAAGGGAGTTCTTGGAATTTTACGGATTCTGTCAAATGATGAAAGCTGAACAAACAAAGACATAGTTTATCATTCTTATCTTTATTAATCTGAGTTAGGATTGTAAGCATCAAATTATATAATACCAAAGATATTCCTTAAAAAATAAAGTGTTTGATGTCCTGCTTAGCTCCTTGCCAATGTATGCAAACCCACATATGCACTCTGCACTGCTTTGAGGGCATGGGTGTTTTAGTTTGAGGGATGTCTCATGACTGCAGAGGTCAAAGGTGAGTCCAGATAACAATGTTTAAGTAAGACTTTGATGTGGCCTATACCTCTAATACACACGCACACAAACATATGCGGATGCACACACACGTATAGGCACCCACGCACACACGCTCTCCCATGGGCTCACGCTCAGTGGACACAAAGGGCTTGTCTTGAGGGGTGAGAGGTCGTCCTGGGAGAGGTCAGATAAGAACCCCAGGCTCTTTCTCTGTCGGACAGGCCCACATACCAGTCGTACACACACAAACACATCCAGCATCCCTGCTATTCTTCCTTTCTGTTCAGTCTGACATGCAGGGCTGCAGTGTCCAACCTCCACCCCACCTTCAATAGCTGATCATATTACACAGTCACACACACACAAACAGACACATGCACAGTTAAGTGAATGCTTGCCTATGAATATGTCCCAAAATGGTTCTCGGGTGGTAAAGTTTGTGTGTGTGTGTGTGAGAGAGAGCGACAAGGCAGAGAGATGTGGAGCAGTGTCAGCTGGTCAGTGCAGCGTTTCTTTCAGCCCCAGAATTGAGAATTAAAAGAGAGAAAAACTCTCAGCTTTGCAGATGCTCCGTGATCGCTGACCCGATGCAACACATATGCAAAGGAGTGTCCGTTGTACACACAAGCACACACACAGTGGACCCTCAGATGGGCTCATCACTGACCACTGACCCACATTAAATCTCCCATTCACAGTTTGCTCAACAGACACTGGATCGATCGCCAGCCAGCCAACTGGCCAACTGGTCAGGCAGGCAAATCCATCCGTCGGCCATTCAGCCACACATCATCACACTCGTCCCAGCGCCAACTGAGCTGGCCTGACACTCAGCTGCCACAACACAGAATTTTAAACTTTTATGTGCAAAAGATTATTTTTTTCTTCATATACAAGCCTGTATAAACTTGCGACCGTAACAATGTCAATTCATGAACAGGCAAACATACAAATATGCTGTCATTGTGTGACTACATGCACGGCGGTATTCAGTTAGTGTAAAGGAGAGGTCAGACGTAAAGCACTACAGAGCTTCAATGCTGAATATTCAACGGCTGCTCTGCCTGCTGGTTTGCTACCCTGCTCCATGTCTCTATATCTTGGATAACTCCAGTATGTGTTCGGTTTGTTTACAGGCATGAAAATCTGGCTGCAAGTGTACCGAGGCATTTAAACCTTTCAGCTGCATCCTCATGGATTTGCATCAAGCAACTGTTTTCGCGATCAATATGTTTTAACCATCGGCCACGTTAGATGTGAAAATGTTATGAGCTGTATCAGGAGTCCATACAAGAAGTACATGCACACACTTTGTGTACACATCAACAAACAGCAGCAACTCTACCTTTCTTTCAGATTTTCTTTCAAGACACTACTTTATTTAATGGTCAATGATATGCTAGTAAAACAATAATAAGGGGCCTAAATATATTGACATATATGATAACAAATCTCGAAGACACAGGTTATCTCTGGACACAACTCCAAACAGATTTGATGTTTCATGTTTCCAAGTATTTTTTTAAAATACACCATGTTGTCTTATAAATGAACCCCCCATCCAAAAAAGCAGTCACTCCACTCTGTTATATAATGCCACGTTGTTACTAACTAAGGCAGCAAGTACAAGTAAAAACAAAATCATTACGCACATTACATAAGAGCAGCACACTTGACATACCTGATAGGTTGTTTGTTTTTTTGGTTACATGTTTTTGGGAGGGCCAACTGTTTGGACCAGATGAACTAATTTAAGCCAGATCTGCATTTTGAATAAGGGCTGAGACTGTTTTAAAAGATTTACATTAAAATACACGGAAGAAAAATAAAATGACCAAAGACTGCCTGGCTCAGCATTTCATCTGTTTATAACATACTAGACGGGTTTGAGAAAGTGTACCGAAGTTTGTTCAGGGAAAGAAATATTTTGTGGATCAATGTGAACCGCCTCTAATTATGAGTACGTATGTTAACATGCACAGAAGGGTGAAAAAGGACGTATTTTCCATTAAAACAAACACATTTTACAGCTAGAAACCAAAGCGACGCAGTTTAAAACCCCCCTCTCATTAACAGCGTGATTGTTTCCTGCTTCCTAACAGCATCCGCAGCAGCCGAGCGGACAGTGAAGGTCTGATATTCATCATTAAGAAGCACATAATGTGACGTGCTCTACCTGCGGAACATCCTAACGTAAAGTTAACCCCTCTAGAAAAATTGCGACTTACTTCTTGGCTGCAGCGGGACAGACCCGGTCACTACTCTTCACCAACAAGGCTGCAAGTTGAGCCGACGCGCTGTCATCATGTCTCCGGCGCGAGACCTACGGCGGGACTGGGTGTCGCGCGTGTCATCACCTCTGATCCTTGTGGAAAGGTTCCTCCCCCTCTTCCTCCCCAAAGTGGTACGGTCCGAGCGGCGGTTGACTTTGTTTTGCTAATTACTGCGTTTTGACTAATTACTCTTCTCAAACGTAATGTCATGTCGTCGAAGTTAATTTTATTGTTGTTTTGTGATGATGAAGAACAGGCAGCAAAAACACAGGTAGAAATAAATAAATCAATGTCATTTAAAACCGTAAAAGTTGATAGATACATCAGGAATTTATGCTAAATCAGACAACACCCCTGACAAATAGTTAGCTAATGCTAGCT
Organism: Sparus aurata; assembly: GCF_900880675.1. Lineage (NCBI taxonomy): Eukaryota > Metazoa > Chordata > Actinopteri > Spariformes > Sparidae > Sparus > Sparus aurata. The sequence continues at coordinate 31,101,434 of NC_044190.1, read as the reverse complement.
ATGATGAGGAAAAATCCAAGTATGGTCAGGAAGTCTTGATGCTGAAAGTCCCTATTTCTGTATTTCTCACTTGTTAACTTAGTCAAACCATGCAGGATTTTAGAATAATCGGTACATTTATTTGTTCTAACTTTTCACATGTCCCTGTTAAGATCAAATCTAAGTTTAGTTAGTAGAAGTGCATATGTTAAAGGGGCACTATGCATTTTTGGAGAAGAAATTGAAAATCAAAACTTACTTTTAACTATTAATGAGGTAATAATACAAACTCAGAAGTATTTGTTTCTTTCATAACTGAATGAACAAGCTGTTCTCAGAGGAAAATAAGGTTCCCAGTGGTTTAAAGCTAAGGTGGCAGGGTCCACCAAATACAAACAAAAGTAAATGAGTACGAAACAGGGTTTCGTTTAAGATTAGTTTGTCTATTCAGTCATGAAAACCAAGAGTTTGCTTAGGCCCTAAAAAAAATCTGTCTATGAAGATCTTTCTCCTCTATCTCCTCTTTCTCCGATTAAAATGTGTTCACTAAATAGTGCAGCTTTAAAGATGAATCATCATTTTGTCAGTCCATCCATGGATCAGAGCAGAAGTTGTGTAATAACAGACAGAGACACTCCTTCCAGTGATGATAATGAGGAAAAAGCATGTTTAAAAACACAACCAGTAAACCACCTTCCCTGAGATTGTTGGAAAAAGTAACAACAACAATCAAATGAAACTGTGCCATTAGTTCTGTGAATTGTATCAGATAGTCAAGCAAATCAAAATTGTTTTGAGACTTAAAATCACACCACTCATCAACTCATATATCTATATATCTGTCGCCCTCTACTGGATTAAAGGTGGACTTTCAGTGTGGAGCTACGAGCAGGAGGGAAGAGTAGAGGGGATACTAATTGTCACAGTAATGTTTTGTTTAATAACATCAGACAGCAAACACATTTATGGTAACAGCTGATGAAAAAGTCACTTCTATTGAATGTTGTGATGAGTTCAGATTTTAAGCTGTTTCATCATTATAATTTCTTAAGGTGAGCAAAAAAACAGCCTGAAGAACTGAACAAATGTGGTAGTTTTAAAGTTCGGGGTAAACCTCTGTGTTCATCATTTTGTAACGACTCTATCTGTGTGAGACTGTGTTAAATTTCTCAATTGTGTTAGTTTTCATTATAAACTTGGTAATGGTGATAACTGATCAGTATTTCACACACTGGGCAAGATTTGATCATGAATATTTTCATTAAAGTTTTTAGTTACAATTTTAATAGTTATCCTTTGTCATATGAGATGACCGTTCCTCTTCATACCTGCCCAAATGGCTTTTTACTGATGAGAGCAAAAAAAAAAAGAAACTACCTACATGGGAGGAATTTTGAATATGTGACAAGTTTACGTCACAGCCTCAGTGGAGAGAACCCATCAATGCGCCAATGCAGATGTTAATTTCTCATTCGGCACCTCCCCTCTCTCACCCAGGAAATCTGTCATGCTGATGGGACAAGAGAGATACCCCTCAACCCCCCTGTGCTAAATGTCCCTGTGGCCACAACAGACCAACAGACAGACAGGTGAGTGCATAAGGGCCGCTAATATTCACCTCTCAATGTCGTATTGGTAGAAACGCTTGGATCATAACTGGTTTATATTCAGCTTTTGTCACTGCAGAATGTCACGTCAGAATGAGGTGTTCCATGTGGATGCTAATGTATTAAACTGCATTTTTTAAATTTTCAATGATATGGCTTCATATACATCTCATAATTCCCCTACTGTATTCCCATCTGCCACATTAAGTCTTGGTGCTGACACAAACCAAATTATAGTGAGAAAGAAGACAATTAAAGGTCACCAATCAGTGAATTATTAGATATGTGGGAAAACCCCTGACTCTGATGAGCAATTTCAACTGGTGCAATGTAATATTTTGGAACTGTATATTTATCCTTTGCAATTCTGCAGTCTTTGGAAGTTTTAAAACTAAAACTACATACTATTTTGGCACCAATATTTCAGTCAGTTATGGCAACAAGTTAAGTCTTGAGGGAAAGCAACATGAGCGGTCCAATAAGCATGCAAGTTGTAAAGAAATTCTCTGTCTAATGATATTATCTACATCACTCATTTAGAGAGAAAAAACACTTTCAAAACCTTGTGTGTGAACAAATGTGATAAGTAGGGAGGGTTGAAGTTTAACCATAATTTATTAATATTAAAGGTAAAATATAAATTATTATTGTTATTAAAAACATATAAAATGTACATTATTTATCAATTATTTTATAAATATCAATGATATCAATTTATTTATACATCATATGAAAGCAAGACTTTAGGTTTTATTCATGCGACTGATGTATTTACAGTGATTTAGATCATACTTACTATGAGGTATTTTCTTCTTTTAGAATACTGTTCAAATCAAATCCAGAAGCAGCTGAAATGGCTCATCCAAAATAATAATATAATTTATTCATAATTAAGTTGATTAATGTATTGTGTTGTTAAGAATCTTATGTCTCTTATTCCAATGTGATACCTAAATCCTAAAATGCAGAGGATATTTATAAGTCATGGCCGTTTTCCACTGTGGTCCTCCCTCCTAATTACAGCTTACATTTAGTCACTGGGAATCTCATACTTCATCCTTTCTGCTGCCCCAACTGGGCAGTGCCAATCTGTACAGTGGCATAGCCACGCCACGCCAACACAACATCCCCTGATGGGAGAACAGGTGTTGGACATGGTCCAGTGGAGCAGAGCGGAGCGGGCTGCCATGATATATCAGATGAACCGGCCAGCACCGACTCCTCTGGCCCGAGGGAGGGGGACCCAGCCATTTATTAAGTGTGCGCCTGTGTGTGTGTGTGTGTGTGTGCGTTTGTGTGTGTGCGTGCGTGCGTGCGCACAGAGGTTCTGTGAGGGCAGCAGCAGTCCAACAATGAGCCCCAACAAAACTCATTGGGACCCAGAGACCGGACTGGGAGGCAGGCTAATCTGGGAAATCCCTGAACAAAAACTATATGTTTTTCCTTGAAGCAATTTAAAATGTTACCACCCACGAAGGACGCTCTGTTTTGACATTATGTACCCTGATATGAGACATCAAGATGTCAAATTAAAAGATTGCAAACTTTTAATTCTAATTAATTAACTCTATCTTTTATTAGCACTACTTAAACAAAGCAGAAGTCATAAAAAAACACTATTTACTTGAACTCTCTTAATAGAAACACCATATTTCTTTGCATTGCACTTAAAGATATTTTTCTTAAATTGTGGGTGGCCTTAAAACAGGCCCCGATGACCCGTTTCTGTTTCCTGACTCAGACCTTAAGAAACTGCTTTATTGGGTTTTTGAGATCAGTTTCTCAAGTCCCTTTACTGCTAATTTTACAGCCAAAATGACACTGGGTATAATGATTTGCTCAGTCGCTGTGGAGCCATATTGGCCAAGGCAAGGCTTGTAGTTCCTGTTAATGGGTCGAATATAATATTTTATGTCCCGTTGCTATAGCCACGCTGCTTAACTTGTGATGTAAAAATAGTCAGGCCCATTCATTTTAGTATAAATACTTCACTTCGCTTCAAGACACAGACTGAGCTGTATGTAAAACATGTCTGTTTGAATGTGCCCCGGCAGAGGGAAAAGGTATTGCTACTTTACACATAATGACGGCCCAGGTCGTTTGGCTGAGAATAATGGTGGTTTGGCTGTAAAGCATATCACTCTCATTAGGTTTTTACACACTGGTCGTGCCTAACTGGAGATGCACTTGTCTGGACACACACACACATGCGTGCATTCACACAGAGAGTGCACTCACGCACACAAACACACACACACACATCCATCTCCAAAGTCATTAAATCCCTTTGAAAAGAGGCCTCATTTGAGAGAAGCAATAAAATTTTTAATCATTTTATTACCAAAAGAGTATTTAACAAGTGGGTAATGAAACGCCAAAGGCAGGTTAGCTGAGTTTAACCTTCATAGAGGAAGCCATGTATCACATGCTGCCCCGAGGCATGGTGGGACAGAAATGTCATCCTCCATTATCCACCATACCTGAAGTGTGGCGTTGCGCGGCTGGCAGGCAGGCGTCTCGCTCTGCAAGGCGAGGCTGACGGGAAATTAGGGGGAATTCAATTAATGGACGTTTTTTACGCACCAGGGAGAGGGCACAGCTGCACACACACGCACCTTAATGCGCTGTGCACACACATCGTAACAAAGGTAACACACTTGTGAATGTGCACACACGTACCTCAAAGCGTATCCTACACATCTCCCACTGTGAAGGGCTACAGACGGGACAGGAGAGCAGGAGGAACACATGTTCCTTCCCCGGTTTACAACCGCTCTGTCTCTTTCTTTACTGTTTCTCTCTTTTGATACCTCTGCTACTTAACTTTCTGTCTTCCAAACTCTGCCAGTAGAGAGTTGGCTCTGTTGAATCTCCTTCTCCCTCCGTCTCTCTCTCTCCCTGAGGTGATAGTATAGCGGGGTCGCTCCACTGCTTTCCCTCAGCAGGTCAATTAAGGAGAAAATGAGGCAGAGGGGGACACTCTCAGTCTGTCACCATAAAAGAACCATACCTTGCTACCTACCTGCCTGCCAATTGCTCATATAATATACCGTTAAACTGCCCTGCAGTGTAAGTGCAAGTCCGACTGTGTGTGGATGTGAGAGGAGAAAGAGAGCGTTTCGTAGAAAAGCAAAAAAAAAGAAAACGGGAGGGGCTGAATTGTAGATGTACCTGTTAGGGATCGAAAAAAAATTGGTGTTTCGTGAAAAGCAATCGCCAAGTCCTTAAGGGAGGGGAAATACACTAGCCACCTCTGGAAGCGCCAAATACAGGCCCATACATTACATCTTTCAATTTCTTTGACATGCAGGGATAATTTATGGCTGATAACAAAAATACTCTATTTTCAATAACAAGCTTCTGCGGTACTTAGAGGGACTGGCCCCCAAAGTTAATTGAAAAGTGTCCTGGCTCTCATTTGCATAAGAAACACATTTAAAGGTGAAAAATTATAAATAAATATGCGGCCACCTGTGAAATATGGCTTTTGGCCTGCTGGTCATTTATAACTTTGCCTTTAATTACGTGACAGGCCGGGGTTCTGCAGCTGTAATGAGAGGCTGGAGTGATGGAGAGGAGTGTGTGAGAGACAGAGGGCTATAGGTCATTTAGTGTACGAACAGACAAACATGCATGCAGACACACACAGATGGACAGACGCACACGTGGCAGAGAGATATTGTAAATATACAGACATACATGAAGATTGGAGAGACACCTGCATAGATTTAAACACACAAACATAAGTGGACTGATATCCACATGGTCATACACACAAAGATGGACCAGAGAATACCTATACATAGAAACACACACATAATCCTATTTTATGATTTTAAAGGTGACTATAACACTGTAAATGTTGGGATTTATTTTTTTTTCACTGAATCAAACAAGATAATTTGTATTTAAATTTGTGACAACTGTGATGTGAGTGACTATTCAGTTGGGGGAAATTTGACTTTATATAATCTCAATCTAAATCCATGAGTGGATCTGACAACACATCATGTTTATCCCCTAGACATGAGACATTTTGTCCTCTTTTACTTGTTCGAAATTAAAAATAAACACAGACGAGCAAAGGTAAAAATCAAAAAGCTGACCAAAGAAGACAAAGTAGAGGGGAAAAAAACTCAACATCCTGCCAATGTCCTTCCCAAATAAAGGAAGGATATGATCCTTGTTAAATGTTAATTATATAATAGTTTTTCACTATTCTAAAAATGAATTGTGAGTTATTCTGACAGATATTTTATCTTGTAATGATTCACTAATATTCACTGTATTTTGAATTTACTTTGACCCAACCCATAAAAGAAACATCAAATGACTAATGTGAGATATACAGTTTTGATAAACAGATACATTTTCAGGAAGTGATAAAAATTAAAGCTGATAAATAAAGCCGGTAATAAGTTCAGAAAAGAAAAGAAAATTGCAATTCTCAAAACATGTTCCACTAGAGTTCAGAGAGGAGGGAAAAAGTCTACGAGATTTGACCGAAAGAAATCCTATTACAGTTATAGAATATTAAAGTATCACTACATTTTCGACTTTCTCACTCCAGGTTATGAACTTCTCTCTTATTGTTTCATATTGTTATTGGTCATGAGAAGCATATAATCATTGGTTGTTGGTGTCAGCTGACAGAGATCCCTATCACATGTCCTTTATACGGCGTGTTTAAAGACAGTTGCACATTTCCCACAGCCAACCCTGTACATGAAATGACAGGCATATATTTTAGTTTAAAGAATCATAGAAAAGTCAGTTGGAGAGACAGACAGGTAGGCTTTACAGAACATCAGACAGATAGATAGACAAAAGACTCGGGTTGTGGATATGCGGTGTGGGGCACTTCTGTCTCGGTGTCTCCTCCTCTCTCCCACCCTCCCTTCCTCCCTCCTTCTCTTTTATGCATAAAGAAAACAGCTTGCATTGCCCTGCAGGTACTACCAGAGCGCTGTGCCGCCACGCACCGCTTTCACTTTCACCTTCACACCTTCTCTGCGGTCACTTCCCGGTAGAGCTTGCGTCGCAGCAGAGGCACTTCCTGGGGTGTTCTTTCTCTCTCTCTCTATCCTCGTCTCTCTTTTTTTTTTGTTTAACCCTCTTTCTCCATCTCTGAATAGCAGTAAGGAGGGAAGGAGGGAGTCACAAGCATGCCCCGGCCCGGCTGACTAAGTCCTATTACAAGTAGAAGAAGGCGATATTTCACCATTTCACCCCCCAGAAATATTACAAGATAGACAAGCAAGCGGGGGCTAATCCCTGGGATGAAATTAGCAGCAGAGGGGTTAGAGGCAGGATGGAGGGATGATAGAAAGGGGGGTTGGGGTGGGTAGCTGAGCCCAGCTAGAGGCAACTCGTCCACAGGGATAATTACAAGATGCTCCCGGGATCTTTCTGTCTGTCTGTCGGCTGTGCTGGGCTGGCCTTCATTTTTGATGGCTCTATTTTCAACAAGGGGGACTAGTTCTCTCCCTGGCTCTGTGTGTGTGTGTGTGTGTGTGTGTGTGTGTGTGTGTGTGTGTGTGTGTGTGTGTGTACTGCCCTTTCTTTCTATGTCTCCAGTGCTTCAGATACATAGTAAAAGCTATTAAAATTGAAATTGTTCTAGGGGCAGTGAGCGAACGGGGGAGAGAAGCGACACACTCAACCCCCATGACAGACTGTTTAATAATGCTTGGACCGTGTGTGTGTGTGTCCGTGTGTGTGTGCTTGTGTGTGTGTGTGTGTAAAGTGAGCCTATGACCCAACTGGCAGGCTTGGTTTGAATATTTTCTCTTCTTTCTAGCTGCACTAAATGCCTTTTTACAGAAATATTAAAAAGTGGATATTTCTCCCTGAGTTTCCTCACACTTCACATGACTTCTTCTTCTTCTTCTTTTTCTTCTTCTTCTTCTTCTTCTTCTTCTTCCTCCTCTTCTTCTTCTTCTTTCTTCTTCCCTTAACACAACACATGTTGCTAAACTTCGTCCTATTTCAGGAGAACACATAGGGTACTTCTCTTACCTTTGTCTATCATTGTAAATATTACAATTACTGTATATACAAAACAAATAAAATAGAAAAGTTGCAGAAGAAACAGTGAAAGATCAGACTGTTATTTTAATGTCCCTACATTACAGGTTTAAGTCAGTGCGTCTCCCTCCCTCCCTCTCTCTCCCTCTCTCTGGTCAGTGGTGGGAGGTGAGCAGAAAGCTTTGACCAGCACACTGACCCCTCTCTAGGGAAACAATGACTTTGAGAAGGCTGGAACACACACGCACACACAAAAACACACACAATGAAGAATGGAATGGGCAAACTCATTCATCACTTTAACAAATATAACAGGCTATTGTAGGAGCTCGCAAAATAGAAGACAAAAGCTAAAGCAGTTGCACTTAGGCCAACGGCTTCATTCGCTCAGCCACATACAGAATATGTACGCGCGGTGTGCGACACACACACACAGAAGCACATACAGAGTCTATATTCATATGCAGCTCAGTGCATTTCCCCAATTTATAATGATACAACTTCTCTTTTAAACTTTTATCTAAAAGTACTTTGTAATAATATGAGCCGTAATTGAGTAGAATATGAAAAGAACCAGTCTAAGGCATTTAAACCAGGAAGCCATACGTTTATTCTCTCCAGCTGACAAAGTCACGGATTCATAATATAATCTTGTTTTAAAGCACACTTCAGTTGTGTTCTTCCCACAGCCCTTTTTTTCTACCAGGCCATTCATTGCAAAACATTATGTGTCATCCTTTGGAGAAGATGGCTTTTGAAATAATGTATTGAATTCCATCTATTTATACAGAGTGTGCCTGTTTGATGACACTTATCAAACATCACAGTCATTGCTGTTTGTGTCTTTTGAAAGCAGCAAATGGGAGATTTGTGTTGCATCTGAGATAGTGCTCATAGGACCTGTAGATGGCGCTCTATACCAGGAAATGATGCTGGACTTTGATGGAATGCGGACCATAGCGCAGGACAAATGTGTGTGTGTGTGTGTGTCCCTGTGTTTGAGAGTGAGAAATAGAAAAATAGAGCAAGAAAGATGGAAAGTGTGTGTGTGTGTGTGTTAGAGAGAGAGAGAAAGGGGGAGAAAGAAATAGGGAGAGAGAGAGAGAAAGCGGTGTACAGTACCTGATGTTACAGAATAGTCTAATGACCGTCCTTCTTTGTCTTTGAGCCGGCAGACAGAGTCATCCAGCACATTCAGCACCAGAATAGCTACAGAACAACCACGCATAAAGTGAAGTTATAAACAAAAAAGAGCGCACTAGATCATCGAGACAGGCAGAGCAAGGATGACATTTTCCTTCTGATAACTGCAACCTCTCACATAATTCACAAATTCATCCAAATGCTCGGCCTGCAAGCTCCTGTGGGTTCAATTAGTTTTGAAAGGTGTTTTTTTGCTGCTCAACTTCTATTAAGTATGTGCAGGTAAATGGAACAGGCTGAATATATAACACCGTAACAGGTTTACACCTCAAATCATGCCCACACAAAGTTTAGGGTAAGACGAGACATTTTAATGATGTTGAGAGTGGGATTGATATTTTCCTGACGATCAGATTGACTTGCTTTTATTGAAACCATATCATCATGACATTTCCATTATGTTGATTCCTAGTAGTGCTAGTTACAATAGACATTGGACAGTAATTAAATGTAAATGGTGAATTATGAGTTGTTCAGCAGGAAGTACTAATATGTGAAAAAATACAGGACAGCTGGTGTATTTGTCTCATGGTGTCACCACGTCTAACAGTGTGATTAGTAAATTCAGTCAAGGTCGGGTGAATAATTGGCCTGGTGGTTGAAGCAGCTGTGTCACATTTTGTTACATGTAGTTACGCTGTAATTATACTGTAATTACAGAAAATAATTAATAATAATAATAGTCACTCATACTGAAAATAATGTGATGACTGTAGAGATTTTATTCTTTGTCATGTTATGTTGCATGAAAATGTATTTGATTTTTAATGACAATACTTATTTAATTGAATTTTCAGAGGGCATATCACAAGCTATTACTTCTTTATAATAATTCACACGTTGTGACAAAAGAAAATCATGACTGCCAGTGTCTTATTGTGATCCATTGAGTCACACAGATGTCCTATTTTTTTTTGTTAAGCTTTTGAATGAAAACGTTTCAGGGTGAAATCTGTTTATTATTGTGTTAGTGGCAATGACATTCATCTGACTGGGTTTCCAGTCCAAAAATAGAATTACAGATGTGACCACATAACATGCAGAGTGCTGCGATCTTGTCAACGACCTGCATGTTGCAGAAGCATGAATGTAAAGACAAAATACTGCAAATATAAAAATGTTTAGAATTAAAAACAAAAAGACGGAGGCTAGAAATATATACTTTCAGATTTTCTGCCACAGCCATATTTTTATTAATACCCTGAATATGCATGCTTAATAAAATTAACAGAGCTAATCAGTGGAAATGTTATTCAGGTGCATTCTAAACAATCTGTATTTTGTATTTTTTAGCTGACTTGGTCTTTAGTGAATCTCATTTAAATCAGATGATTAAACATTTGGCTGATGCTCCATGCACAGATCGTAAAAAAAAAACATTGAGATACGAGGCGTAATCTCAATCACCCTGACTTTTAATAAAATCCTCAACATTTGGTTTGAATGAAATATACATATGCAGAAATTATAGATGTCAGATATTTTGTCTCTTAAGAATTTAGTTGCTGATTAAAAATGGCAGAATCCTTTTGGACCATATGCTCTCTTGTTGCCGGCAGTACAGTCACAGTTTTGTAGTAGCTGCAGATGCATGATCACATATGTCCTACCCGGCGCTGAATATAAAAAAGGTGCCCTTGACAGTGACTCAGCCTTTCTGTATTGATGCCCTCTCTCCTTGTTTAATCTAACTTTTCTGAGATTTATTCTTTTGTGCTGTTCCAGTTTAGAAGCAGGTGAGGTTTCGCACATACAGAACTTGTTCTCTCTTCCATCTTCTCATCAATTGAATGATTCAAACTATTTTGAATATTGTACTAATAAGGGCAATATTCTTCTTCAAGTAACTATAAAAAACCCCCCAAAAAAACAATTCAGACTTTTGCTTTATATGATACAGCTGCTAGCATGGCTGTGAAGTTGTGAGTGTCCACTGAACGAACATATCACCTTAAAAGGCATTAGGAAAGTTTTGTATTTTAATCTTTCATTCCTATATTTAATTTGCTCTCTTCAAAGAGGTCGGAGAGAAAGGTCAACTGTTAAAGAGCACTCATGGGAACCAGTGGGGTCCAATTCTTTTGCTCAAGGACACTACAGCTGTACTGCTTATTGAAAAAAATTGACATTTTTGGGACAAACAGTATTTTGTAAAAAAAAAAAGAAAGAAAAAAAAGAAAGAAGGAAATCTGGGACATACACAGCAAAATCTTATAAAGTATTCCATATCTGTGCATAATTTACTAATAATTGTTTTTGTAGTAGATTAAATATTTTCCCTAAACAGACTGTAATTTTGCTGAAAGCGGCACATTTTTTTCTGCACCAGACTGTGAAACCGTTGCAGTGTATCCAAGGGATCGAACAATGTTTATGTCATACATTTACAAAGTGTCAGTGTCCTAATAAATAACTTAAATCATGCGCATGGCAACAAAAATACAATTTTTAATTTCCTTCATCTTGTTTATGGTTCAAACAGGCTTTGACTTGACCATCATCACCTTCATACCCCCTCAAGGTGTCTCTCACATATAAGGATGCACACACACACACACACGCACACACACACACACACACACACACACACACACACACACACACACACACACACACACACACACACACACACACACACTACTGGCTCTTTAGCACTCACCATTTTACCGTTCAGCATGTCCTACTCAGCAGTGTATGAAAATAAAGACAGCGCCCTTGACAAAGACACCCCAATATGGCGGGTGTGCTTTCTTTCTTCTTTTACGTTTTCTGATGAGATTCTTTGTTCAGCGCTGCTTTAGCAAAACTCAGCGGCTGTTTACAGAGAGCAGTCGTTACATGTGTACTTTGCCAAATGACATGATGAAGTCACATTTGTTTTACCTCAAAATAAATGTAGTCTTTTTCTACACATCTCAGTATCAACTAAAGCCCTTTTATTTATTTTCAGTTCTACAATAAATGTCAGATTCTATTATTATTATACCTCTTATTTTTATCATTTCAATATTAACAGTAGTAGTAGTATAATCTGTATAATAAGGTGTGTATCACATGCTATTTACTAGTTAGTTTGATGATTGTCTAGCAATTAATTGCAGTGCGAAGTACATAGAAACACAAAACCATGGGATTTCAGTATAAGAGGGAAGTTAAGTTACAGGATAAAAATAAGTAATAATAAATAAGTTATTTTATGCAAGTATTGGCATTACATTTTGATAAAACATTAATTTATGTTTTGAGTAGCTTTTTGTTTAAAAAAACAGTGAACTAGTTTTTATCATTTATCATTTCAACAGACTTAAGCTTTTTTTTTTTTTACTGCTACCCAGAATGATCCGATCTCGTGATATTTTTTTGAAATTCTGATTTGCTATTTATGACACGTCTCAAGAGTACATGAACACAGGCGTGCAGCCGCACACACTCTTCCTCTCCTCCTCTCTGTCTCGACGCTCTGACTTTGTTGTGTGCGTAATAGTTCCTAACGGTTACAACTAATGAATTGACCAGCCTCGGGGAGGTATATATATACCTATTAGCTTTAATAAAGTCTGAAGGTATAAAATTACTCTCTGAGGTATTTCACTATACACTTAGTACTCTCCCCAACCTAATAATACCAGCTTCACTTCCGACTACATTGTCCTGCTCTTTGATTGCATTCTGGGGTCTGTCTGCACAATTATTTTCAATTTAACCACTTAGAGGACAGTGGAGAGAGAGTGAGCGAGGAGAAAGGAAGAGTGTGGGTGAGATGTCCTGTCTCCCTGCTCTGAGATGCATGTAACCTTAGAGTCAACTAAGAAATAGAGAGTGGTGGAGGGAATGAGAGAAATTAAACAAGAAGACTGAAATGGAGAATGAGAGGACAGATGAGGGGAGAACATGACGAAAGAGAGACAGACAGAAAGAGGGAGAGAAAGAGAGAGAGAGAGAGAGAGATGGAGATATGACTCCCCTCCAGTTAGCTGAGTATGTGTATGTATGCTCATTTGGCTGCCTCCTAATCCCTGATTCAATTTCCAGCCTTTAAACATGACGAATTACATTCCTGTCCTCACCTAATGCTTTTAACACATCCCTATAAGAGGCCTTAATCAGGTGAGATGGGCCCCAATGCTGCTGGCTGTACACACACACACACACACACACACACATATAGGCTGATTAGCCTAGCCACGGTGCTAGCCACCCTGGATAAGCCACCAGGTGGATAATGTGCTGCTTTAGCGCCTTAATTACGCCATAATCTGTTCAGCGCCTCAACCCCCTGCACAGAAGGACAGAGAGAAAGAGAGAGGGGTGATGGTAGAGGTAGAGGTGGGGGTTGGGTGGAGGTATAGGGGGGCTGAAAGACGGGACAAGAGGAGCGGGTGGAGGGAGAGAGGGAGTTGGGAGAAGGAGAGGAAAAGAAGCCTGGAGGCACTCTACTTCTTAACCTATATCTCCGCCGCCCCATCTCATCTCTAAACTATCCGCTCCCGCTGTGTTTTACCAGCTTGTAATGTCCCCTTTCCTTCTTTCCCTCCTTCCATGCTCCCTTTCTTCCTAATTTACTTCATACAACCCCCAAGACACACTTTTTAACCCGTTTTGTGACCTAACACTCCTCAGCTCTCCTCTTCTGTTTCCTGTGCGTCTTGAAGCCCTCCTGTATCTCACGTCACCCTCCCACTCTCTTTCTTTTCATCCCTCCAACCCCCTCAGCCCCCCCATGGCTGGCCATTCTCCCTCTATCCACCTCTCTCCTTTAGTTGCTGTGTGTCTCAGTATCTCGGGTCCTCCTGTACCCTGTACCTGTCACCGTGCGCAGCCCTTTGACAAATCACGTGAAGGGCAGACTGAGTTTTGTAGGACGAGACAAAGCTTAAACATATGGCTGCCATGTCCCCAGGTGCTCTGCTGTGTGCTGTAGCAAGTCCCTGGGAGTCCTTATATATAACATTAGCTACCTGTCTTTGTGCCTTTCTGTCTGTCTGTTTCCCTGTGTGTGTCTCACCAGGTACTTCTGACTGTCTGTCTGGAGAGGCATAATCTGACTGTGAGCCTTACAACTGTTTTTCTTCTGCCTTCTGTGAGTTTGACTAGCTGTTTACCTTAATGACTTTTCCCACTTTTTCTTGGTTTTCAACCTTTAAAGGTGGTAATACGTGCCTTTAGCCACTTAATCATTATATCCCTGTTACTGATGATTATCGTAAATCTAATTGTGTTAATGTGCCAACAGTCATCGCGACAATATTGTTGCATTATAGATATCTGGGTATTTCGTAGAGAATATAGAGCTATTTAATCTTTTCGCTCAATCCTATAATCTATAAAGTGCTTTTGAGGACATTTCAATATATTGTGTATCTGGATACAGCCTAAAAGTTGGGTCTTCTTCAAGGAATCTGCGATGTTGCACTGCCGTTTTTCCACAGTATCCCTGAATGGACAAACCTTGTAAATTTTTTTATATCAGTCATTGTAGCATTGAAACTGCTATAATATAATAGTTTACTATTTATCAGTGTCATGTAAACCAAAATAAGGTCTTGTTCAGCTGATGCATCTTGTACCATCAGTAATATACGAATGTGTTTTTTTGTTTAAATTTGCAACAAACAACCCTGATTGAAAAGACATATTAAAGAAATTTAGTTTTTATCAAGTACACGCATGCACACACACACACACACACACACACATACACACACAAGCATATTGCATCCATTTTTTCCCACTAATGAAGATGAAGTAAGATATGAGTGTTTTCTCACCAAGCTCGATGCCCCATTTAATGCCAATTAACCACTGAACATCTATTTGTGTTATGTTATTTCTTTCTTCAGGTAACATCAGTCAACACAGGAGAAGAGCTATCTTTCCTTCCGTTGACTCTAACTGTATAAAGATGCTCCAGGGACAAACACACTTTTTCCTGATCTTCAATCTCATATCATGGTGAAAAGTTTACATTATGGACATTTTCGTCTTTAGTGTTTTGGTGTCTCTCAGCTCATAACATTGTGTGTAATGTAGCAGGAGTGCTTTAAGAAGCTTCTAAGGATGCTTTGCTACTTTTTTATGTCAGGAAAACTTGTCACCACTTGAATTCAAGCTGTAAACTGCCTATGAGTAAACAACCAACCTTTACTGTAATTGAATCCTTTCAACCAGGGGTGAGTAAAAAGAAAAAAACTGTTTAAAAGAGGTAGATTACATACTGTATATAAAACATTTATTTCAGTAGTGCTTGAATACAGATATACATTAACAACAAGAAATCAAGTAGCCCTCAACACAGAGGGGATGGATCAGCATCCTAGATTTAGTTGTCCGTTGACTGTTTTATTTTACAATTATTATTATTATTATTTTTTTTTTAAGTCTAATGTCAGATGACATTGAGGAATAACCAGCGCAGATGTCATGTCAGTATTTAACACGTAACAGTAACACCAACAAAAAGTTAAGGTTAATGTAGTCGCTTGAACTTTTCATTGTGGATCCTGTGCCATTGGCTGTGAGGGATAAACAAAGGGTACAAAAAACAATTATATGTTGTTCGAAAATTAACATTGCTTAACCTTTGCAAACAAATTATAATGGATATAGATAGATAGAATTCAGAGTGTAAGGGAAGCTAAAGGGAGAGGCAAAAGTGAGAAAGAGAGAGAGAAAGAGAGAGATCGGTGTTTGGGAATGTCCTACAAAGTTTTAAAGTTCTTTCCTTTTTCGAACTTTACCAGTATTTGCTGTCATGCAGAATAATTTTGGGCTTTGCTCGTCTCCGGGGCAATGGCCTCAGGGGCAGACAGACCCCCATGGGGGACAGGTGTCAGGCAGGTGTGTGGGCATGCGCGTGTGTGTGTGTGAGTCTGTGTGTGTGTTTGAGAATGTGTGTGTGTCAGTGAGTAATGGCGCTATCAACTGGCCTGCACGATCCATCATGCGCGTCCCTGGCCTAGCACCTCTAGGGCTGCAGCACACATGCACAAACGCACATTTAAATGAGCGAACACACACACACACACACACACACACACACACACACACACACACACACACCCACCTCCTACTCATATATGCACATAAATACACGCCTACACAAGCAGATGTACTTAAGCATGAAAAGACTGAAAAAAGAGATGATGTTGCAGCATCAGTTTCATTCTCTACTTCAGACACACACACACACACACACAGTAAACATCACATACAATGTACACAAGGTATGTCTCTTAGATTACTTCCTTAAGACGTATGTTACATGAGAAAGAAAGTTGTGAGAAAGTTTCAGGATTGTTTGTTGTATTCTTCTTGGTTTTATGCTTTCAGTGTTGCGGAAACTGCGTCTCCATCAGCAGAGGGCAAACATTTTAAGAGGTTGTCTAGATTTCCATCAGCCATCACAGACACTAGCTGCTTCAAAGGCCATGCTACTAGAAACTTAATTAAACACTAATCACAAACGCTGTTGTACTGTTTAGTGTATTTGCGTATGAAAAAAAGGCCATTCTAAATATTCACTACCACACATGACCCTCCACTTCCTGCTATTTTCTCTCAGCTCATTTATTTTGTCTCTTTTGTTTCCCGTCTTTTCTTCTCTTTGTCCTGCCAATTCGTCCGTCGTCTTTTCCTTCATGTAGCAGAAAATCTTTCTGAACAAATCGCTCTGTTCGGTTATTATCTCAACGGGGGAGGGTGGTATTATAATTAACAAAACAATAAAAGTTTATTAATGAACATTAAAATGCAAAATAGCAGGAAGAGAAGACGGTGGGTGCTATCAATCAAAAAGAAGTGACTCCCTTGCTTTTTTGAGTCTTAATTAGCCGTCCGCTCATTAATGGGATGAGTGTGTTTGTGTGTGTGTGTGTGGGAGCAGGGGAGGTTACAAAAGGACTTTAATTGATCAGTGGCCCCTAAATGGGCTATCAGCAAGTTAGTGGCAAAAAAAAAATGTAATTTATAGAACGGTGTCAGTTTTATTTCCACACCAACTAATTATTAATGCCAAGGAGTGTGGCTTTTACTTGGTTTGAGGCTTCATCCAATCAGCTGAAGGCAGTATGAAAAATAACCGACAGTATGCTGAACTGCAAGTGGCCATAGCATCAAAACCGATGCTTTATGTTGTGCTAATGGTTAAACTGTGGATGTATGTTGAAAACTGGATACTGTGTCAGAAATGGAGTCCCATTCAGTCCTTCGACAGCTGATCAGTGGCACATGAAGCCAGTAATGTTCCCGGGTAGACTCCTTGGGTATAAAATGACCCAGATCTTTCGCATTGTGGAGCCCATAGATTGTACACCGTAGAGCTGACTGAGCTGGATAATCCTGTGACTCCACAAGACCTTCCAAATATTATTGGACCAAATGGATCAAATAGAGAGGCAAAGTTTGGTCAGAACTGGAATAACAATATGGATTACAGTACTTCTTACACATCATAAGTGTTCTGTGGGACTGCTCTGAATCACCTTTTGATTTACTTCACTCAATACAAAGAAAAAGAGAGAGAGGGTGGTGTGACATGACACAGTGGTTGTAAGTTGACTGCAGAATGTCACAAGCATGTCATGCACCGGTAAATCACTAGGCTGTCCCGATGAACCTATATTTAACAGTTTACTTTGAACCAATCAGAAGCTGCCTCCTCCTATACCTCTCATGAACACACACACATACACACACACACACACACACATTCACACATTACACCAGCACAGACACACCTGAACACATATACAGCCCAGCTCGATTTATAATAGTTGGCATGACCCGGTGCCCCCTCTCAGGGAGGAACTAAGAGAGTTCAAATCGTGGCCTAATTACGCCCCGCTTCGCTTCGCTCCCTCCGCCCTGTGCTCTCAGAAAGTAGAGCGCCTGGCTGCAGCACACACACATAGGCAGCAACATGCACGCTCGCTCTGCTTTGAGAACAGACGGCCTGTTTCAGAACGAACTCCCCTGTCCACACTCACTCACACACACACACACACACACACACACACACACACACACACACACGCGCACACAAAATTGACATGTACAGCACTCTATATCAATTATACACACACATACATACACATATATGCTGCGTAAACCATTTTTTTTCTCTCAGCAAGACCCAGTCACTGTACTGCAATTTCAATCAAGTGTAAATTCAGATGCTTTAGAAAAAAGCAAAGGAGACACGAGCGACTGAAATCTATAGACGAAACACGTCGGAAAGTTAACAAAACACAAAATAAACATCTGTTTGGTTTGGCTGTTCTGGGCACCTGTAGAAACTTGGCTCTGCAACATGGAGGACCTGCTCCCTCTGTAGCTATATAAGACTCGTTCTGAAGCAATAGACCTCCCTCCAGCACTATGTGTCATAATTTGTTCACTCAATCTTTAACATGCATCAAAACTCTCCATTGCTTCATGCAGCTTTGGTTACTGGCAGAATCCAGACTGTTGTTTTAATTTTTTAATTTTGTAAAGAAAGAGTCTCACGTGTTTTAAATAACTATTCAGCTTTAGTTTCAAGAGTTTTTCCACTGAAAGCACTATGGCCCCAGACGTTTCCAGTGCTTCCTGACAGCTTACTGACAAGCTTCAGCTTCCGGGAAAGTAAAAAAAAAAGAAAAGAAAAAAAATCTGGGTTCTGACTGATGTTCTTAAACATCAAAATGTAGTTGAAGGAAGGAAAAATGGAATCACTGGAGGCGAAAAATGTTCCAGACCTCTCAATGTCACAACTTTGCAGACACAAAGCTTTGGTTTAGATCGCCTGACTGTGTTTGAGGATTGGAAGGCTTAAAGTTGTAGAAATCTGCCTGGAGAAGTTTAATTTTCATTTCCCATCAAACATACATGCACTCTTTCTCTCTCTCTCTCTCTCTCTCTCTCTCTCTCTCTCTCTTTCACACACACACACACACATACATACACACACACAGGTAATCTCTCTCTGTGTGTGAGGAGAGCAGACCTGATGAAAGAGACCAGGAGTAAATTGGACGCTGAGTGTTTGATAACTCTATTTCTTCTTCTCCTTTACATTTCTGCCATATGCTCACTTTCCCTCGACACCAGTTTGTTCGATGACATTCTGCACCACTTTCCACACGTCCCTCGGTTCAAACAAGGATTACTGTAAAATAAAATCAAAAAAAGATACACGACGAAACAGAGGGAGAACGAGGGAAACAGAAAACCAAAGCAGAGCCTTATATATGCGTGTGTGTGTGTGTGTGTGTGTGTGTGTGTGTGTGTGGGTAGATAGGTAGGTGGGTGGGTGTGAGGTCTCACTAGAGAGAGAGATTTGAATTGGCCCAGTGGAGTCGCAGCAACTCGACGGCTCTATTCTATTTTTGCCTTTTTTCTCTGGCCAGACCCACAGGCTTTTCCCACAGAGCTGCCACAATACATACAGTACTGCCGCCTCTATATGTGTGCGTGTGTGTGTGTGCGTGTATGTGTGTGTGTATGTGTGCATGTGTGTTCACGACTTTGACCCGTCCTTGAGAAGATGTGGCTTCCACTGAAACTGCCGGGAGAGAAAGGAACAGAGAAAAAGATGGAAAAAGAGGAATTTTAGAAAAGAAAGAAAGAAAGACAAAAAAAACTACAACTTAATTTTTGCCTCCCTCATTTTTCACTTTGTTCACATTATCGACTGGCTGCTGCAGAGCTGGAGATGTTCACAACTATCATACATTGATGAACATTACGGGTCTTTTATTAAGAAGACACAGCTTGCTCAAACATCAAACTGTACAATAAATTAGAAAGTATGAACAATACTTTCCAAAGACTCTGTGAAACAACTATTTAACAAATCAGACAAACACAAGTTGATTTTTGTGTTGTTGTGCTGAGTCTGCTCAGGTCAGATCATATCTGCTTAGTCATTTTGGTTAACTACTGAATCCAGATAGGAAATGTCCAAATTGGCCCACAATAAGGTTGATTTGTGATCATAAAAAATCACTTTAAAACATACCAAGAGTAAATTTGAATGCTACTATATGTTATGTGAGGAAAAATGCTCTAGAAAATGTTGGATCCCTAATTTACGATTTTTCCTAATCTGACCATGACAGAGTGAGACTTTGTGAAGAAAGAAACTTTCAATTATGGCCCTGCAAGGGAAAAAGCTTCGGCACCCCTGCTTTAACCGTATGCAGAACAACCACTTAGTGTGAGAAAAATATCTGTTCCAATTCACAATGTTTTATTGATGACAGCTGTCATAATTTGAGTAAAAACTTAAGAACTTTGTCAATGGAGTGCCATTGACAGTAACACTTTCATTTGAGTAGGTGACTCTTTTATTTTGATCCCCTACTTACACAGTTCTGATAGGGTTATTTGAACGTTTACACTGTGCCAATTAAGTCAAGCTAGTTAACTTGCAAACTACCTTAACAGAGAGAGAAAAGGGGCTGAACTATCCATGTACAGTATTTTCACCTTTCCCTTTTCTGCGTCTCTTTAACTCTTTGCTGACAATCACACAATGTTTTTTCAGATTTTCCCTTCACTTCCTTGTATCAGTGTTGAGTTAATGATAGCCTGTAGTGTAATATGTCCCTGTCTCATTTCACTGCTGCGCACTGCTTGACTACATAGTAATGCAATTGTTACATGGACACATGCGTGCAAACACACGTTGCTCTAAATACAAAGCCTTGTACACACATGTATGCACACAGTGACTCTGATGAAAATGTGACAGGACAGACGAATGTGATTTGATTCTCTTCATGAGCCTGCCTGTGACGCTGGCTGCGAGTGGGGCTGATGATATGGCACATCGCTCTGTGCGCGAGTGCATGTTTGCTCTGTGTTGACATCTTACTTCATGGAGCACAGACAGAGAGATTGAGATTAATGAATAGAAGAGGAACAGAGGAAGGGAAGAGAGATGAAGAGTGGTAGAGCAGGAGGAATGGAAGAAAGGACAGGAAGAAAGAGGGGATAAAGAGGAGGAGAAAACTGGAAAGTCTGAAAGAAAAGGACAGTGGCAGAAGTTGATGTCTGTCTGTCCGTCTTTCTGTCTGTCTATGTGCAGTCTGCGCTTGTTTATATGTCATTGGTCAGTTATGTGAACAACAGGACGATGAATTAATACTTTTTAAATTACTTCAATTAGCATTAAAGGATCAATCAATAACTGCAATTATTCACACTGGACACAAATTGCTCTCTACTGGGCAGCCAACATTAAATGCTGTGTGTTTATGTGTGCTTGTGTGTGTGCACATCTGTTTCAGCACTCACACATCCATACACACACACACACACACACTCAAATATGTGTTTGTGTGTGTAAATGGATTCTTTTGGTAATTTGGCATCCATTATAAATGCGCCGCAAATGTCTTTTTAAGCTGTTGGGGGTAATTACTGTTTGTATGAGTGTGTATCCGCCCCCAATGGTAGCATGTGCAGTCAGCTTAAGTGTGTGTGTGTGTGTGTGTGTGTGTGTGTGTGTGTGTGTGTGTGTGCATGCTCGATCCCTAAGGGAATTTTTTTCTCCTGTTGGAAATCAACTGTCTATCTCTACAGCTGCCAATATTTCAGTCTGCTGTGTAATTAATTATTTATTTAATATAATGTATGTGTGTGTGTGTGTGTGTGTGTGTGTGTGTGCACGCCTAGAAAAGGAACGTCTCATCTCATTCAGGTATTGATGTGCTTCAACCTTGACGCCTTCCTTTCTCACACAACACACACACACACACACACACACACACACACTCCTACAGTATACCTGACTGAACAGAGAAAGGTGTAATGGAACTCAATTCATTGGGAAGCAGCACTGAGAATAGATCACTCATTACTTGTCCTGAGGTCATCACACACACACACACACACACACACACACACACACACACACACTTGGCTGCAGGTGGCTGCTGGCATACATCGTGTCTACCTTCACTCTGAACCGTGGCAGCAGATGCTTTTTCGTTGCCGTTGTGTGGCACAGAGAGAAAAACATGACACTAACACTGCTGGGCTGAGGGCTCAATTTCCAGTCATGCCACCTGTGGCTGTGCTGGATTATATGTAACTGACATTTGAATATGTTTAAGTTCAAAGGTGCTGCTAAATCATCACAATATTAGTTTAAATTTTTTTGCCAGCCCCATGCACAAAATGATCATAATAATAACAGTGTGGTTCACGATTACGGGGACACTTAAACAGAACCGAGCCGTCACTAATCTGTAGTATTATGGTAACTCTTGTGATTTTCTTGTTGTGGCAAGTCAAAATGTCTGCTGTGAAAAAGGTCTATGTCTGTATGTCTGAATGTCTGATGAGTTCTGTCTTGTTAGGCATCAGTCCACTTCGATCTACAACTGATTTAGTGGTGCGAAACTAGATTATATGTGATTATATTTGTGGTCCGGTAACTGTGAAGTTGCTAAGGATAATAACATAAGAAAAGCAGGGCTGGATGTTACCGAAGCCTTTGTTGTTTTATTTATTTATCCTGGCAGTTGATAAAGGTTACGTTTTTAATAATTTTCAAGCACAACTAAATTCTTATTCCCTAATATTACTTAATTTATTTCCATTAATTAATTCATGATACCAGACTCATGCACTTATTTTGGTGGATTAGACTTGGTCTGGATGAACGTGTGCCTGTACAGGCTGCACTTGACACAACACCCGTCTGACTCTTATATTAATATAATTGCATCTTTAGGATTTACTCCTTCACCATGAGTCACTCTTATTGGTTCCTGATGTTGTGTAATGTAAACTTGAGCTGTTCTAAACACAAACAGTAACGAAGCTCTAGCAGAACGTTAATTTATAGTGATTTAACTGTTTCCATTCTGTTTGCAATTATTTTAAAATTACATTGAAGAATCCACACAAAATATTTGTTTATTGTTTTGTAGGGCAAATGAAGTCTGGTAAGAGCAGTGTTTGGTTGTGTGTATGTGGCTGTGTCACAGAGAGGCAGACGTAGCTCAGTACGTGACGTCTGCTGAAAAAGGAACATCTCCGATCTCATTTGCCACAAAAGTGACATGTGTTGGTTGTGTGTGTGAGTTTGTGCGTGTGTGCGTGCGCAGTGCCAGTCAGGGCGAGGGCCTGCCACGCACTGCTGATGACCTGTCGAGTCCAGTCAGACCCCAGTGGGTGTGTGTGTTTGTGTGTGTGTGACGAAAGGGGGGTGAGAGGGGAGTCTTAAAATGTCACTTGGCACTCTTCCCTGCAGCTGCATCTTTGACCTGATGGTAACCTCAATATAGACACACACACACACACACACACACACACCCACATAAACACAGATGCATACACAATTTTTTTCTTGCTGTCCCTTTTCATAATAACTGCTATAAACAGACAGAACATAAATGACAACTCTGGAAGCAGCACATATTAAGATTTAAGTCATAATTTCTCTGTAATGCTAATGTGATCTCACTGACAGGTGAACCCGTGGACGTGCCTATGATAGTTATCTCTGTCATCCCACAGTGAGTAGTTTGGTGTAACCGTCCTTGATATGTGGTGACTGGTGTTTTGGCAGTTAATGTTACATTATTGACACAGGTTTTAAAGTCAAGAGTATTGACGTTGTAAGAGTAGTAGTGGGCTAATTGATCAACCACTTGCTTAACGCTGACAACATTAAGAACATATTGGAAGTCCATTAGGCTCTGAGTAGCCGACAGCAAACACATGCACGGACACACAGGCCGACCTAAGATGATTTGAACATGCATATGCGGAGATGTGTATCAGTGAAAATTAAATTTTCCAACTTCCCAATGCATCTTTGTTTTATGTGATCTGAAAACAATCAACTGTACAAGAAAGTTCCTTAAATGTTATTCACAGGCAGACAAAATGTCTTGTCAAAGAAAAGATAAACAAAACCAAAGCACGCACTGTCAAACTTCCGCACTTAACCTTTTTGGTAATCGATGTTCAGGACATATTTTGGTCACATAGATGAAAGAAAACTTGAACTCTCCTCTCTCTTTCTCTTTGCGCCTCTGAGACATGTTAAAACAACTAAAAGCAACATCTCTGTCTGCAATCAATCCCCTTCTCTGCCGCTTTTTGCCCCTTCTCTCTCTCTCTCTGTAAGATGCCAGCCATAATGGCAGTGCCAGGCAGGTGATGGTGATGCCAAGCTGGAATGACACGCACACACACACACACACACACACAAGCAGACACAAACGTATCCCTACGGACGCTCTTAATTAGACTCCACCCGTCCCCCACGGTCCCTGTGGCAGGCGAGACAAAGGGAGGCTCACTCGTTTGGACGTGCGAGTGTGTCTCTATGTGTGTGTATTGCGTGTTTGTGTCTGAGGGGCCTATCTTTAGCAGATGCTCATACCTCTCCCGTCTCTCTGTGTGCGGAGCAGTGGTGCTATCATTAAAGTGTCATTGAGAAGTGGCACCACTTAATTTTAGCTGCTCTCACTGGGGGCACTGAGGGAGACGCTGGAGACTGAGTGGGGAGGGAGGGAGGAAGAGGGGGGAGAAAGAAATGGAGACAGAAAGGGAAGCTTGTTGAAAGATACAAAGGTTAGATGGAAGGGATTAGGAGAGGAAAGGCATGTAGGTTTAAGAGAAAAAACGCAGAAGAACCTTGATAAGAAAACTTGCTGCCGCCACATGCTTAACCGTGCAACACACCTTCATCAGATGTGATAAGGTTTTCTCTGACTTTCTGTTATAATCTTGTTTTGCAGCCTGTTTATTTTGCTCCCAAACAACAATTATACAACACGGTACCCTGATCCGGTCTCCTTACTTTACCAGAAGTCAGAATTA
The DNA here is from genome assembly GCF_900880675.1 of Sparus aurata. Classification (NCBI taxonomy): domain Eukaryota; kingdom Metazoa; phylum Chordata; class Actinopteri; order Spariformes; family Sparidae; genus Sparus; species Sparus aurata. The sequence continues at coordinate 31,076,796 of NC_044190.1, read as the reverse complement.
AATCTGTTCTTGAATTCTTCAAAGGAACCATATTGATAAACACAGGAATTCAACGAAGAGATATTCAGTTGCATTTAGAAAGTCAAACTTGTAACTGGGGACCTTTTTTGCATCTTACACTTAACTAATTTCCTGTCGGCCTCTATACCCCTTGCTATCAAATAATACAATATTTTAAAAAGAAAATAAAGAGCTCTGAATAAAGAAAACACAAGTACATTTTCTTCCTCTGGTTGTGCTCATTCCTCTACTTATGGTGACCCCTCTCAAGCACAGTATTTTCTAACATTGTAATATTTCAACCTCGGCCAAGATTCATAAATGTTTAAATCTGCTGAGCTAAAATGTCCATCGTGTTTTATCAAGAAACCCATTAGCTACCTTAGTTAACGATCATTTCTACATAATAGTGATTCATATGTTCTGCTGTTTGTATGAAAGAGAAACAAAAACTATGAAACAAAATATGATGTACAAAATAAATAAAGAGAGAGAGAGAGTTACTATGACAGGAAAGTTGTTCGAATACAATTTTGGCATTTTACAATCATGCAAACCTTGGAAAAGTTCAAATTATTTCACCAACCGTGTTTGCCGTGAGAGAACCAGATAAGCCAAAACATGTTTTCCCAAATCTAATCAAGTGTTTTTTGTGCCTTAACTTAAGCAGAATGTATAAGCACAGTGTTGTTGCAACATAACATTGAAAATGTAAACATAAAGTTGCAACATATTGTGCTATAAAGTTTCAACATATCTGTGGTTTGCAGACACGTACATTGACAACATATATTCTGGTGATTGGGTTTGGAATGAAAGAGGAAAAGAGTGAAAATTACAGTGAGCAAGGGAGCATATTACACCTCCCTCAGCAATTTCCCAAACAACTCATTGCCCTGAGATGAGTTACATGAGACACGCACACACACGGCATCCTAGTGGCGTCGGGCTCAGTAATGAATCCATGTCTCAGGGACGTCAGGTGAGAAGCAGCACTTCCTATAGAGAACCCAAAATAACCGAGTGTTTGGAAGAGAGGGCAGGCACACAGATAGTAAGAGATACTGTCTACCTGTAGAGTGATATATAAGTGAACGTGTTTTCCTCCGTGAGAGAATGACAAGTCAGAAGTGTGTGTTATGTGTACGTATATGCTTTTTCATCATGACTTTTCTCATTGATTTATTGACCTTGACCTTGGCATGCCCACTCTTTCCCTCCCTCCTTCCCATTTGTCTGTCTGCCCGATGTGTCAGTAAAATGTTAGCACGTTGTCGTCGTCTTCAAGAGCAGGTATAGACTTGTTAATGCTGCCCCCATCCTCCCTCCACTGCTATCTGCTATTTAGATTTTGTCTGGAAGGCTCATGTGTTTTCATAAGGCAGTTGCCAACACATACAGAACATTCTTCCACAGTTTCCACGAACTGTTACTTTTACTGGAGGGACTTTAAAAACTTTTTTTTAATTCCCTATTATCACATAATCTTCTCTTTTCTCACCTCTCCAGCCTGCCATCACTACTCCATCTCCATTCAAGGTCTTTCAGTTTGTAAAGTTTTGTGAAGTTTCGACGACTTGCTCAGCTTTGGAAGTGGCACTGAGCAGCACAAACATCTGTTATCATTGTTTTTTATTTCTCAAGTTTAGCTGACTTGATCTTAAATGTCTGCTTGATGGACACATATAATAATCTGGTCCTTCTTTTCTTATAGTGCTGTGAAAACATATCTGCAGTGTTAAATGCATAAGAAGAAGATATCAAAGAAGACATGAAAAAGGTTCTCATTTTTTTACGATATGCTAATTACTTGAAATACAGCCTCAGTATGCCATCAGGACATAAATCATGAGTTGAGATAAGAGCAGTAGTTCTTTGAAAAGTTATCGGCTTTCATTGATGATGTTATATTTCAGCTTTTTAGTGACCTTTTACGAACACCATTTCCTGTAAAACCTTGAACTTTGCGGGCTAAATGTCACGGTTCAACAGAAGATATGTGTTTGTGGGTGAGTCACAGTGAGCTCAGACATTTCTGTAATAACCGGACAGAGAGGCGCAAATGCCGTAAAAGTTTTTCTACAGTAGAAACCAAAAACCAAGTTAAAATGATAAGAGCAATCAGGCTGCGTGAGGTTTAACAATTTTTTTTTTATATACCTTCATATTTTTCAAAATGTGAAATACCATAGTGACATATAACCAAGATTAATTACTTAAAAAAAACAAAAGCATGAAAGGCCACGCAACAACGTCAAGAAATAAAAGAAAACCTTAAAAGTTTATATTTCTGGTTTAACAACTGATGCAGTTGATGCCAATTTGTCTTAGAATGTGGAAAATAAACTCCAGGAACATGCTATATTTTTATCAGAGGTTGTTCTCTATAGTGTATATTTGTGCAAGTTTATTCTTTGAATTAATAGAATAGAGAATAGAGACAGAATTTATTTTAAAGGTCCCATATTATGGAACCCCGGATATCGATTCCTTTTTTGATTAGAACATCTTGTTTATGTTCTGTTTAAACACTGTGTAGCTATCAAAACACTCAATCTACAGAGAAATTCACACAGCCCGTATTCAGAAATGTTACCATCAAACAAGACGTCAGGATTTCCCTGAGGTTGTGATGTCACAAATATACAGTCACTGCCTTCAGCAAAGCCTCCAGCCATTGACGCAAAAACACCGACTGAGCTGATGCAGAAGCTCAGCGGATGGAACCTGCTCGGGGATGTGAGGGATGGCCAATCAGAGCACACTGGGCTTTTCAGAGAGACAGGAGCTAACACACTGTGAATAGATGGGGCGTGGCAATGGACAGTATAAAATAAGAATGGGGTTTTTGAACATTAAAGCAAGTGAACATGTTCTAGGAGAGAATGAACCTCTAAATGAACATAATCACATTGCTAACACAACAGTCAGCTCAGAAGCTCAGAACAAGCTCATTCAGTTTCACCCAAATGTCTCATTGTGATTTTTGCGTGAGTGTAACCTTTGCTTGCTTTTTACTTAATGTCAGGCCTGTGTCAGTAAATCAGACAAATGTAATAAAGTGGGGTGGTCTAAAAGCTTTTTTTTTCTTGTCTGCTACAAAAGCATTTTCAGTAAACACAATATCAGCGTTTGTGATGACCCGTTGAGGTCAGAATCACCGTACAGTTTTATGAATACAAAGCATGTATCTAAGTCCTTTTCCCAACCACAATGTCCTTCAGTCTTGTTTTAATACGCACTTCCCACAGTCTCCTCTCTCTCACCTCTCCTTGCAGCCACCCACTGCTCTCCCTCCACCCTCATTGTCTCCTTGTTTGACACTCACTGTCATACATTTTTGGCATCTGCTCTCTGAACCACCGCCCACATGTCTCCCTTCTTTATCCCACCCATTACAACTCCATGTATTCCTTTACTCACTTTACATCTCTGTCCTTCTGTCTGCATGCTGCGTCTGTGTCTCGTCTCGTACCATGTGGCGTACTTGATAGGGCAGCTGACTCCAATGTCCTCATATGAATCTCTGTGCGTTGTTGGCTGGAGTTTAATTGTCGTGCTTAGTTGGAACCTCGATTGTCTTTTAGTCCTGGCTTCTCTCAACATGGGATCCTACATTAGCTGTCTGGTAACTTTTTTCAGTTGCTTTGGGCAGCATTAAAGTATTTTGAATGAACTGAAATATATTAGAGCAAAGCAAATTAAAGGGGTTTGTGTTTGTCATTTTTAATTAAATGCAGCCCATATGAAAAAATAACCTTCTTATACAACAATCCCATTTTTTCCCCCATATAGCCTCTTTTGTTGTCTCTGTTTTAAATACAAACACATTTCTGTTTTTACCCTGACTGAAGGAAGCGAGAGGCAAAGATGAGAAATATTTGAAGCTGCTCTTTTTATTCATAAACATGTTTCTAGATAGACTTTATAAAACATTCATATATAGTATGAAAGAAAATGTATAATCTAAACATTAATCAATAAATGGAAAAACAAGTTCCATAAAAATGTATTTAATCCCAGAGAAAGATAATCCAGACAATAATCAGCACATTAGGTTTGTAATTTCTGTAGACCATAGTTAACAGATTTTATGTTTAGATTCACTGAGAAATGTAAACCAGTGAAAGTCAAATTTTTCTAAAAGGCGTAAACAGCCCTCAAAGTCACAGGACTGGTTACATAAGTGACTGTGGCGTACCACCACATCAAGGTGATGTAATGAGTCTTCAGTTGGTGTTCGACTGCTGCGTTTGGACCACTAATTAATGGTCCGAAGCGTTTCCATCATTTAATCACAGAGGGTTATTTGTCATGGCTGCAACATCTGTCCCTTACAAGTATTACTAGCACCCTACATCCTTTCTGTGTGCGTGTGTGTCATTTACAAAGAAGGAAAGGGTCATAGGATCTGTGTTATGGGTAGATCCTGATAGTCTGCCACAAGAAGAGATGACAGGAATGAAATACCGACGAGTGCAAACACCAGAAAAAGACGAGATAAACAGAAAGAGACGGATTGAGAAAAAGATTGCAGATGAGGAAAAACGGAACTGAGAAGGAGGCGTCGGGTGGTGAGAGAGGAGACGAGCGGGGACCTGAAGAAGGGATGAGAAAGGAGAGGATGAGGAGGAAAAAAGGAGTGAGGCCCTCTTCATTTATTGCTCCAGTGGAGAAGAACGTAGAGCTCTCTAATGGCGCTGCCGTGGTAATAACAATAAAAACCAGGAGAACAAGAGGAAAAAGAGAGACAGAGAAAGAAAGACAAAAAGAGAGAGGTTAGGACAGAGGGGGAAACATAAAGCATGATTGTTTTCTTTCTACATTTCCATATTTCCCCGTCTAGCTCCCCCTCTCTTTCTTTCTCCTCACCCTTCCACCCAACACACACACACTTTCCCCCTCTTCCTCTCTCCTGTCTTTCCGCTGTTGGCGCTGTGTGTCCTTGCTCTATGCTTTGTTAGGCAGGGCAGTGGCACTGCTGTAGTTGCTGTGTCAGGGCTTTCTATTGGTGGTGATTAATGTATGGAGATGGACTGATCGTCACCAGCCACCAACAATATTCTCACCGCCGGCACAGTGGAGGTGCACACAGGGGGGTAGGGGACATGGAGACAGCCTCCACGCGGGTGTCAGCAGCACAGAATCGTAGGTGCTCGCTCTATTTGGACACGGATCGGAGACACACAAACATATACGAAAGTAGGTTCCATTTATTAAAGGAAATCAACTTGTTTTCCCTTATTATCTCAGAATTACAGGAAAAAGATCACAGAATGATTAATTGCTGAGTTTATATGTACAGATGAGAATGAAAGTTTATAATTCTGGATTTTTTATCTCACACTTCTGAGATTTAAAATAAGAATAACACGTAAAAAACATTTTTTTGCTACAAATGTGTCTTAAAGCACTGATTAAAGCCATTGTTAGGAATGCTTTTTGCACATCCTCATACCTAAACTACGGAATAAAGCTTATTGTCTGCGTCTCACATACCAACATATATCACTGTTCCCAAAACAACATGACTGTTGCAGCGTAACAGTGACACATGTACCAGACCTTCGCTGTAGGCTCACAGTGTGGTTAGGTTTAGGAAAACATTGTGGTTTGGGTTGAAATTACTATGTTACCTGTGTAACATCTGTTCACAAACATACCTACGCAAGCTAATGAGCTGACGTTATGACGTGTGCGTAACTTCACTACGTTGGTAAGTTAAAAGAACTCACCGATGACTTCTGGTTTCAGTATGGACACGAACAGCAGTTTCCTGAATGAAGGTCCTGTGCTCGTTTAGCCTGACCATCCATCCCTGACCTTCTCTGTATACAGACTTTTCACTCTTAATGCTACTTTACCTCATTTAGTCCTATGCAGCTGCAATAACTGCTACAGCCGCTAGAAGTCGCTACCTTACAACTAACGTAAATATGGGTCATAATAGGCTGCTGTCATTTTCAAATTAATGACAATGGACAGGCTGATTTTAGCTGTAAATATCCATATCATTTGGCCAGGATATTTGACTCTACTCTGCCAGCTCTCTACTACAAAGCCAATGTAACGTCCGACTGAATAGAGTGTGTGAATAGAGTTGGTCAATGTCCAGAGAATTCACAGCAAGCGAGTGGGCATGTTGATGACGTTTCACAGAACGCCTTAACCAAATGAAGTATTTCCAGTGGGTGAGAAAGTGTCTTGACCCAGCGATATCCTGTTGTGGGCTACATATGTGAAAAGGCAACTGTCCAGACCCGAAACTGCAGACATGAGAAAACCGCTTTTTTGTTATTTTTGTACATTGTAATTCTTTTTTAAGCTGCAGTAAGGTGCCGAACTTGAAAGCAATACTTTCTCCAACAAGTCCCAACATGACAAATCTCACCTTTGGGGATCAATAGGCGGAACATCTCGTCTCTTGTGTTAAAAATAATATCAGTCTCCGCTAAAGATGTGTTAATAGCAACACCAATTTGACACAGCAGACATTATCAGGCCAGGGCTGGCCTCATTACATCAGATCTTTATGAATGAATCTAAGACACTGTGGTGCTGAAAAACAGAACTATAAAATAAAATTCGAGCGCCGAAAACAGTTGCTATTTAATGAGCGTAATTAACAAGTAGAATTTGCGCAATATCCGCGTACCAAATGGCATGCCAGCTTGGTATTTCTGCCCACACTGCATATGTGTGTGTGTTGTGATTAGGCCACTGAGACAGTAGATAAATTAGCTTTGGGAAGAAAATGAAAGTGCAAGATATACTGAATTGCCCTGTGAGAGTTCATGTAGTAAGTAGCCACACACACACACACACACTGAACCTTCCCTCCCTTCTTTCCTATCCACCTTCCCATCCATCAGGCCATCTCAGGGAGCTGCCCGCGGTTCCACTGGCTGGTTTAATTGTTAATGCTAATTGCTATTTATTGGCTCAGATGCAAATGATAGGCTGGCCAAAGTGAAATTTTATGAGGAGTGAACTCCCCCTCTCACACAAATTGAAAAAGTGAAACAAGAGGAAGAGGGAAATGAGGCGAGAAGAGAAGAGCTTAATGGCGGCTCTTTAATGGCAGAGAGCAAAAATTAAGACTGATTTAAGACACAGAGCTCAATCCCCCCCAAAATCCACTGTGAGCCCCTCTCAGGGAGACTCATTTGGCACAGAAGGCACAGAATGAGAGGAGAGAAGGGAGGAGAATTTCCAGTTGTTGCCAATATTACGTTAAAATCTGCCAAATTCTTTGTATTTTTAAGTTGTTGCAAAAGTAAAATTAGCTATAGGTTTTTACCTAAGTCCTGAAACACACATGAAAATATAAAATGTTACATTTCAGCATTAAAAATGTCTAAAAACAACTAGACAAGATCTTTGTTGCATATTATGATGGTCATTGTCCCAAGTTTTTCAAACAATATTCAAGCCATTCCGTAATTCCATTCAAGGTAACGGTGCATTTAATTAAGTCGCCTGTCGCTATACCTTGTGGGATGGAGTGGAAGAGTAAGGAAGAAGGTGGCGAACATTACTAAACATCATAAGAATAAAACTTTAATACGTCACCTCGTCCATTGAAGCCTCTGCAAGTGTTGTCGTCATTAAAGCTAACTTCCTGTCCATTTTGCAGCTTGCAAGCCCCTCCCTCTTCTCTACATCACCACACTTACACCACTTTCTTTTTTTTTCTCCTTTTTTCTTCAGGTGTTTTTCCATATTTGTGAGGTAATTTGTAAGCACTGGAATTGATAACTTTCCCTGTTCCACCCTTTTACAGTACAAGAGGGTCCTGCTCTCTGCAGCTTCCCATGAGTTGGGTTACTGACCAAACAATCTATAACTATGATTACCGTTGGAATGTAGATGCAGCTATTTAACACTTATTTTAATAAAAAAATAACGCTTACAGCTACTTTAACATTTCTTGTCGAATAATGTAACGGATAGATAGATAGCTAGATAGATAGATAGATAGATAGATAGATAGATAGATAGACACCACTTGTGAAGGCACAGAGGAATAATTGCATTAGAGGAGAGCATATGGAGAATGACACTGGGCTGAGGTCAAACTTAGCCAGCGGCAGCCTATATATGAACTGATCTTGCACTTGAACATCATCCACTTTCTAATACACTCTAAAAGGCAAAGCAGTATTTGCACAGCACATTATCTTAATGTAAGCCCCCAGAATATGTGTGTGTGTGTGTGCTCTACCAGAGTCCAAGCCCAGGACACAACGGTGTCCTCTTTTTAGGCTCGCTCATTTGTTTTCCATCCATCCGGTACTGCCGTCCTCCCTCCTCTCAATCCCTCGCTCCATCACTCCGTCTGATTGAAGGGTCTTCTCCCCATCCTCAAGGTGTGATCGCCCCGCCAATTAAAGACCAATCCAATCGCATCTGAGCTTCTGTGTGTTTATGTGTGGGGGAGCGGTTAGTGTGTGTCTGCATGTATACACTTATACGTATGAGAATGCATGCACGGGTGTGTGTGTGTGTGAGATGTGAGATCTGGGAGGTTAATGCAGTTAGGGTTATTTCACAGTCCATTAAGAAGCTTATGTTGACCTCCTGACCCTAAAGCCTACAACACAGAATCCATTATCATGACAATAGGACTGTGCGCACGCATGTGTGTGTGTGTGTGTAGGCCCTACTTGACATGGTTATGCCATGTGGAAGACCTAAGTTAGCATGCATGAGAGGGATGATCAGACGGGGAGAAAGGTAACGAGAGAAAAATACAGACATCATGGCAGCAAGAGAGAACAACTTCCTGTTGTGTTTCGCTGTGATTACTGAAGGTTTGGTGAGTTCATTCCGGCCTGTAGAGTAATTTGTACCATTATAGTTTACAGGGTGGAGGAGGAAGGACAATCAGTGGCCATGCAAAAACTAACGGGAGATGCTGACGCCACACTTTTTTTTTTTTTTTTTGGTGGTGGAGAATTTTATTCAATTACGTAGAGAGCAAATCCTAGTAGTCCCATACGTGCTTGAGTGTGGTGTGTGTGTATGTGGGGCTGACAGATGAAGCCATCACTGGAAAAAGAAGTTTGTCAGCTGTGAAGGCAACCTGAGTGACTGCTACAATAAAAGCACGACTGAAAGAGAATGCTTTTTCTCACTTTGCCTGAACATTGTCTCCAGATCTTTGGATTGTTATATTGATTGTTTTTTCTAAAGGTCATAATGATATGATGTGCAATTCTATTGCTTACATATTTTATTTATTTATTTTTTTTAACAAAAACAAACCTTTATCACACAAACAGGGATTTTAAGCTGTGTATGGAAAAAAAAATTAGAAACTGCATGACACCATATGTTTCACATGTTTTATTAAATACTGTATGTATACTTCTATGTATAGAAAAACAAAGACTTCAATTTCCATGCACCTGCACTCTTCTTCTTAAGTCATAAATGCAAGTCATAAATGTTTACCTTTTGTGGAAAACTGAATGAGCTGAATTCATGTAGTAGTTCAAGTAGAAATCGCACATTGACTTGAAAAAAGAATAAAAAAGATAAATACAATGTAGTAAATCCATCATTCATAAGACGATACACAATTCCACATTGAGTCAATATCCCCTTTTCTCAATTTCTCTCCTGTAATTCATTTACTTCAATCTCTCTCGCTCTCTTTCTCATCTGTTTATCCACTTATTTCCCTAACACTAGGCAGCTAACCCTGACCCTCACCTTGCCCCTGACTATCCACACCTCTAGGATGGTTATTGATCCACATGTGCACACACAAACACACACACACACACACACACACAAGCCAGGCCGCTGTGTCCATGGCTAATGGGACAAACAGGGCCAGTCTGGGTTTGGATGGGTTATGGTTTGGAGGCCTATAAATAAACTTACAATACCTGAGGGAATGGCGAGATTGAAACTATTGCATGTTTGGTCACAGTGATTTTTTGTTTGTGTTGAGAACAAGGTTCACATTTACAGAATTGAAGGCGACAGGGAGGGTGATGTTAATGAGAAATAATGAAAGAAAAAATGAATAATGATCAAAATCAACCTTCTCTTGTATTGTGCAACAATAGCTCTCTTTAAGCAGGAAACAGCTTAACACCATGAAATGCCACCAGAGAATTTAACAAGGTGCATATTGGTAAAAAACAAAACTGAAAAAATGAAAAAAACTAAAAGCTCTTCAATACACACACCTATAGACACACACCTTCTCTTCCCTTCCCCCTTTACCTCTGCCTTCCCCTGACATGTTTTGGGGTTGAGTGTGTGTGTGTGTGTGTAGTGTGTGTGCTGAAATCAGTCAGTATGTGTTACACCCTGCATGGTTATGTGTCTCTGACAGTATGTAGTTATGTGAGTGTGTGTGACACCACATAGACAGATGAAATTGATATCCCCGGCCGTGTCTTTGCGTCCCAGGCAATATGTTGCCTGTTCAGTAACGGATCAAACTGATGGATGGGAGGGGGGCCGAGCCTTGGGGACTCCTGCCTTAATCAACCATACACACACCATCACACACACACACACACACACTGCAATAATTTAAGTGCTAACAACTTAAGACAGTATGTTGCTGTGTGTGCATATGTCTACCTGAGACTGTTTGGAGTAAAAAAACTTTGAATAATGGTCCTGAAAACCTCTTAAAACGTACTCATGCAAGCTCTGTTGATTGTAAACAAACATGCATATAAACACACGGCACACATATTCTAAAAGAACCCTGTTTGCGCAGAAATAGAAGCATGTACAATTCTTCACACTCATGCACACAACCTTCCGTGAGTGCAAACGTTCTCCTTGGAGGGGAATCTGAGAGCCGCGGTCCCGTGTAGGATGAGAGGTGCCGACGGAAAGAGACAAAAGATGGCAGCAAGAGAACAGGAGAGAGAGAGAAATGAGAACATTTGCATAGTCTGTTGAAGTGTGCTAAAAGTTTGAGATCCTAAAACATAGGTTTTTTGTAAATAAAATCTGTGAATTACAAAAAAAATACAAATAAAAAGGTAACCCTACATAGTAAACCATCTGTAATGAATGAAAAATGTATAGTTTTTAAACTTTACTTGATAGTTACTTCATGTCTAACAAACAATGACGCACTTGTGAATACGAATAAACATCAGTATAGTTCAATTTACTAAAAAATTAATTGATTGATCATCACTGATAACGGTAACGAGTGTTACCGATGGAATCTACAACCTTACTCTCAGGCATTCATTTTTAGCCAGAAAATCTATTATGTATTCAAGTTTAAGACATAAGCATTTACATTTTTTTTTCATCTACATTAGTGTAGTATTACCACATCATTCTACTTGATAAATGATGTAAGATTTAGGGGGCAGTTAAGCAAAACATTTCCAATATCACTCCTCAATTAGTTTTTATTTCTCACAGCATAAAACCTCTCAAGATCCTAATGCGTGTAGTGATTTTGATATTCATCTACTAACCAGAAGCATTCAATAATATTCATTTAATTCCTTCATCATTTCATAATCTGAATAAATCCATGCCTTATTTTAACTTGATATACAACATTGGATTTGAGCTGTGCATTAAGCTGTGATTAAATTTCTATTTGAAACATTTGTCTTTGGTCTCTCACAGAGTGTGTCTGTGTGTGTTTGTGTATCACACACACTAACTCTGGTTTAATGACTCTGGAAGCTGTTTATCAGTGAAGGGTATACAATGCTCTGTTGTCAGTGCTGTCCAAAAAAACACCCGGACAAAGAACACACACACACTCATATAGATGACGACGCTCTCTAAATTGTCCTTCACACGGCTCCCCCTGTATATTGACTGTATGTCTTTTTTCTCAAGCTGACGTTATTGTCAAATTGTTTCTCAAACGGGACACAATTGAAAAGGCGGACAGTTGTTCAATGGCTCGAGTTCTACCATTGATTACCAATAGGGCCGTCTATTCGTCTGTCGGCTGGAGGAACGGATAGAAACTCTGCTCTGCGCTCGTCCCACCATCACTCGCCTTTTATTTCAACACACACACACACACACGCAGGTGCACCTGCATATACACACAAAGACAGGTAGACACACACACATCCCCTGTCATTTAAATATTGCCCCTGTCCCAGCACATTCTATTACTTGATACAGTATGATACCCACAGATCAATTGAAGCCAAGGAGACACCACACACACGTACACACACACACACACACCAGGCTGTGTGTAGCCTGCAGGCAGATGGTATCTGCAGTAGACGCTTGTTATTCTCAACAACTCTGATATGGAGATCATTAGCACAAGGAAAACACTAAAATACGTTGAGGCACCTGAAGCGTATCTATGAGATAAAACTTTTTACCTTAGAAATCAGCATATTAAAGCAGCCATGTGTGTGATTTTTATCTGTCATATATTGCTGTTAAATGAACACACATGCCGCAGCTAAAAACAACAGATATAGAGATTATTTAGAAGTGAAGAACATTTTAAAATGGGTAGAATATGAAAAAAGGAAATTGCCTAGATAGAATATCTCCCATGATATTCCCCTTAACTTACATATTTTTGGTGTTCAGCATTAAAAATATTGCTTTGCTTATAAACTTGTAGATTATGTTGCCATACTACATTTGTGACAGTTCCCCCTTACTTTCAGTACACCTCTTAAAAAAACTGTTAAAAGATGTGTAATGTAAGTACAAATGCCAACAAATTGTTATCATGTGCAAGGATGTCCTTGGAGGAGCCCGTCAGTAAATGTATAAATATAACTCATGTACACTAGTATAGATGAGCATTTCAAATATGCAATATGACTTTCAAAGTGGAGGGTCATTAAGGATTAGGAGCCAGCAGAAGGCTAGGCAAGTTTTCGTTGACTTCATTTTTTACTTTCAGACTGTTCAGTCTGTTCAAACCAGTTGAAAAGGTGCAGATTTAGAAGCAAGCCTGCCTCATTTATGTGATTTTAACAGATCTTGGATCTAGGTATAGGCAATCTAGGTGCATGTCTAGGGCCTCACTGCTATGAGGGAGCCCGGACAGAGAAGCGAATAACTGCCTATTTTTTAATAATGTTTAACATACTTATTGACAAACACATTCTAGATTTATATTCTAATATATATATAAAATGTAAAAAAAATTTTTTAAAAAATCAACAAGAACAAATCTCCGGTCTCCTGGCTTCACTTTTCTCATAAGACTTACTAATTGCATATGAATACCGAAATATAAATAGAAAAGCTAAAATATATAGCAAAGTAAATTAATGAATATAATAATAATCACGTAGCATTTTCCTTTTTTGTTGTTGTTTTACTGTGTCTTTAATTGTGCTTATTTTCTGTGTTTCTGTTGAGCTGTCTTGCTGCAAAAATGAATTCCTTGAAAATAAAGTTTTGAACCAAACTTGGACTGATGAACATATATTCCATTCACTTCCGTATCAGTCTTTTCAAAAGGTTATGTTTTGTGCAACGTGTGACATTTTCATAAGCATTCAGTGATTGTTTTCACCTCCTGTAAAAGAAGCAAATTGGTTAATTTGATTAACAGAAGTTATCTAAAAGTAACATAAAGGGAAGAGAAGAGAGGATGATGATAGTAGAAAAAAAGGGAATGAAAGACAAGACAACTACGGTGAAGAAGACGAGGATGAACATTATTTTTCTCCTTCTCTGTCCCTTTCTCCTTGGTGGCTCTTTCCAACAGTAAATAAATTAGACGATGGAAGTGTGTGTGTGTGTGTGTGTGTGTAACAGAGAGAGAGAGAGAGAGAGAGAAAGAGAGAGAGAGAGAGAGAGAGGAACACAGTGAGGGAGATCCAGATACATTACGAGGCCCACAGTGTGTGTGTATATGTTTGTACTTGCAGCGCTCTCCTCTGTTCCTCCCTCTCTCTCTCTGTTTGTGAGTGTGTGTGAACGAGACAGTATCTGAGGGAGCGTGCGGTGCTAGATTGATGTGTACCGCCGGCGTGGCCGTTTCTGCTGAGAACGGCCACACTCCTCTGCCTAATGATGCCACATCCATCCTGGAGCGCCGAGTTGCTACGCGGGTAGGTGTGTGTGTGTGTGTGTGTGTGTGTGTGTTGCGTGTGTGTCCACGAGGCGTCTATCCTGGGGGCTACAACGCAGCACCTTACACAGCCTCTGATCACTCTTTATTTGGCACTGAGCATGTGTGTGTCCATATGCGTGTGTGTGAGCGTGAGAGTGAAGGGTCCTATGCGCCCATTAATATTAAATATAGATACCCTTGTCAGTGAATTACATCCTCTGATCCCATATTCTCCTCTCAGGGAGGAGAGGTGAGGAGGGAGGAGACACAGGAGGTGAAGGAAGGGAGAGATAAAGTGGAGAGGAGGACAAGAGGTGAACTGGGGAAGGGAGAGGGATGGAGGTAGAGAAGGGGTGAGGAATGGTGATAGCGTGGGAGGAGAGAGGGGGAGTAAGGAGAGAGGGAAGGGGGTGAGGGTGTAGAGGAGAAGCAGGAAAGGGCACGATGAGGAGTTTAAATGGGGGGGGAGAGGAGTTGGAAGTCGGGGAGGGGAGGATTATGGAAGACTTGTCTTGTTAAGAGTGGCTCATAAATGTTTAACTTGACCAGAGTAAGTGAGAGGAAAGAAGATCGAGAAAAAGAGGGGGAAGAAGACGAAGTGACGAGATGGAGTTCAACGATATAGATTGGAAGAGAAGGAAGTGGATGCAGAGGTAAAGAGATGTAAAGGAGGGAGGGAACTGGAGGAAATCTGGGGAAAGAGGGACTACAGAGGGGACTAAGGGGTTTAGGGATGGATAGAGGGAGGGAGGAGGGGGCAGCTGATTGATTGTGCCGAGTGTTGGAGACTTGAGGAAAGAGGGATGAGGAGAGGGGGAAAGGGAAAAGAAAACAGAGGAGTGAATCCATCACTTGGAGGGAGGAAAAGAGAGGAAGGCATTGGCATGGAGAGACGGAAAAAGAGAGGTGGAGAAGAGCAGAAAGAGCGAAAAAAGATCGTAAGAATAAAGAAACAACGTGAGGTGGAGGTGAGGGGAAGAGAGATAGACCAGACGGGTAGAGATGAAGAGAGACATCATCAGACGCGGAGATTTGTCGGATGAAGACGTCCGAGAGCGAGAAGTGATTGAGCGATGACGGATGGAGGAAAAACAACGGCGTGAACGGCGGCAGCTTTGACCTGTCATCTGTCTGTAACGAAGGAGAGGAGGGAGGAAGAGAGGAAAGGAGGAGTGACAGTTTGATTTTCCTAGCCGGGGCGTTCATTCCCATATTCCCTGGCAAGCTCTCACCTGATGGAAAGATGGCAGAAAATCAATAGTCCATGTGCGTAATGGAGTAATGACTCTGAGTGTATGTGTGTGTGTGGATAATGATAAGTGTGTGTGTATCTGCCCGATCCCTAAGCAATCACACACAGCTTAAGCCAGTCCCAAGGGGTGGGGGCCACTTTAACTAACAACTTCATTACTGCAGCCACACACACACACACACACACACATGCTCACACTCACACACCGAAGCATGCCCTAACACAAACACTGTTGATCACAGGCAGTTTTACAATGTGACTTTTGTCATTTGAGTTTTATTTTGAAATGATCTCACCGAGTGTTTTATACTGAAATGTTTGATTTGAACCTTCATGTACAGAGTTGACTCCACTAAGTGCAGTCAGCAGAATAAAATGTATGCAATTGTTGTCATATCACGCTCATACTACATGTGTATGAGCTGACTTTCGTACGAGGAGAAGGGGATGGGAGTCGTGAAAGAGAAGCAAGACAGCTGCCAAGCAAGAGACCGCTGGTCGAGATGGCGTCTCAACATTCGGAAGCAGGAAACCGCTGACGCCGGAACAGGAGGTTTATTTGCTTAACCCTAAACAGGCCTTATCACAGCGCTGTCTTGACAAAACTGAACCGAAAGTAACACAAAGTTGCGACATGAAGAACTGTAGAGTGACATCATATCTGTGAATTGCAGAAACGCACGTGCAAACATTTATTCAAACAACTGGGTTGACTCCCCCTGATTCACAGCTGTTGGTACCAACAGCGTCATATTTATACAACTGGTACTCTGGTGATGAGAAAATTGCTTTCAAAAAATTAGATATTTCTTCATAGGGCTTCATATTCAGTCCAGGTCTATCAGCTCGGTGTCCCTGTGTGTGTTTGTGTGTGTTTGCGTGTGTTTATCCAAACAGCTCTCGAAGTGTTTCCAGTCCCTGCCAAGTTTTTCTGAGGCTGTGAAAACATTCCCAGTTCTGGGAGCGCGAGGCCCTGGCATACACACACACGCAGAGATGCACCTCAATCAACCAATTAGGTCATCAAGGGGATCTCTCATCACAAAAACAGGCTCGCTGCCATGTCCAAATGATGGGGTGCTGACGTGCAAACACACCAACGCGCGCACAAACACATCCGAGATCCTCGTTTGGCTCCAAACTCGTGAGACACTGATCCACAGTGTACACACAGTTGCATACACACCGCCCCTCCCGGAAACACACACACAAACACAATTCAAACACACACGTGGCCCCCAAACTCATTACGGGTCCACTGATCAAAAAGAATGATGCTCCACTTAACTATCTACCAGAGGAGGATGGAGAGAAAAGAGGAATTTGGACAAAAGGCGGCCCGATGTGGCTCGGCGGCGGCACAGACCGGCAGCTCATGGCGGCAGCCCCCTCTGTTTACTAGCGGCTAATTAATTCGCCACATATGCTGAGAACATCTGTCGCTAGTGACCTGCCGGGAGAGCAGAGGACGCACTGCTGCGACGGCCCGCTTCCCCCCACTCTCATTAGCACACACACATACAGTTTTATACACACACATACACATAGACATGGATGAACGTATGTGCTTGCGTGTGCAGACACGCATAGCTTCACACACGTGTAACTATGTTGAGACACATACGCAAAGTTAGATCTGTCATTAGTTCAGGACTTGTTTCGCTGGAAGAATTAGATTTAAAGGGTTGAACAATTCAAAACACATGACGGGACTGACTGAGGTGCATTTTGGTGCCGTTACCTACAAAATGAATAATGACTAAAAATGCTTGAACATGTACTTTATTTCCTGAATGTAAAACTTTATTATAACTCCAAACTTAATCACAGATTTTGGGAAAGATTTCAAAAGCTTACCTCAACCAGCATGTCCTGTTTTTTTGTTTTTTGTTTTTTTTCTCAAGCTGTGTCTTTGGGATATTTATCCAAAAGGCATAACAACCCTGCAGAAAAATATAAAAAGGAATTTCTTCTTCCAGAAACCAAACAAAGTAATATTGGTATTCTGCATAGGCATTCATCAAGGAGTAGTCAGTTGAAGGGCAGCCAACTTTCAAAGTTGTCAAAAATCTATCAGATGTGGGCAGATATTAGCGTAGAGGCAGATTCAAGGACTTTCTATGATGCCGAGAGTTTTCACTGGTTTTATCTTAATATCTAACAAAAAATATAGAAAATAAAGAAAACACCCCACAAAAATGTTGATCACAAAATAATATTTCTATCATTAAATACTCAAATAGGTCACTGTTTTGTCTGTATGTATTTGGAGAGTTGCAGCCAGAGATGAAGCACAATAAACACACACTCATCACTGAAAACACATTTATACAAGCTGTGTGAGTCTGTTTAGAGGTAAAGATAATGTTGATGTTTTATTACTTTGTTATTTCCCTTTAAAAGACTCATTCAAATAGCAAATACCACAGTTAAATTGAGCAAAATAAAATAAATAGTATTGGGAGCACATTTTGTTCTATGCTTACAGGTAACAGTGAGTTGAGTGAGTTAATTGTTTCTACATACATCTTAAGTGTTTGTCTCTGCATCTGTAATCCAGTCTCTACAGTGTTGAATCAAAGTTCCAGCCTTTTCAACACCTTCAGTACAATTTAACACACTTTTCGTCTGCCGCTCTGTCCTTCATGCCGCACTGTGCCGAAGCCAAAGTTGGCGAAATAAAAAAAGTGAAGCCCTGCGAGTGTGTAAACCGCAGCACCAGCAGAAAAACTCCCAGCAGCCAATCAGATTCATTAACCTCTACTATCCCACAATCCCCCCGGGGGGACCTACAGAGACAAAGACAAACTCCCTTCCCCTTGTGTCCTGCACGTCCCCCTCTTTCTCCCCCTCTTTCCTCCTTCCACACCCCTGAACACCCACCCAGTGCCTCCCCACCCTGCCTTGAGTGCCACCCAACACAGGAACAACTACAGACAACTTAATCAAAGTGAAAGAACTTATCGCTACAAAATAAAGGATGGCTGATACTTAATGCCATTTTTATTTCCGTATTTCCACATCTGAATTTCATGTTATATATGTAAAGGCAGTGTCGGGGTCATTTAGGTTGTCGCCTCACCGGTCTCTGTTAATCTGCTGAGGAATCAATTTAAGCATTAACCTGCTTTTTGGGTTCCCCCTCACCTTCAGCCCCACTGAAGGCCTCTGACGCAGCCAGCCAGTCAGCAAACCAATCAGTCAGTCAACGACTCTCGCCGACAACCGACTACCGAACGAGTCAACAAGTCAGCCACTCGGTGAGGCAGCCGACAGGGCATCCAGTCAGTCAAGCAGCCGTGCAGCCGGTGAGCCCCCCACCTGTCCCTGCTAATTTGGTGAGGAATCAATTAAGGCTGTGTTTGCTGAGTTCTCCTTGCCTTCAGCTCATCTGCTCCTCTCTAATGCAATTGTCCTGTGTGCTGCGTGCAGAGCGGCATAATAAAGTGATAAGGCTAATCAGGTTGGCTGCTCCTCTCCTCTCCCCATACGCACACTACACTTATTCTATTAGATGTGTAATGAGATTCTGCACTCCATCAACACGATGCCGCTATGTGTGTGTGTGTGTGTGTGTGTATGAGGAAAAGTGTGTGTGTGTGTGTGTGTGAAAGTATGAATGTGTGTGTGTGTGTGTGTTTGAGCGAGAGAGCTTCTGTTCTTGCGGAGGAAATTTGCTCCATTTACATTCTATCATTAGCTTGAAACAAATGTGCCCTTGAGCTTAGCGCCCCTGTCTCTCTCGGCTGCAAACACTTTACTTTGGCAGGCGATCATAGTAACATGCGCGTGCACGCACATAGACACACACTCGCGCGCGAGACACTCCGGCGTATAATCGAATAAAAAGCACAAACACACACTTAAATGAAACTAACGGCACAAAGTATTACTCAAATGAACTTGTAATGCTGCATGTGCGGGTGTGAGATCATTACCTCGGGAATCATCTGACTTTTCATTATGTGAACGCACGCACGTAAGCAAATATCCACTCAAACACACACACACATTTTCACTTCCATTCATCCATCCATCCATCCATCCACTCATCCTTTCATCTATCCATCCATCTAACCACCACATCTCACCTATCACATACACACACCAGTCCATTCAAACCACCACCGAATGACACACACACACACACACACACACACACACTTGCACCCCTCATCCAGACAAGCAGAGAGAGTGATGGTCGAATAGATGTAGAGGACACGGGGCTCTATGATGTGTAGAACAGTTCTGGTCAATGGGCCAGATAATGAGTTGCCATAAACAGCAGCAGTCTACCACTGTCCAGCTCAGCTCATTACCGTAGCTAGCATATGTAATCAGTGTGTTGCTGGGGCGTGTCTTAATGTACTCTACTCTGCTGTTTCTCAAAGACAGGGCTGGGCCCACAGGGTGGGTCATGAGAAGGTAAGAATGGATCAGTGGATCATCCTCGGGAAACACTGGTGATTGGTATTCACAGCTGCGAACACCGGCAGAGTTATGAAGCCTGATTCTTCTCAGTTCCTATAGATCTAATTTAGGCTAAATAAGCTACTAAAGAGCACATTATGTGGTGTGACTCAATCTGAATTGCAAAATGGGCTTTATATTAAGGTCGTTGTAGCTTTAGTTAATACAACACATCCTTATACCTTAATGACTGAATAGGTCAATTGTCGGCATCCCCCAAAGCGACATGACGAGTGCATTGAAACACAGACACATGTAGCGCACCTTTGTTGTACGGTCACAGTTGGGTTAGGTTTACGCAAGAAAAGCACTTGGTCGGGTTTAGGTAAACTTTGTGGTCTGGGTTTCAAGGTACTACATTACTTCTGTAACTTCAGTAACAAACGCGCATACTCTAGCTAATTAATTTGCTTCACAGTATGTATGTGACGTCACTTCACTACGTTAGTAAGTTAAAAGAAACTCATGGTTGACTTCCCCCCCGACCGTCCGTCCCGACCTCCTCCCTCCAGGGATTTTTCACTCTTAATAATACTTCTTCTAACGTCCTCCTTTGCAGATGTAATAATAACTACAGCCACTAGAGGTCATCACCTAACAACAAACGTATTTGGGTCGTAAAAAGCTGCTTTAATTTTCAACCTATATTGCCGTTTTTCTCAGGCCAGTTAAAAGGTAATAATGCCCTTGTAAATCCTTATAAGATGCTTATTAGTACTAATAAGACCACATAAACATCTATCATATAATCAAAAACATGTTTACTGTTATATTATAAGACATTTAGAAGCACTTTAACCCTTTACTCAGCATTTTTTGTTACTTTTAGATTAA
The DNA here is from genome assembly GCF_900880675.1 of Sparus aurata. NCBI lineage: Eukaryota > Metazoa > Chordata > Actinopteri > Spariformes > Sparidae > Sparus > Sparus aurata. The sequence continues at coordinate 31,056,181 of NC_044190.1, read as the reverse complement.
CACAGTTAACTACGCACTCATTAGCATGAAAGTGAGAACAGCGTTAGCGTTAATAGATCCATGTTTTATCTTATTACCAAAAAACTTACTTAGATATCTATTTTTTATAAAATACAAATTAAATTTAAAACAGTATCGAAGAATTAAGCCAATATGGCTGCTCGAGGAAATACGTAAAGCCCCAGCTTATATATTCCCTCTTTAGTGGTTGACTTCATTAACATAAATCAGTGGGAAGACAAAACAACAGAGGGTATACTGTATATGGGTATTTTGGAGGCCAGAAAGCTGTCACAGAGACATAATTAGAAAACACACACACACTGCCTCACACACACATACAAACACAATATCAAGCTGTGCACATCCTCATTAACTCCTCGAGTATGATAAAACACGATTCTCTCTCATCCCACCCAAGATTCCATAAAGAGGAGATAGTATTTCAAGCCGCCGACACTAAATCTCTAATTATAACTTTATTTGAAGAAAACAAGGGAGCACTTAATAAGCAAATGAGAGTGATAATAACTTGGAATATGGATTGGACCTAACAGACTAGATTATAGGGGCTGAACCCCTGCTGAGAGCGAGAGAGGAAAGACAGAGCGGGAGGGAGAGAGAGTTGTAAATAATGTGACAGAACGAGTAAATTGTGAGGCTAAATACTCAAAGCTGTAATTATGGCTTTTCTTTGAATAGACAGAGATGAGTGAGTGTGAGGATGATCGGATAAAAAAAAAAAAAAAAAGTTAACTGCCTCCCTCATTTGCTCACATTCATGCACAACAGACACTCGTTCTGAATCTCTATTCTGCTGCTCGCTTCTCCTGTCTCGGTATCAGTATTTCATTGTGTTCTGAGAACCCAGATTTTAATAAGAGACGGTGAAGAGATGTTTTTCCTGGTTTGATTTAAGCTCATTTTTAGGAGACCTCTGCTGATTCTCCAGGTGAAGAGCAGTTTACTCATCACGAGGAGGGCTAGTGAGTGGAAACAGTTGCTCTGGCGGAGCTGAATTTGTCAAGTCTCATAAAATACCCTCATGATGTCACCAGGGTTATCCTGGCATAGAGAGCTTTACATTTGTAAGAGAAAAAACTAGTAAGGACTGTGGGTGTGGAGGCTCATTTACGCTCCCTTTACACACGATAATAGATATATCCGTTTCAACCTTTAAAACCGTCACTGCCAACATACTGCCATCAGCCTCTCCTTTTCCTTTGTTGCTGTTTTTTTTATCCTGCACATTACCCACGTAGCGTAAGGTGTGCACATTTTGTTTTAATCTTTGCTCAAAGACACACACGGGCCATTTGAAGGCAAATTGTTATTCATTTCGACGGCCTGACAAAAAGGCAAAGACCTCAAACCCGCAACATCATTAAATAATGTCATGTGTCTGAACCCACTGAGCTGTCTGAGATAATACCGATCCTATCTAATCTCGTGGTACGAGTCAGTCTGGTTGTAGTTATGAATCGGTGGTGCTGTTATGACTTTTCAACCCCAATTTAACACGCGATCCTGGCTCTCACCAAGGTCTCTCCCTCCCTCTTTGTCTATCACACTCACTCTCACTTCTTCGCTTTCTCACCGTAACCCCCCTTTCATTCCTCTCCGTCTTCCGTCTGTTTCCACGCTGCTCTCAAATCTCTTTAGATTTGTCTGCAGCTACAGGATATGAAATTGACTTGTAAAGAGGAGACAAGTACTCACAGAGGGTTTTGCCATTCAAGGTTGATTTCATTTTATTCGCTATCAGGGCTGTCTGTCTGTTTGCATGTTAAAGATATGAGCAGGGTGTGCGCGCGCGCGCGCGCGTGTGTGTGTGTGTGTGTGTGTGTGTGTGTGTGTGTGTGTGTGTGTGTGTGTGTGTGTGTGTTTGCTCTGCGCTTTGTGTCTCTGCCATTCAGCCAGCTGTACATATGTCACACAATCTCACTTTCTATACATGGTTATATTTGACATATGCTTAACGGGGGCCAGGGGGATCGCTTGCAGCACTGTGTGCTTATGCAGGTGTGTGTGTGTGTGTGTGTCCCTGAACAGCAGTCTGGTGCTCCTGTACCAATCCAATGAAGTTGTCTGAGAATGACAGCTTCATTATCTTGTATGAAAGTGGGACAAATGGAGGCTTGTCTCTCTATCACTCTGAGTGTAAGTATGGAGAGCTGAAAACACACACACACACACACACACACACACACACACACACAGGGCAGGCAAACAGGCAAACAAACACACACATTTCCTTTTTCTTACTTGTAATTATTTGCTAACTTGAGGGTTTGTGGTCCAATGTCTATCTCACGCCATCTCCAGATGAGCGTTTGTTTTGTGTGTGCGTGTGTGTGTGTGTTGGCAGCTGGGATCGGTAAATGATGACTGTGGCTAAATGTTGATCACTGGGAGATGCTCTGTTGTTCTGAATTGAGGTGGTAGGGGAGATGTGTGTGTGTGTGTGCGCGTGTTTTGGGGGGGTCGTTGGCAGATGTCAAACAGTTGAAGCCTCACACAGACGTGCTGACAACTCTCTTAGTAACTGGGCACCTTAGGGGGCCAGACAGGTGTGTGTGTGTGTGTTCGTGTGTGTGTGTGTGTGTGTCTGTGCATGTGAGAGAGAGAGAGAGAGAGGGAGAGAGAGAGGAAACAGACGTGACCTACCCCCCTCCATCCCTTCCCATCTGCATCCTGACACCTGACAGGGGCATCACACCAGGCCAATCCACCTACTCATGTGCATGTGTGTGTGCGTGTGTGTGAGAGAGAGAGTGTTTGTGTGCGCACATGTGTGTGTGTCATATCCAATAGAAAGGTAATAGTATGTAAATGACCCCACATATGTCATCCATGAGAAGATATGGATGGACACACACAAACACACACACACACACACTTTCCCCCCTCTCTATTACACCCACCCACATACACACACTTCATGCCCTCAGGGTTGGGGGGTCTCGGCCCCTGTCTGATTTCTTTGGGTCAGTTTCTCACACTTCTGACAGGGTCATACACCTCTCCTCTCATTATTAACCTGCAGTAAAACGCCACGCGGCCAAACATTGAGTGCACATATCGGTGTGTGTGATTTAGAGAGAGGGAGAGAGTGTGTGTGTGTGTGTGTGTGTGTGTATGTGTGTGTGTGTGTGTGGAGGGGAAAAATGACAAACTGCTCATGTGCACGTGGGATGGAGATTGAGATGGAGAAACTGAGGTGTGTGTAGGAGTGTATGGAGAGACAGATAGAGTCACTCGATTGTGTGTGTGTGTGTGTGTGTGTGTGTGTGTCCTCAGGGCATTACCTATCACATTAGCGATATGACAGACTGCCCAGCCTCCTCTCTCATTTCCTGTCAATCAAGCCCCGTACATCACATTCAGCCAACAATACCTCACTTTAAAGAGAAAAATCAGCCAATTACAGCTTTAACATGCGGCCCCGGTGCTTCAGGACAGTTTAATGTACATCTATGAACATTCAGCACCTCTTAGTAGCCTTTACCCCCACAGCTCCCATCTGCAGCCTTAACCCTGCAGCCATTTCCAGTCCAGGCAGCTTCCACTTTAATTTGCCTATAATGTTATGCAAGATTCCCCTGAGGGAGAGGAAGAATCATAAATATTTTGTGAAGAATAACGGATGCAGTGAATATATAAGTTGTCACCTGTTATCAAGGCCTTTGTGCAGACTGCAAACCGATCCAGGCAACAGACACGAGGGGATCAAAGTGACATGAAAACATATTGCAGAGAGAATAGAAAAGAGAAGTGTGTAGGACCGTACTTTTTGCTCCCATGATTCACAGTGTGCTGCTAGATTTATAAAAAATTAAATCCCCTCTAAATTCCATCACAGTTACTGACAGGATTATATGTGTGTGTGTTCGTGTGTGTGTGAGCTGAGCAGTGACCAATAGCAGAGGCTCCTGCATGATAAACAGTGACTTCATCCGTCTTTGCTCCCTCTTTCTTCATCTTTATCTATCACTCCATCTATCTCTCCAACCATCTGGACCCTCTGTCCATCGCCCCACCACCACCACACCCCAGCCCATCAGCCAGTCATCTCCTCTAACACACACACACAAACACGTGTAAATACATGTTGAGTGCTTCACATGAGTGACTGTTCAACATATGCTTAGAAGTTATGTTTGTGTGCGTCTTGCATGTACGATTGAATTTGCAAATATGTTTAGAAGGAAATGCATATTATTTTAATGGATCAATCTGCAGATTATCAATTATTTGATTAATTGATTATTTGTTTAGTCAGTAAAATGTCTAAAAAAAATTATAATCTTCATTCACTGTCATAAATGACAAGAAAAAGCAGCCAATCCTTATATTTAAGAAGTGGATATAATTGATTATCAGACAAAGACTTGGCGACCTGTCAACTTCATACTCAACACAAACAGTGGGCAGCATGTCACTAGACTGACCGCTAACTGCTGTTAACTGTAGTTGCTGTAAACTAGTTAGCTTGATTAGCCATGTATCCAGTGGTCCAGACAGGGAGCTCAGACCAGCAGGGGATTTTTAGTGTTTACACCACGAGCACATCAATGTTGGACCGGATCAGGCTGTAGCTAGCTGGTTAGTGTGCCAGTTTTAGTAGATAATTCTGCAACACAGTTTTCTTAAATTAATATCTACTAAAATTCTTCCATTGCACCTTTTAAATAGCTGGCGGTTAATTTTCTGCCAATCAACTGATCTATGAATTGACTACTTGTTGCTGCCCTTTTTAAGCAGCAATTTTTTTGTTTACTTTGTCAATACTTTGATTTGAGTGTTTTATGACATAGATACAAACAATTTTCCAACTCATAATGGGAAAAAAAATATTTAAGGGGCACTGTGTATGAACAGAAACATATTCTGTAGCATTCAAACCTAATTTCTAGCAGACAGGGTTTTTCCAGTAGTAGAGACTGTTGAGCACAAACACATTAAATCGAGAGTGCGCAGAACAAGTTGGATAAGGTGCAGCTGTACAGTGATGCACATATAAAAGTAATAACCCATCCCTCTCTCAAGGCAAAAGTGCCACTGCCCGCCCAACAAAGAAAGAATCAAGCCATGTGTTCATGAATGTGTAACACCATAATTAGTGAGCGCATGCATTGTCTCCGTATATTGTTATGAAGACAATGTCTGCACATGTATGAAAGTGTAGCGAGGTGTGTGTGTGTTTGTGTGGGTGTCTGTGGCCCCCCAGGCTCACTCCATCAACCTCCCCTCACCACCAGCTGTCTCCCCTCATTTACATACTCTCTCCTCCCACTAATGGAATTAGCCACAAGTTTCCTGAGGTGAGGCAACACACACACACACACACACAGACTCACAGAGACCTATAGACACAAGTGTGTGTACTGTATGTGTGCGTGTGTACAAGATAGTTTGGTGGTGATGTGTGTGTATGTGTCTATTGGGGATGGGCTGCGAAGGTCAACCAGAAGACGCACAAAGACTGCGGCACAGTCCAAAACTACTCTGACAAGACAGTGAGTAACTAAATACAGTTATTATCAGAGCTTCACTCCTTCATGATACCTTCCAGTGAAGAGCTTTTTGAGACCAGTTGGCCTAAAAAAAAAAAAATCATAAAAAACCCTCCGACAAATTACTCATTTCAGTAAACGGTTGCAATGGCTGTCTCCCTCACTCTAATGTTTTCATACCTCAAAGCCATGTTGATCCCCTGCTATAGTTTGCAGTAAATATTGATGTTCTCCGCCTCTGACAGCACCGTCACTCTCCTACTTTCGCTCATCTCAGTCGGGGCTCTTCACTGACCTCACAAAGTTGGAAAAAACCCTCCACTGAAGTCAGGACAGCAGAGGCACTGCTCATCTTTCTGCAACATGCTGAAAAAATGTTCTACACCTGAACATGTCTTACTAGCTCTTGCTAACGTCTCATCTCATTTCATTTCATTCCACGTTTTACATGCAGTTTGAACGTACTTTTAGTCCTTTTCCATGGAAGACATATCCTAATAGGATGTCTCAGTCTCAGTGTCTCTGGTTCAGTGAAAAAACAAAGATCCAATAGTTGAAACAAGTGTTTCAAAAGTGGTCTATATTTGTGTGACTGAAGAAGACTCAGTCAAATGTGAATCTAAATAGCATACCCATAATTTCAAATTGTATCCCTAATCAGCATAATTAGTTACAAATGGGCTAAAAAGTTGACTAACTAAAAGGAAAAAATGGTCATATGCAATTATTAACTCATTGTCAAACGATCCCCTCATCACATGGCCTACAATCACATATACTGAAGACCATTTCAAAAGCGTTTAAGCGAATCCTTGGAAGATGAGCTTGTTGGACCTATAAAGAAGATGTGGTCACTTGATGGAGCTGAATGTGAACTGATTCAAATGTCGGCTTCCTTACCATGACCTTGAGAAAGTTTCATAGGTCCCAGTTAACGTGCTCCCTCGGCCTTTGTTCCTCCTTCTCTTTGCCTTCTCCTCTGCCCCTCACCACCAAGGCGCTCAGTTTCCTTTTGTTTTGTCCTCCATCTCTCCGTCAGCAGGTCCCGTCCATCAATACAGAACTGTCAGTCACTGCAGTGACAATTGGCAGCTGTCGATACAGTGAACAGGGCCACCGGTCTGTATATAGGCTTCAGCTCCTAAAATGCTATCAGCTGCCAATACATAAACACACACACACACACACACACACACACACTCAAGTACATGCATGGCTTAACATACACAGAAGAACACACACACACACACACACACACCTTATTCTCTTTGCATCCTCATCACACTGGATCATCGCTGACGCAGGAAAATTTGGCTTGGTAGCAACGAGATCAGATCAGATGAGGAAACAAAGAACCACCTTCTGACTATTCAATCTTTGGCAGCACACACACACACACACACACACACACACACACACACACACACACACACACACAATGTCTTACTGATGAAGGTCTATGAGTCACTGACACATGGCTCCCCCTACTGGAGACCTGTAAGACCTTTGGCAATGACATTCCAGCCCCTGGTTACACTATCGCACATTAACATGCATTAATTGATTCAATCATCCATCTCTTCATTTAATCACTCCTCCCTCTCTCTGCCATCCTCGTTCTCTTCACTTTACAAACTTTCTTCTTCCTTCTCAAGGCTGACATCTTGGATTTATCAGTATCAGCATATATATCATCAGAAAACTAATAACAATGACAGTTCAGAAATGTAAAAAAAAATATGTCTCATCGCATGTTACGGTTCCTTATCAAAGTGTTGGTTTATGCTGTAGCTTTGTGTAAAAGTTTATTTTGGCTGATAAACTGACCATGAGTCGGTTTGGCTTTAGAAAGCACGGTAGGTCAGGTCAAAGTTGAGCTCAGACACTTGTCTGCAAACTGTGCTGAATGTTTACAGTGGACAGTTTCTCGAAGTGGGACACTGATGACAAGGTTTTAACCCTGTATTTGATTAATACGTATTTAAGACTGGCAGTGTGACTCTGGAATAAACTTGAGCAAGCTGGACACAAACTGTCCCTGATGTCACAAAACCTCCTGGCAGAGCCTGAGATACACAACCCCGAATGAACATTTAACACATTTAAAAAAAGATTCAAAATTGTATGTATTCATGTAGGGACGGTGCAGTGGTGCAGTTTCCTTGCTGGCTACTGTACAGCTGTAACGTTAAAGAACTGAGCGCAGCAAAACCAGACAGACACAAACAGAACAAAGAAAACAGCAGAGGTAAAGAACATACTGACAGGACTTGGGAGGGGACATGCCTGCCTGTCTGCTTTCTCTCTTTTACGCACATGGCGTCCATCCGTATGAGAAATGTGATTACAAATGAGAGTGTGAGTGAGAGAGCGGAGTGCCACAGCTGGCATGGCATCTGGCTTGGCATATCGTTGCCCGGCCTCGCCCGCTGCCTGCGCGCTCTAATGTGGCTGTCGACAAGCCCATTAAGAAGCCATTACTAAATGCTCTGTCTCTGCTCCTCTTCCACGCCTTATAGCACAGGCCCGGGGGAATGCCAGCAACATGGAGGAGAGGGAGAGGAGACGAGCGAACAGACAGACAGACAGACAGACAGACAGACAGACAGAGAGGAAACACAGGTGGAGGGAAGACGGGTGGAAGTTTATCTTAGAGAATTAATAAGTAGATTTTATATTAAACTTTTCTGTCAGCGACTGTTTCAGAGACAGAAAAGTGACGGAGAGGAGAGACTCTGAACTTACTTTGTACTTCACCATCAGAACAGACAACTACATGAGGAAGTTCTGCCTCAGGCTCCAGTAGATGGAGGTGTCAGATCAAGTCCCCATGTCCAGACAAAGTTCAGTGCTGGTCTAAATAATTTACACTCACTTTTTAAATAAGCTACCAAAGTCCTTCAATAAATGTCAGAATAAAGAAGATGGAACATCTGTGGAAGATATTGAGGTGTATTCCGGATATGAAATGATTTGATGAACACACGATTAATATTTTTTTATAACCAAACCTTAAAAAACAAAAAAACAAAAGAAAATACACTGGTTGTAGTTTATCAGTGTTTATATTTTATTGTTTTCTTAATCTTTTCTGATTTAAAGTTTGGACAGTTAGTCAGACAAAACAATACATTTGAAAATGTCACACCACAATTAAAAATGAATATAGGATGAGCACTCATGACAATTTTGATTTGTGTCAGCAAGAAACTTGACAACCTGTATCATATCATAAACATATGACTCTTCTCATTTAGACTCGGTTAAAAACAGGATCGTAGAATTTGGATGTTCCTATACTTTTTTGTTAACCTTCATAGTTGTGTTGACAAAAAATATTGTCGAATGTCTCCTGTAAGTGCTGCTGCTGCTGCTGCTTTTTCAATATTTTGGGATTTTATTGCTGGACAGGCCATCTGACCTCTGCTAACTTATACATGTGATCCAACCCAACTGTTTTCCATGCAAAGTGACAGGGTGTGATATGTGAATGCTAATATACAGTGTACGCCGGATTGGCATATGACGATGTCCACGGTGAAACGTTGCGATGGACAGGGACACTGTCTACAGAGTAGCCATAAGACAGGAGGTGTTTATTAGCAAACCTCTGTGGTCACAGCTGTTTCCCACATTCTCTCTGATGGCAACCTTCAAAGGAAATGACAACTTCCCTATGTAGGATGTAAAAGCATCTGCTTTTGTCCCCAACTTAGCCAGCGAACTGTGTTTTAATCTTGAAACAAAGTTAGCCAAGCTAGACTGTGATAGCTTAGCTAAGGCAAATGACAATGTCACCTTTTTTGATCCGTCCTCCACACGGGTTTATATCCCACCAGGAGCCTTCCAGGAGTGAAATGCCTGCCTGACATTGCTGACAGGCTCAGACTGTGTTTATTTCGTAATTTTTCCTTGACTCTACTGTGGTTCACTAGACTTTGTAGTGAAATGGTTTCATTGTCTGTTTTAAGCATGTTTATTGTTAATATATCCGACTTTGTTATGCTGTGGAACTCGAGGCTGCACGGGGCTTTTTACTTTGAAAGTTTACCGGATGTTCTATGCTGTGCCTGTGTCTGACTGACTGTCTGGCTTGACCTGCTCCGCGCAGCTTGACGCAGCTGCTGTCTGCTTCTGTCAAAAACAGTCTCAGCGCGTATTCACCACGCAGCACAGCAGAAAGCTGCTTCTGAAACGCGCCCTGTTGCAGCTGGTGGAGCCACAAGAATTGTCCAGAATGGCAGCAATCAGCTCTGGCCGGCATGTCGCAACCGAAACGCGACACATCTGGGAGCCGCAGAAAAGAAACACTGCTGCCATCAATGCGTTCACTGAGCAGCAACAATCTTCTTTTCAATTTCTCTCCAACATGTCACAAATGCCAACAACTCATGCCTAACAGCAACACAGTACTTTCTGGTGGGGGGCCTTTTTAATCTCAATGTTGTCAGATGACTGTCAGCCATCGGCCCAACCCTAATACAGTATGTATCTTTTCTATTGCTGACACTATCGCTGCCTACAGGCACACACACACTGTCTCTTAGAACGGGTCACCAGATTAGACCTGCTTGTGTTGCACATTCCCACTCGGTGACTCTGATTCACACACACTCTGGACTACACAGCTGACATATTAGGCAGCAGATAAAGGTGTTAGAAGTGTGTCAGGCTACCTGAGGTGAACCCCAACGTGCCTGAGAATAGTGAACTTAAAGGTTTGAGGAAGATACATCTCAGATAAACACATGAAATACATACAATATAACAAAAGTACAATAATCAGTCTTTTTTTATTTGTATTTCCCTTTATCTTCCCAGGCCAAGAGGAGGTGTGTCGCACAATGAGGAATGCCTCGGTGTACAGACAAGGAAACTTGTCAAAGGTCTTGTAGGTGGTTAACACGGTCTTGAATGGCTGGAGTGGAGGAGAGGTAAGGCAGAGAGGAAACAAAGAAGAGGGATGGAGGGAAATGTTTAAAAATGGTGGGGAACAGAAGAGAGAACAAAATAAAGAAACATTTTGCTTGTTGT